>NC_138299.1:144011063-144501063 GCF_965601325.2 Salmo salar
CTATAGCTCCCTCTCTCCCCACTCCTCTTTTCCAGCTATAGCTCCCTCTCCCCACTCCTCTTTTCCAGCTATAGCTCCCTCTCTCCCCACTCCTCTTTTCCAGCTATAGCTCCCTCTCTCCCCACTCCTCTTTTCCAGCTATAGCTCCCTCTCTCCCCACTCCTCTTTTCCAGCTATAGCTCCCTCTCTCCCCACTCCTCTTTTCCAGCTATAGCTCCCTCTCTCCCCACTCCTCTTTTCCAGCTATAGCTCCCTCTCTCCCCACTCCTCTTTTCCAGCTATAGCTCCCTCTCTCCCCACTCCTCTTTTCCAGCTATAGCTCCCTCTCCCCACTCCTCTTTTCCAGCTATAGCTCCCTCTCTCCCCACTCCTCTTTTCCAGCTATAGCTCCCTCTCCCCACTCCTCTTTTCCAGCTATAGCTCCCTCTCTCCCCACTCCTCTTTTCCAGCTATAGCTCCCTCTCTCCCCACTCCTCTTTTCCAGCTATAGCTCCCTCTCTCCCCACTCCTCTTTTCCAGCTATAGCTCCCTCTCTCCCCACTCCTCTTTTCCAGCTATAGCTCCCTCTCTCCCCACTCCTCTTTTCCAGCTATAGCTCCCTCTCTCCCCACTCCTCTTTTCCAGCTATAGCTCCCTCTCTCCCCACTCCTCTTTTCCAGCTATAGCTCCCTCTCCCCACTCCTCTTTTCCAGCTATAGCTCCCTCTCTCCCCACTCCTCTTTTCCAGCTATAGCTCCCTCTCTCCCCACTCCTCTTTTCCAGCTATAGCTCCCTCTCTCCCCACTCCTCTTTTCCAGCTATAGCTCCCTCTCTCCCCACTCCTCTTTTCCAGCTATAGCTCCCTCTCCCCACTCCTCTTTTCCAGCTATAGCTCCCTCTCTCCCCACTCCTCTTTTCCAGCTATAGCTCCCTCTCTCCCCACTCCTCTTTTCCAGCTATAGCTCCCTCTCTCCCCACTCCTCTTTTCCAGCTATAGCTCCCTCTCTCCCCACTCCTCTTTTCCAGCTATAGCTCCCTCTCTCCCCACTCCTCTTTTCCAGCTATAGCTCCCTCTCTCCCCACTCCTCTTTTCCAGCTATAGCTCCCTCTCTCCCCACTCCTCTTTTCCAGCTATAGCTCCCTCTCTCCCCACTCCTCTTTTCCAGCTATAGCTCCCTCTCTCCCCACTCCTCTTTTCCAGCTATAGCTCCCTCTCCCCACTCCTCTTTTCCAGCTATAGCTCCCTCTCTCCCCACTCCTCTTTTCCAGCTATAGCTCCCTCTCTCCCCACTCCTCTTTTCCAGCTATAGCTCCCTCTCCCCACTCCTCTTTTCCAGCTATAGCTCCCTCTCTCCCCACTCCTCTTTTCCAGCTATAGCTCCCTCTCTCCCCACTCCTCTTTTCCAGCTATAGCTCCCTCTCTCCCCACTCCTCTTTTCCAGCTATAGCTCCCTCTCCCCACTCCTCTTTTCCAGCTATAGCTCCCTCTCTCCCCACTCCTCTTTTCCAGCTATAGCTCCCTCTCCCCACTCCTCTTTTCCAGCTATAGCTCCCTCTCCCCACTCCTCTTTTCCAGCTATAGCTCCCTCTCCCCACTCCTCTTTTCCAGCTATAGCTCCCTCTCTCCCCACTCCTCTTTTCCAGCTATAGCTCCCTCTCCCCACTCCTCTTTTCCAGCTATAGCTCCCTCTCTCCCCACTCCTCTTTTCCAGCTATAGCTCCCTCTCCCCACTCCTCTTTTCCAGCTATAGCTCCCTCTCTCCCCACTCCTCTTTTCCAGCTATAGCTCCCTCTCTCCCCACTCCTCTTTTCCAGCTATAGCTCCCTCTCTCCCCACTCCTCTTTTCCAGCTATAGCTCCCTCTCTCCCCACTCCTCTTTTCCAGCTATAGCTCCCTCTCTCCCCACTCCTCTTTTCCAGCTATAGCTCCCTCTCTCCCCACTCCTCTTTTCCAGCTATAGCTCCCTCTCTCCCCACTCCTCTTTTCCAGCTATAGCTCCCTCTCCCCACTCCTCTTTTCCAGCTATAGCTCCCTCTCCCCACTCCTCTTTTCCAGCTATAGCTCCCTCTCTCCCCACTCCTCTTTTCCAGCTATAGCTCCCTCTCCCCACTCCTCTTTTCCAGCTATAGCTCCCTCTCTCCCCACTCCTCTTTTCCAGCTATAGCTCTCTCCCCACTCCTCTTTTCCAGCTATAGCTCCCTCTCTCCCCACTCCTCTTTTCCAGCTATAGCTCCCTCTCTCCCCACTCCTCTTTTCCAGCTATAGCTCCCTCTCTCCCCACTCCTCTTTTCCAGCTATAGCTCCCTCTCTCCCCACTCCTCTTTTCCAGCTATAGCTCCCTCTCTCCCCACTCCTCTTTTCCAGCTATAGCTCCCTCTCCCCACTCCTCTTTTCCAGCTATAGCTCCCTCTCTCCCCACTCCTCTTTTCCAGCTATAGCTCCCTCTCCCCACTCCTCTTTTCCAGCTATAGCTCCCTCTCTCCCCACTCCTCTTTTCCAGCTATAGCTCCCTCTCCCCACTCCTCTTTTCCAGCTATAGCTCCCTCTCTCCCCACTCCTCTTTTCCAGCTATAGCTCCCTCTCCCCACTCCTCTTTTCCAGCTATAGCTCCCTCTCTCCCCACTCCTCTTTTCCAGCTATAGCTCCCTCTCTCCCCACTCCTCTTTTCCAGCTATAGCTCCCTCTCCCCACTCCTCTTTTCCAGCTATAGCTCCCTCTCTCCCCACTCCTCTTTTCCAGCTATAGCTCCCTCTCTCCCCACTCCTCTTTTCCAGCTATAGCTCCCTCTCTCCCCACTCCTCTTTTCCAGCTATAGCTCCCTCTCTCCCACTCCTCTTTTCCAGCTATAGCTCCCTCTCTCCCCACTCCTCTTTTCCAGCTATAGCTCCCTCTCTCCCCACTCCTCTTTTCCAGCTATAGCTCCCTCTCTCCCCACTCCTCTTTTCCAGCTATAGCTCCCTCTCTCCCCACTCCTCTTTTCCAGCTATAGCTCCCTCTCTCCCCACTCCTCTTTTCCAGCTATAGCTCCCTTGCTGTTTCCTTCTAGCATTCCCTCTTCTCTTCTCTCTCCATATGTCACCCAATTCTCCCTCTCCTCCCCCCTCTCATATCGCCGAGAGAGAGAGGTCTGTAGATGGGTGGGAGGGTGGCACGGGGGGAGACACGCTGGGATCACCCTCCGAAGCCACTAAACATTCAGCTGCCATCCCATCAGCCCCTCTGTCATTACCACGGGCCAGCGACCCCGCTGACTGCACAGCTGTTGTGTGAGTGTGTGTGAGTGTGTATGTGTTTGAAAGTCAAATGATGGGGTTTGAAAGAGGAGTGAGGCGCTATGGAATATCATGGAAAATTATTTCAGAGTGTTTGGCTCTGGGTGTGTGACTATATCAGGGCTCTCCAACCCTGTTCCTGGAGAGCTATCCTCCTGGACTACATGATGGAAACCAGTGGGGGTGTGCAGAGTACACAAGATGTGATTGTATGAATTGTACATACCTTTGTCAATTCTTATTATGCAGTTTTTTTACTTTACATATCTTCATGTTGATATAAAGCCAGCAATCCTCTCCTTCACTTTGTGAATATCTCACTCTCTTTCTCTTAACCTAATCGTTAAGTAGTCTTCCTCTCCAGTATTTAGCATTTGTTCTTACAAAAACATATCAATCCTACTTCTGATCAAATGCTTTGGTTTAGGTCTGTCTGTCCCATTTTTCACAGTGAGAGAGTGTTGCTCTGCTCTTCTTTCAGTGGGTTTACTTCTGAGCAGCGACGCCACTTTCACTGGGGACAGGGGAGGGGGGATCATGTCCCCCCAACATTCTGAAATTGCATTGTTGTCCCTCCCAGTTTTATAATTGCAATGCGATACAAAAAGCAGCAACGGTGTGCTTTAGGACCATGCGGACGCCTCCGAGCGATCGGGTAGGCTGTTTGGAGTGTTCAGCCAGCTGGATTTAGGACCGTGTGGACACCACAGAGCGGGCTGACAGGCTGTGTGAAGGCAAAGCATCTGGAAGGCTGGCTGGACCAGCATGGTAGAGTTGAGCTTAGTTCGGTGTGTATGTGTTGCGCTCTTTAACCGAGTTGTAAAAGCAATCAGAGCAGAAACTGGCTACTCTTTAGTTGACTGATGTACCTGGCAAGGTAACTGCTTTTTATCTTAACAGAAAACAACTAAACTAGTGTTTATTTGCTGTGCTGAGCTAGTATTCTAACTGACATGTTAGGTTAGCTAATGTATCATCCCCTCTCGATTGAGGTGAATGAATTAGCTACGCTAGCTAGTAGCTACCAAAGCCAGGTCAGCTCTAGCCTCTAGTTATCTGTCAGATAGTGATATGACTTGACTGTTATTACTATCTAACAGCTGTTGTTTTTGCAGAAATGTTTTGTAGCCTTTGTTTTGTCCCGTTTCAGAAGTAAATTAACTTGGCTAGCTGGCCAAAAGTTGGCTAATGTTAGCTATTTTCTTCTGAATCACACGATGAAACCTTTGGCCAACGATTGAAGATTGATATTATGATGTTTTTTCAGTGCAATGTGAGTTTCATTAGTCAGTATGACAATGTAACGTTATTGATCTGACAGTTTCTCTAGCTAATTCCTTACTTTTCACACTGACACACTAAACAGCTCTAATGTTACAGGCTTCACTGTCATGATGTCTGTGTGGGACTGATTTCTTCATCCCACTCCCGCCTGCACCCACTAGTTTTCGGTCTGACTCCCACCCTCTACCGCAAGAACTGGTCCCAAACCCAACCACAGACCAGCAATTTTGCGTCCTATAGGCAAAATATCAAATGCGCAAAAATAACTTAAGAAATAGGTTAAATTACCAGGGATTCTAACATGGCCCTAATATTGTATTACTGGGCTAGAGCAGCCAATATGCTAGATGTAGTTTGAAGTGAGCAGAGTTGGAGAGACTTGCACTTTCTCTTGAGCTATTTTATAGCCTACCTTTTAGGAGTGGGAAGATTTTCAGATGGAGAAATATGGGTGATCAATATTTAGGCCTATTTCTAGGCAATGTAGTAAACTATAGCCTAATCATAGGCCTATTTAGGAAGTACATTTCCTTGGAAGGATAACTGTTCAGTGCTTCTCTGCCAATGCATAGGCTATAGCCAACTCTATTTAATTGAGACCACATGTGCACCTGATCTCGCAGGTATGGCTACTGAACTGGAAGCAGCAATAATGAAGACAGCGACATTTGCTATGTTTTGTATAGGCCTATAGGATATAGTTTACCTCAGTGGTGGAAAAAGTACCCAATTTTCATACTTGAGTAAAAGTAAAGATACCTTTGTAGAAAATGACTCAAGCAAAAGTCACCCAGAAAAATAGTACTTGAGTAAAAGTCTAAAAGTATTTGGTTTTAAATATACTTAAGTATTAAAAGTAAATCTCATTGCACAAATATACTTAAGTATCAAAAGTAAAAGTACAAGTATGAGTAATTTCAAATTGCTTATAATACGAAAATCAGATGGCACAATTTTCTTGTTTTTAAATATATGGATAGCCAGGGGCACACTACAACATGCAGACATAATTTACAAACTAAGCATTTGTGTTTAGTGAGTCCTCCAGATCAGAGGCAGTACGGATGACCAGAGATATTATCTCGATAAGTGAGTGAATTGGACCACTTTCCTGTCCTGCTAAGCGTTGAAAATGTAACGAGTACTTTTGGATGTCAGGGAAAATGTATGGAGTAAAAAGTACATTATTTTCTTTAGGAATGTAGTGAAGTAAAGTAAAAGTAGTCAAAAATATAAAATGTAAATTAAAGTACAGATACCTAAAAAAACGACATAAGTAATACTTTAAAGTATTTTTACTTAAGTACTTTATAACACCGGTTTACCTTTTAAGAGGACGACTTGCAGGCAGAGACAAATAAGTGTGTAATCAATATTTATTGAAATGAAAAGGCACAATGTTTGCTTAGTAGCCTAACCTATGTAAGTGTTGTGCCTTTTCCTTTTCATTGATGATTACATTTTTTGATTGCACTTTGACTCACGTTGGTTGAGCACCCTCCACATCTTTCCATTATTAACATTTATTTATAGACACTGTAAACTACAGTCTAATCATATTTAAGTTAATTTCCTATTCAAGTTAACAGCCACTTCATTCTCCACCCATGTCGGCAGCCTACTCTATTTTAATGAGACCACACATACTAGGGACACTTGAACTCTCACGCCAAACTAGGAGAGGTAGTGAGTTGAAGTAGTGAATTGTGAGTGTGTGAATAATGTGAAAAAGATGTGCTTTTAATACAATAGGTAGGCTAATGCATAAAAAGCAGAAAGAGGACCGTTTCCAAATAATCTGTGGGACAACAATAATATTTTCATCCCAAAGTCGTCTGTCTGACCGCCCGCTCCCGCCCGCAGCATGAAAAAGTATCTGGCGGGAATGCAGTCCTCTAATGCAGTCAGTACACAACACCTTGCTCATTATATCTTAGCAGGATGAGATGGTGACAGGGGTCCCAGCAGGATCAAACAGCCAGGGAATGACCAGTTGTCATGACGTTGGCCTGTGGGTAAGGTTAATGACCCCCCATAAATACCTTTCTCCCTTCCCCTCTCTCTCGGACCCTACTGAAGGACTTGAATAGCATGTGTTAAATAAAGAGAGTCTGGGAACATCAAACAAGTTGGGGGAAAGGAACCATATTTTGGTAATAAAACCAGTTGGAAATATGCTTTGGAACGTAATGAGTATGGATGTCAGTTCTGTTGTCATCTGAGACATTATGACTGATGACAGGAAGACATAAACTGTATCTGGGAAAGTCTACACATTCTAGTTATCAGATTCACATGGAATTGTTGTGCAATTTAAATGTTTGATATTGAAACTGTTTGTTAGGAGATTAAATGTAATTTTAGCTTCCAAATGAGAGAATTGGGTTTTCATAAGGAAAGAGCCCTGACCAATCAGTGGCCCGCCCCTGTGAAGAGACAGGGGTTATAAACGATGAAACACACCCTTCTCCCCTCGCCACTATATAAGCCAGTGACAAAATGTAACCAGCCTGTTCCGGGTACGTGAGGTCTGCAGCCTCTGCGTTAAAAGGACACACATGTCAAGTACAGAACTAAGCCAACCTCAGCGTGAGCTTTGGTTGCGAATGGTATGACCTTTGAACTTTTATTCACTACAGAAGTGATACTTCCTAGTCGTTGAGTTAGCAGCGGCCGCTGTAGACGTGGGCTAGGAAAGGACGGATGACGGATCCAATCTAACACACAACGAAGATACTACAACGTATCCAATTTACCACCAGTGACATTCTTCCGAGGACAGGAAGATCTCTGTTGGCCAACACGGCCAGCATCTATGCGCAGCTCAGAGTAAATATTTATTGCATTTTCCTTTTACAAATGGGCGGTAATTTAGAATGCATACGATACTGTATTTAAAATGGCAGAGCTGTTTCTCTGTTCCTCAGTCTTCCCGCTCTTTCATTCAAGCCCAACCCCCTTTCTTTGTCTAACAAGCCGCCATGCCGGTTTAGCCCACTAGGGCACATTCTCCTATCATTTCCTTGTAACCATATCTGTTTTATGCATTTCTGTGAATTATTTAGTTAGTAAATAAATGATTTTAAGACAATTGATGTATGGATGACTCATAGTGAAGACTGGGTTCGTGCAGATAACCAACAATTTACGACGTTTGGAATGAGATTGACGTGAGGTAAACTAACATCATTAAAGGAGACTAATCGATCAGATATTATAATATCTGAAAGTTATATTAGGAAAGTTATAACTTTGTAATCTGAATATTTTCCTTGGTGCCCCAACCTAGTTAATTACAGTTACACGATTAATCAGTTTAAACGCGTAATAATAATTAAAGAGAGTTATTTGATAAACATGTCTTCCGTTTTAATGATGCCAAAGACACGACACAGTCTATGGTGTGAAGGCTGGCTGAATTCTGGCAAAGAGCATGTTCTTTTATCTCAGCATGTCTACAGTGAATGATACAAAGTTCCATCTTGAATTGATGGGTAGACCTACATTATCTACAGCATAGCAGTTTAGGCTCAAAATTACAGTCTGGGATCTGGGAATAACTGTCATTTCAATTATTGAACCATTGATTCTATTCTTGGATAATATAATGTATAAATGTACGGCAAGGTAATACTTTGTCATGCCTCATTTTAGGATCAGACGGTGACAGGGATCTCAGCAGGGTCAGGTAGCCAGGGAAGTCTATGACAGGTAAGGTGAATTTTTATTCTCTCTGTGCAGCAAACACTGGACAAGCCAGATGCTATTTTAAGGCAGTATGACAAACCTCCAAAGTTGATTTCCAAACTGTATCAAGGCTTTTCCCGATGACACAAAACATGTATAACAAAAATGTGTGGAAGACCTGGTAGAAGCTATTGATGATGATGATGAATTGACACCGATATGTTTGAATGCCCAGTCATGTTCATATCATCTCAGACATAAATTGCTGCAGTTTAAGACCATCCATAGAACGTACTATATGCCAGTGAAACTGAATTACATGCACTCAGAGATGTCATTCCTCTGCTGGAGGTGTAAAACACAAAAAGAGGAAATATTTGCATATGTTATGGTCTTGTGAAGGCTGGCTGATTTCTGGCAAAGAGTATATTCTTTTATCTCAGCATGTCTACAGATTCTCCCTTCTCCCTGTTTTTGTTTGCTGATACTGGAGACTGTTATCTGAAGAAACTATGCAACCAAACATTTATAGCAGCTAAGAAATGCATTTCACTTAATTGGAAGGTTGGTTATCCTCCCACAATGTCAAGTTATGTATCACTAGATTTGATTCATTACAAGATTAAGTGTATACTGTGCAACTTTCATAAGGTCTGGATGCCTTATATGGAATACAATACGACTAAAGGAGTATGTATTGAAAGCATGCCCACGTCAGGGGAGACACCTATTTAGGCAATCCCTAGCTGCTGGCTGCTCAGTCCTGGCCCTGGGGGTCTGCCGTCCTGTGGGTTGTCACTCTGGACTTGGCCTAATACACCTGGACGCAATAATGAATGTTTCACTAAGATCCTAAAGCTGAGGGGGGTCTGTTGGGTTGAGGCGCTGCAGGGTGTCGGACCCCTAGGGACAGAACGGGGTGACCAAGGTATATTGTGTGCAAGTAAAAAGAGCGCTACAGTACTATTAGTCCTATGAGATTCATTATATGGAGGATTTGCTGTTTCTGTGTGTTAATACATATTTAAGGTGTATGTGTGTTTTTTTTCTATCAAACCTTTCTCTTGGGAATAAAAGAAATGAAAGGTGTGAACTAGGAAGGCAATTGTGTTGGGACAGAGTTGAGTTATTGACTAGACTGGTGGGGGTTGGGTGTGCTGGCGGCTCGGGCTGGCTGGTTGTTCTGTCTGAAATTTGATATAGAGAATTGTCACTCCCTGATGTGTTTCACCTGTCCTTGTGCTTGTCTCCACCCCCTCCAGGTGTTGCCCATCTTCGCTATTATCCCCTGTGTATTTATACCTGTGTTCTCTGTCTGTTTGTTGTCAGTTTGTCTTGTTCATTCAAGCTTTCCAGCATTTTTCCTGTCAGCGCCTGTCGGTTGCCTCTCTTTACTTGTCCTTACGGGACTGTTTTCGTCGTTTGTTTTGTGTAAGTGTTTTGTTGTTTTTCCTTCAAATAAAAGAAGATGATAAATATACCCGCTGCAGTTTGGTCCACTCCATACGACGACCGTTACAGAACCACCCACCAACGAAGGACCAAGCAGCGGAGGAAGGAGCAGCAGGGTAAAGAGGACTGGACATGGGAGGACATCCTGGACGGCAAGGGATCCTACACTTGGGAAGAGATCCTGGCCGGAAGGGATCGCCTCCCATGGGAACAGGTGGAGGCACTCAGAAGAGCGGAGGCAGCAGGAGAAAAGGACCAACGACGAAGGTATGAGGGAACACGGCTGGCAAGGAAGCCTGAAAGGCAGCCCCAAAAACATTTTGGGGGGGGGCACACGGGTAGTTTGGCTGGGCCAAGGGTTAGTCCTGAGCCAACTCCCCGTGCTTATTATGGGGAGCGATGGATCAAGCAAGCACCATGTTATGCGGAGATACACACGGTATCGCCAGTGCGCAGCTACAGTCCGGTGCGCTTGATGAAAGCTCCTCACAGGGGTCATGTTAGAGCCAGCATCGAGCCAGGACCGGTGATGCAAGTAGCAAGCATCAGACCGCCGGTGAGGGTTCATGGCCCAGTGTATCCTGTTCCTGCTCCGCGCACTGGCCCTGAGGTGCGTGTTACTAGGCTGGTGCCTCCTAAACCAGCCCCACGCATCAGGCCTCTAGGGCGCCTGCCCAGTCCAGTACGTCATGTTCCTGCTCCTCGCACTAGCCCTGAGGTGCATGTCCATAGTCTGGCGCCTCCAAAGCCAGCCCCACGCACCAGACCTTTAGTGCGCCTGCCCAGTCCAGTACGTCCTGTTCCTGCTCCTCGCACTAGCCTTGAGGTGCGTGTCACTAGTCTGGCGCCTCCAAAGCCCCACGCATCAGGCCTTCAGTGCGCAGTCCCCGTCCAGAGCTTCCGGCGACAGGTGTGTGCCTTTCCAAATCATGTCCAATCAATTGAATTTACCACAGGTGGACTCCAATGAAGGATTATCAATGGAAACAGGATGCACCTGAGCTCAATTTCGAGTCTCATAGCAAAGGGTCTGAATACTTATGTAAATAAGGTATTTCTGTTTTTTTATTTGTAATAAATTAGCAAAAATGTATAAAAACCTGTTTTCGCTTTGTCATTATGGGGTATTGTGTATAGATTGCTGTGGACATTTTTTATTTAATCCATTTTAGAATAAGGCTGTAACGTAACAAAATGTGTAAAAAGTCAAGGGGTCTGAATACTTTCCGAAGGCACTGTACCTAGTTTGATGACTGTGAGCATTTTTGCTTACTTTTTGTTCTAAATGGAGACGGCATATTGGATTGTGTAAAAATGCAGGAAATTAGCTTTAGATGCCCCCAAAAAATTATGGGAGAGGACCTCCAGAGCCCACCGCCAGATTATTCCCCCCCCCCCCCACTTCTAAAACCTGCTTCTGAGGACAGTTTTCCCTCCATTTAAAACTCATCAGCCCTCTGTCTTCTTTGCACTCCCTATCACTTCTCTCACCCAATTCTACTCTGGCAGACAGAAAGACAGAAAAAGAGAGAGAGAACAAAATAGAGAGAAACAGAGAGAGATACAGAGAGAAGGAAAGACCATGAGAGAGAGGGAGAGAGTCTAGGGGGAAGAGAGAGGGAGAGGGGGAGAGAGAGAGAGTGGGAGAGAGTTTAAGGGGAAGAGAGAGTGAGAGGGAGAGAGAAAGGGAAAGAGTCTAGGGAGACGAGAGAGGGAGAGTGGGAGAAAGAGAGAGGGAGAGAGTCTACAGGGAAGAGAGTGAGGGGGAGGGAGAGAGAGTCTAGGGGTAAAGAGAGAGAGGGAGAGAGGGAGAGATGGAAAGAGGGAGAGGGTGAGAGGGAGCGGGGGAGAGAGAGTGGGGGAGAGGGAGATGGAGAGTGCGAGAGGGAGAGAGTCTAGGGGGAAGATGGAGAGGGAGAGAGAGAGCGTCTAGGGGGAGAGAGTCTAGGGGGGAGAAGAGAGGGAGAGAGAGACAGAAAGAGGGACAGAGTTTAGGGAGAGCGAGAGAGAGAGGGACAGGGAGGGAGAGAGAGAGAGAGAGAGAGAGAGAGAGAGAGAGAGAGAGAGAGAGAGAGAGAGAGAGAGAGAGAAAGAGAGGCAAGAGGGAGAAAAAGAGAGGGAGAGCGAGAGAGAGAGAGAGAGAGAGAGATCGAGAGAGCGAAAGAGAGAGGGAGCGGTAGAGAGAGAGAGTGATATAGGGAGAGAGAGAGTGATACAGGGAGAAACAATGAGTCACCAGCAGACAGGCAGGCAGCAGTCCCAGAAGGCAGCAGTGTTGAGGCACCTTCCTCAGACATATTGATTGTGGGGGTGAACTGTCCTGGCAGAGAGCTACTGAGCTTGGCACAGTCCCGCCCGCCGTCGAGACTGGGCTGGATTGGGCTGGCAGTGTGTGTGTGGACAGCAGTTGGAACAGTCCAATATCCAACATCACACAAACACATTCACCCATGCACACCAGCCCACATCAGCCCAAATAAAGTGCTGCATCTCAATAGTCTAAACTTGAAGGGGGAGTATAGTGAAGAAGAAGAAGCCTCTTTGCCCTATTGAGATGCAGCTAGGGTCTATTCAAGCAGGGCAGGGGAAGGAGTGCTCTCTCTCTTTAGCTCTCTCCAACTCTTTCTCTCTCTCTTTCTCGCTCTAACTCTCTAACTCCAACTCTATTTCTAACGCTCTCTCTCTCCCGCTCGATCGTTTGAACTCCCCAGGGTGTAAAGACGCAGTGTTCCCTGATGCCATCACACAGAGGAGGTGCGGCAATCAAAACTCTTTCCTCCCTCCAAACCCCCACAATTACAGAAAAGCAATTATTTCTGCGCCGAAGCACTGAGGCCCAAGAGAAACAAGCCACATATCGACTTTGTATCCGTCATCTCACTTCCTTCCCCTCTCTCGCTCTCTCTCTCTTACCCGCTTCCTCTTTTCTCTCTCTTTTTTCTCTTTACAAAAGTGATAGAAAAACTAATTTGCTGGAGATGGGCCTTGTTTCCATGCAGGGCGGAAGAAGAAGAAGAACAAGAGAGAAGGGATTGTGGTGTTCTACCACGCTCGCTGGATAGGACTGCAGTCTATTAGGAGGCAAGCGAGCGAAACAAATGTTCAGACTTTAGCACACTGATTCCTAGCTAACATTGATTCTGCTGCATTTCACAGTGCCTGAGTGTTCTGACAGCTCCTGCCTGCCGTCCAGGTGACGTGAATCAGCTTGGGTGGGGTGTGTGGGCACGGGCACGGAACACAAAGCATTGTTTTTGGGGAGAGAGAAGCTGGGCGGTGTGTTATCTTCCCCGCCACAGGAGCAGTACACACACACACACACACACACACACACACACACACACACACACACACACACACACACACACACACACACACACACACACACACACACACACACACACACACACACACACACACACACACACACACACAGAGAGAGAGAGACTCCATGGACAATCACTCTGGGTCCATCAAGGCAAACCAGGCAGCCACTGCAGTAGTCCCACAATAGATTCCTGATTGGTATTTTACTGTGATATTACAGGAGGGGAGGGGGGATTGTTGAGGGGAAAGGAAAATTGGCTTTACTAAATATAAATGCAGCTAAAAACAGACATGAAAATGGAGGTAAACACAATACATGCAGAGCCTGGGAATTATCTCAGTGAGAGAAAGACTAGAGGAGTCTCCCTCCATCCTTAACCCCCCACTGAAGCCCTGAGCTCCCCCCACCATCCCACCCCCGGTGACAGACAGCTTCCTCTGACTCAGGCTGGGGTTCAGCAGACTGGTCCACCTTGGCCTGTTTATCACCCCTGATTTTAATTCAAAGTCAATTTGGAGCCCATTATAGAGCCCCACTGGGGAAGACTTACCAAATGAGGACTATCTACTTGACTGAGTTCTTAATTAAAAGCACATCACCCACCTGTGTGAATCAGGGCGTAGCAATGAATGTGACAGAACATACACACAATCATGCACACACAAGCACACACGTAACTACACCACGCACGTGGACAAATACACACACACGCACACACACACAGTCTTGATCGTCCTCAAGGGAATTTCAGCTATACCCCTCATTCACTCATTTGCCTCTATCCTACTCAATTCTACCGCCGTGTAACCACAATGCGACACAGCAGTTTTGGGCTACAGTGTTTATGTCTCTGTTTCTGTGTTTTTTTCATGTGGGGTGTGCTTGAAGCCTCGTTACTTTAAGGATTAAAGATGGCTGGTGATTTGGTTGACATAGAAGCGCAGTGGGATCTGGCCACACTCTGGACACTGGCCACGGTTCACTCTGGACAAGCTGGACATTTTGCTCCAAAAGATATCGATAGAGGAAAGAGAGCAGGATGGGGAGGGCTAGGGGAAAGAGGGAATGAAGGGCGGAGTGTGAGAATAGATGTAGTAATATCGTCGGGCCAACTCCATATCCTCTGTAATCACCGTCGTAAAACTTGATAATTACACTGAGCATAACAGAGAGGCGTAAACACGAAACACTGCTGCTGCTGCTACTACAGAGAGCAGCCAGGTTGCTCAAGATCCACTGCAAAATTTGAAGTCCATCCAGGTAAGCAGAACGTTGGGAGATGACTGGCCACTAGGGTGTGTGTGTGTGTGTGTGTGTGTGTGTGTGTGTGTGTGTGTGTGTGTGTGTGTGTGTGTGTGTGTGTGTGTGTGTGTGTGTGTGTGTGTGTGTGTGTGTGTGTGTGTGTGTGTGTGTGTGTGTGTGTGTGTGTGTGTGTGTGAGAGAGAGAGAGAGAGACAAAGACAAAATCAGATAGAGAATATGTGAATTTTCTGGTTTGTATGTATTGACTCAGTGAGAGTGAATGTATTCAATGAAGTTCATAGTGCCCGTATTCAAATGGCTCTGCCATTTTATTTGTATATAAGAGAGTGTGTCTGTAAGCTGGTGTGTAGTGGTTGCTGGTGTGTGGTGGTTGCTGGGGTGTAGTGGTTGTTGGTGTGTGTGTCTGCTGATGTGTAGTGGCTGAGAAACATTTAATCTGGTAAAGCACTGAGTTCTCACTAATGCCTGGAAAGTGGTTGGGCTGGCGGAAGCACTGCCGTGAAACACAGAAGAGAAGGTATTTTTCACGGTTCACAGAGGAGTCAAAAAGAGAGGGATGCATTGAAATGAGATGATTTGGAGCGAGAGGAGAGGAGAGAGAACACAAAGCGCTCCACTGTGCTCACTGCTGGGTACTGAAATGACTTCATGGCTACTGGAGTATTACGTTAACCCATTATACTTACACGCACAGTGAAACACACACACACACACAACACATTAACACACAAATGCACGCACACACACACACTTAGTTGCACACACACAAAAGTAAACAAAAGGTAAACAAAAGCATCCACCAGAAATCATTACACTATGACCTTTTATGTTCAAAGGGAAGAAACGGTGGGCAGAGAGACAGAGGTCAGCTCTTGGGGAGAGAATTAGTATGTGGCATTAGGCGTGAGTGAGATGGAAAAAGGCAACAGTACAATAACAATGGGGTAATTTGGAGAGTCAGTCGTTAAAACAGACAAGTTGCTTTTTGGAGTGAACGAACGTACCTAAAATGCTCTTTCACAAAATAAGGCAACAAAAACCAAGGAGAGCAGAGAGAGAGAGTCAGACAGAGCGAAAGAGAGAGAGAGAGTCAGAGAGAGAGAGTCAGAGAGAGAGAGTCAGAGAGAGAGAGAGAGTCAGAGAGAGAGAGTCAGATAGAGAGAGTCAGAGAGAGAGTCAGACAGAGAGAGAGAGTCAGTCAGAGAGTTAGAGAGAGAGTCAGAGAGAGAGTCAGAGAGAGAGAGAGAGTCAGAGAGAGAGAGAGAGAGTCAGAGAGAGTCAGAGAGAGAGAGAGTTAGAGAGAGGGAGTCAGAGAGAGAGAAAGAGTCAGAGAGAGAGAGTCAGAGAGAGAGAGTCAGAGAGAGAGAGTCAGATAGAGAGAGTCAGAGAGAGAGTCAGACAGAGAGAGAGAGTCAGTCAGAGAGTTAGAGAGAGAGTCAGAGAGAGTGAGTCAGAGAGAGAGAGAGTCAGAGAGAGTCAGAGAGAGAGAGAGAGAGAGAGAGAGAGAGAGAGAGTCAGAGAGAGAGAGAGAGTCAGAGAGAGAGAGAGAGTGAGTGGCAGTCAGAGAGAGAGAGAGAGAGAGAGGCAGTCAGAGAGAGAGAGAGAGAGAGAGGCAGTCATGCAGGTGAACAGCTCCTGACTTGTTATAACTTTCTGGTGTGAGATTAAGTGAGATTAACAAAATTAAATTTGCAAAAAATATATAGGTAATCAAATTGTACACCTGAACATCATCACAGGAGGAAAATATTGACAGTGTTAGTTAAAAGACCAATCTTAATCATGCTAGCTAGCTAAATTCCAATTTGTCAGCTCTCTTAACTTGCTAGCTCCAACTGTTTACTTGTGGTAACCATAGCAACATGGCCACTGAATTTCCAGCAGAAATCAAAACAGAGAAGGCAAGAATACATTTTAAACACAGAATTCAGAGGGGGAACTGGGAAAATGTTGTTTGCTGACTGCTCACACAACAGGACTGTTGCAAACCTGTTATTTTACACAGACCACACTACTGCCTGGCATACAGCTGTAACCAGGCATTTCAGCTATGCAACAAAGAAAGGCATCTGCAAGGGAAGGCAAATCAAAAAATGTTGAGGACAGCAAAAAGGACCAGGAAAACAGGTTTCTGAACGGCACTGTTCATGGTCCAGGGCAGTGAGCCTGCACTCAGCTCTTTTGAGCAGGACTTCCCCACCCTAGGGAAGATAGAGTAAAACCAAAAAGGACAAGGACAGCAACCCGACCTCTCCCCTCACTTCAGGGTCTCCAACAGCAGGAGCCCAGGCCCAGATCCACGCAACAGGTCTATCTTCTCCCCTGCCTGCCTACGACCACCAGAGCCATGACCACACCACCATCAGCCTGCTGAGAGACAGGCTGGCTCTGTTAGAGCTATGGGTTACTGAGCTAAAGGAGCAGTACCCCAGCTACACCACCTCCAGCCCAGACACAGCTTCTACAGGACCAAATCAACCAGTGCAGGACCTAGCTGAAGAACTCTGTCCAGGAGCTGAGAGCCTTACCACAGCGCTTGAGGAGGTAAAGGCCACCATGAGGAGAGAGCCGGTGCAGGTAAAGGAGGAGATGTCTGTCATCAAGAGGGTGCTGCAGCACAGAGAACAGACTGTGCTGTAGAGACTTATAGAGAGAAGCTGCAGCCCCTCACCACCACAAACCCCCTCACTCTGTAGGATGGAGTGAAATTAAACAGCTCCTCCAAAACATCTGCACTTAACTACACTAAACACACTCACACAGCTATTGTACTTAACGTTTACTTGTTCAATGAATAGGATGAGAACAAATGTTTGCTGTTATCCTGTTTATCTCACTCTGAACAACTTAGTAGTTGGTAGTTACTGTATTTCTGACTGTGCTATTCTTTCTTTTTGCAACATGAAATCACTATCAGTTAGCATGTGGAACATTCAGGGCCTAAACTCATCAACCTTTGGACTGAAGAATTTATCACTGGAGTTTTAAAAAAAAAGTTAAAGATGTTGATGTAATCATTCTGCAGGAGACATGGTGTAAGGCCCACAGGCTACAGAGAGGTAATTGTGCAATCACAGAAACACAGCTCTGTCAATAGAGACAGAAACTCTGGAGGATTGATCATTTGGTACAAATCCAAACTACAAAATCCAATTGATCCCCTCAAAATAGGTAAATATCACATTTGGTTAAAACTGATAAAAACTTGTACTGACAGAAAAATATGTGTTCCTTTCCGCAATATATATCCCCCCCTCAGAATCCCCATATTACTCAGAGGAGATATGTCCCACCCTTGAGGAAGAGACGTGCCATTTCCAGGCCCAGGGAAATGTGCTCATCTGTGGTGACGCAAATGCGCGCACAGGAACACTAGCTGATCTAACGAGCACATGAGGGGACAGCTTTATTACAGGCCATGCTGTTTCTAACTGTCTTAATCTCCCCCATAGAAACAACAGTGACAGCACCATTAACAAAAACGGAAGGGATCTGTTGCAGCTCTGTAGAAGCCTGGGTCTGTACTTTGTCAATGGTAGGTTACGGGGGGACACTTCGGGGAGATTCACCTATTTCTCACATCTTGGGTACAGCACACAATATGATTACAGAAATTAGCCCTTTCTCTCTCAGCTCATTCACCATCAAGCCACCAACACCTCTGTCTGATCAATTACATTGTTCCTCAAAAGAACAGACATGGAAACAACCACACATTCACAGCCCATTAAGTTGTACAACATCAGAAACTCATACAGATAGGCCTCCCGAGTGGCGCAGTGGTCTAAGGCACTACATCGCAGTGCTAGCTGTGCCACTAGAGACTCTGGGTTCAAGTCCAGGCTCTGTCACAGCCGGCCGCGACCAGGAGACCTATGGGGTGTACAATTGGCCCAGCGTCGTCCGGGTTAGGGGAGGGTTTGGCCGGCAGGGATGTCCTTGTCCCATCGCGTACTAGTGACTCCTGTGGACGGGCCAGAAGCAGTGCCCGCTGACATGGTCGGCAGGTGTACCGTGTTTCCTCCAACACATTGGTGCTTCTGGGTTAAGTGGGCATTGTGTCAAGAAGCAGTGCAGTTGTGTTTCGGAGGACGCACAGCTCTTGACCTTTGCCTCTTGCAACGATGAGACAAGACTGTTACTACCAATTGGATACCACAACATTTTGAGAAAAAAAAGGAAATTCATACAGATGGGCCAAAAACAAAACAGAAAGCAACCAGTAACCAAAAAATCCAAACACTCTTAGATAACTTTCTGGACACCACATCCACTCACAATAAAGAAGGCATCAATCTAGCAGTAAAAAACATCAACAATATATTCAGGCAAATGGCAAAAGAAGCACAACTGAAATTGATAAAAAACAAACCAAAAAAGTCCACATATGACAACTGTTTTGATGTAGATTGTAAAATTATAAGGAAAAAACTTCACCGCACCACAGCGGGACCTGAGACAAAGCTGCATTTCCTGACAAAATGTCAAAAACATAAAACAAATCTGATACCCTTATTCAAGATTTCAAAGACCTCTCTGATGAGAATAGACTACCCGTCCTGTTGGGGGAGGACACAGAGAGCTGTGGGTTGGCAGCGCACTATATTGCTGCCTGCCATAAGATGAGGGACAGTGTCTGACAGGCCAACCAACCTGCACATGTCCTCTATGCTTATTGTTATTGTTCAATGTATGTTTATTTTGACCCTTGATTATTGTTGTTACTGTTGTCTCTTTGACAATATAGATTATTATTATATTAATTATGTTAATATTGTAAATCTCCAAAGTAAGCTTTGGCAATATGTACATTGTTACCTCGTGCCAATAAAGTAAACTGAATTGAAATTGAATTGAGAAAAAGAGAGCGAGAGAGAGAGAAAATGAGTGAGAGAGAGAGAGAGAGAGAGAGAAAGTGTGTGTGTTTCTCTCTATAAACTCATATTACATGGTGTGTAACTACAGAAGGTGGGGATAATCTCTCTCAACTGCACTCTACTATACCTCCTCTCTTCCTTTATCCCTCGCTACCGATCCATCATCCACTTTTTCATTGTCCCATCATCTGTGTCCTCTCCACTTTTCTTACCCTCCCGTTTTCTCCAAATCTGTCCTTTCTTGTTTTCATATCTTCGTCTTTCACGTTCCCTCTGTCTTCATCCATCTCCATCCTTTCATCTCAATTTTCACCTTCATCTTTCCTCCCTTTCCATCCAACCATCATCACCATCAATTGATGAGCAGACTGACACCCTCTGTAAGTCTCTCTTCCTGCCACACGCATCTCTTTGTCTTTGTCTTTGTCCTCTTCCCTCTCTCTCCTTCCTCCTTTCCTTGCTGTCTTCTCCCTTTCAACCCCTCTGCACCTCTGTCTTTCTCCATCCATCTCTCGATATGTTTATCTATTTACCTCTGTTCCTGTCATCTTTCCCCACTTCCTCTCTTTTCGCCTATCCCTTCTTTCTCTCACTCGTTTTGGATGTCAGGAGTTTTATTGGACTCTACAGGTCATAAAACAAAGAGAGAGTGCGCTAAACTAAATAAAACAACAGAAATGCATTCTGGGGGATAACTTAATATACATCCTAGCTGTTAATAACGCGGCCACCCTCACTACGGAATGTTCAAGGTGTTAATAACAGACCTGTCACTACAGGTGGAAATGGAAATGTTAACAGTCCAATTTCCTGTTGTTTGTTTATTCCTGTAAACAAGTGTGCAACTAGTTTCCAGGAAGTGCTGTGGTTTGAGTCTTATCTCATTATTGGGCCTTGAAACTCAACACTGACACCAGAGAGGGGCTTATAGGAGCCATAGAGGACGACTAGGGCAACTTGGGAGCCCATCAACAAGATGTGATCAGCTTTCCGCTATAGGTACTGTAGTTTTGAGTAATGAGATTATCATCAGCAACCACAACCTTTGTAGTGAAGGCTGTGAAACTAAGGGAGATGGTGAGAGCTTGGAGTTTAAGTCAGGGGAAAGCGAGCAAACTGACGTCATAGGCATCCTTATATCCATCAGTCATCCACTTCCTTTTCCTCCCACAGCAAGTTTTTTTTAAAGAGGCCAGGTGAGAGGGCTAGGATCGAGGATTTTGTGTGTGTGTGTGTGTGTGTGTGTGTGTGTGTGTGTGTGTGTGGTGTGTGTGTGTGTGTGTGTGTGTGTGTGTGTGTGTGTGTGTGTGTGTGTGTGTGTGTGTGTGTGTGTGTGTGTGTGTGTGTGTGTGTGTGTGTGTGTGTGCTTGTGTATGTGTGTGTGCGTTCATGCATTTATGTGTGTAATATGGTGTGCTGGCAAGGGGCAGCTCTGCCCGCTAGGGGGATGAGTTATGTTGGTGTGGGGCGCTTGGTTCCCTGGTGCCCTACTCTCCTGCTGCTAAGAGCTCTACATCAGATTCCCATTGAGCCGATGAAATGGACCCGGCACTGGGCCAAGCCAGAGGCTGAGACAGAGGAGGGGAACAGAGAGAGGGATGGAGTGGGAGAAGGGTGGAGGAGGAGAGGGAAGGAGGAGAGGGATGGAGGAGGAGAAGGTTGAGAGGAATGGAGGGGGATGGGAGAGGAGAGAGATGGAGGGGGAGAGGACGGATGAAGAGAGGGATGGCGGAGGAAATATATGGAGATGGATGGAGAAAGAAAAAAAGGATAGGGATGGAGGGAGGAGAGTGATGGGGGAGGAGAGGAATGGCTAACTGTGGAGGGGGAGAGGGCTTACAGCCAGGTGCTCTGTACTGTACAACACCATCCCACCGTTATCTGCTACAGGAACAAATTCAACTGCACTTTCCTCTGATAGCAACACTAAATTACTTCAATTTTTTGCTATTGTGGCTGGTTGAGGTGTGCTTGGTTCTGATGTTATTGCTGCAAAAGTTACCACTGGAACTGCTATTACTGCCATTGCCACAGATAATAGTTGCAGTACCACTGTAACTGTGTATCATGGCCAGTACCACCTCTGTAACAGCATCATGGCCAGTACCAACACAAGAACTGCATCACGGCCAGTACCAACCATGGAACTGTGTGTCATGGCCAGTACCACCACTGTATCATGGCCATTACCACCACTGTAACTGTATCATGGCCATTACCACCACTGTAACTGTATCATGGCCAGTACCACAACTGGAACTGCTTCATGGCAAGTACCAACACTGTAAAATGGCCAGTATCACCACTGTAACTGTATCATGGCCAGTCCCACCACTGGAACTGTATCATGGCCAGTACCAACACTGGAACTGTATCATGGCCAGTACCGCCACTGTATCATGTCCAGTACCACCACTGTAACTGTATCATGGCCAGTCCCACCACTGGTACTGTATCATGGCCAGTACCAACACTGGAACTGTATCATGGCCAGTACCACCACTGGAACTGTATCATGGCCAGTAACACCACTGTATCATGGCCAGTACCACCACTGGGACTATATCATGGCCAGTAACACCACTGTATCATGGCCAGTACCACCACTGGAACTGTATCATGGCCAGTAACACCACTGTATCATGGCCAGTACCACCACTGGAATTATATCATGGCCAGTACCAACACTGTATCGTGGCCAGTACTACCACTGGAACTGCATCATGGCCAGTACCACCACTGAAACTGTATCATGTCCAGTACCACCACTGTACCCCTATAATGGCCAGTACCAACACTGAAACTGTGTATCATGGCCAGTACCAACACTGGAACTGTATCATGGCCAGTACCAACACTGAAACTGTATCATGTCCAGTACCACCACTGTACCCCTATCATGGCCAGTACCACCACTGGAACTGTGTGTCATGGCCAGTACCAAAACTGTATCGTGGCCAGTACTACCACTGGAACTGCATCATGGCCAGTACCACCACTGTACCCCTATAATGGCCAGTACCAACACTGAAACTGTGTATCATGGCCAGTACCAACACTGGAACTGTATCATGGCCAGTACCAACACTGGAACTGTATCATGGCCAGTACCAACACTGGAACTGTATCATGGCCATTACCAACACTGGAACTGTATCATGGCCATTACCAACACTGGAACTGTATCACGGCCAGTATCACCACTGGAACTGTGTATCATGGCCAGTACCACCACTGTAACTGTAACATGGACATTACCACCACTGTAACATGGCCAGCACCAACACTAGATATGTGTGTCATGGCCAGTACCACCACTGGAACTGCATTATGGCCAGTAACACCACTGTACCATGGCCAGAACCACCACTGTCAATGTATCATGGCCAGTACTGCCATTGGAACGGCATCATGGCCAGTACCAACACTGTAACATTGCCAGTACCACCACTGGAACTGCATCATGGCCAGTACCACCACTGTAACATGGTCAGAACCACCACTGTAACTGTATCATGGCCAGTACCACCACTGGAACAGTTTCATGGCCAGTACCACCACAGGAACTGTATCATGGTCAGTACCACCACTATAACATGGCCAGTACCACCACTGGAACTGTATGATGGCCAGTACCACCACTGGAACTGTATCATGGCCAGTTCCACCACTGGAACTGTGTATCATGGCCAGTACCACCTCTGTAAATGTATCATGGCCAGGACTACCACTGTAACATGGCCATTACCACTATTGTAACATGGCCAGCACCAACACTGGAACTGTATCATGGCCAGCACCAACACTGGAACTGTATCATGGCCAGTACCACCACTGGAACTGTGTATCATGGCCATTACCACCACTGTATCATGGCCATTACCACCACTGTCACTTTATCATGGCCAGTACCACCACTGGAACTGCATCATAGCCAGTACCTACATTATAACATGGTCAGAACCACCACTGTAACTGTATTATCGAGGTGAGCTAGCCAGCCGCGACGCGGCGCCTGACTTAGTCAACACACCTAGTCATCATTAACCCACTGCCAGCTAGCCAACCGTTACCGACTAGCAGCGCTGTTGATACTAACACTTTACAATGGAACGATTTGACTAGTGCAGTGTTACCTAGCTAGCTACTTAGTTGTCTTTGTCATAGCTTGGTAATTGTTAGCTAGCCAGCCAACGAGGTTAGCTAGCCAGCTATTTCCGTCCCCCGCGACGCCATTTTTCCTAACCCAGCCAACTATTACCGACGAGCAGCATTGTAGAAACTAAATACATTACAAGGAACGTCTTGATTAGTGTTATGTTAGCTAGCTAGCTACAAAGTTGCTTTGTATCATGACAAGGTGTAGTACTGAAACTATCGAGGTTACCTAGCCAGCTACACCTTCAAGGTCAACAACGCAGCCACTGCTAGCTAGCCTACTCCACCAGCCAGCAGTACTGTATCATTTTAGTCAATAAGATTTTTGCAACGTAAGCTTAACTTCCTGAACATTCGAGACGTGTAGTCCACTTGTCATTCCAATCTCCTTTGCATTAGCGTAGCCTCTTCTGTAGCTTGTCTACTATGTGTCTGTCTATCCCTGTTCTCTCTCCTCTGCACAGGCCATACAAACGCTCCACACCGCGTGGCCGCTGCCACTCTAACCTGGTGGTCCCAGCGCGCACGACCCACGTGGAGTTCCAGGTCTCCGGCAGCCTCTGGAACTGCCGGTCTGCGGCCAACAAGGCTGAGTTCATCTCAGCCTATGCTACCCTCCAGTCCCTAGACTTCCTGGCGCTGACGGAAACATGGATTACCACAGATAACACTGCTACTCCTACTGCTCTCTCCTCGTCTGACTACCTGTTCTCGCTTACCCCTAGAGCATCGAGCCAGCGGGGTGGTGGCACTGGAATCCTCATCTCTCCCAAGTGGACATTCTCTCTTTCTCCCCTGACCCATCTGTCTATCTCCTCATTTGAATTCCATGCTGTCACAGTTACCAGCCCTTTCAAGCTTAACATCCTTATCATTTATCGCCCTCCAGGTTCCCTTGGAGAGTTCATCAATGAGCTTGACGCCTTGATAAGTTCCTTTCCTGAGGATGGCTCACCTCTCACAGTTCTGGGTGACTTTAACCTCCCCACGTCTACCTTCGACTCATTCCTCTCTGCCTCCTTCTTTCCACTCCTCTCCTCTTTCGACCTCACCCTCTCACCTTCCCCCCTACTCACAAGGCAGGCAATACGCTTGACCTCATCTTTACTAGATGCTGTTCTTCCACTAATCTCATTGCAACTCCCCTCCAAGTCTCCGACCACTACCTTGTATCCTTTTCCCTCTCGCTCTCATCCAACACTTCTCACTCTGCCCCTACTCGGATGGTATTGCGCCGTCCCAACCTTCGCTCTCTCTCTCCCGCTACTCTCTCCTCTTCCATCCTATCATCTCTTCCCTCTGCTCAAACCTTCTCCAACCTATCTCCTGATTCTGCCTCCTCAACCCTCCTCTCCTCCCTCTCTGCATCCTTTGATTTCCTCTGTCCCCTATCCTCCAGGCCGGCTCGGTCCTCCCCTCCTGCTCCGTGGCTCGACGACTCACTGCGAGCTCACAGAACAGGGCACCGGGCAGCCGAGCGGAAATGGAGGAAAACTCGCCTCCCTGCGGACCTGGCATCCTTTCACTCCCTCCTCTCTACATTTTCCTCTTCTGTCTCTGCTGCTAAAGCCACTTTCTACCACTCTAAACTCCAAGCATCTGCCTCTAACCCTAGGAAGCTCTTTGCTACCTTCTCCTCCCTCCTGAATCCTCCTCCCCCTCCCCCCCCCCTCCTCCCTCTCTGCGGATGTCTTCGTCAACCATTTTGAAAAGAAGGTTGACGACATCCGATCCTCGTTTGCTAAGTCAAACGACACTGCTGGTCCTGCTCACACTGCCCTACCCTGTGCTTTGACATCTTTCTCCCCTCTCTCTCCAGATGAAATCTCGCGTCTTGTGACGGCCGGCCGCCCAACAACCTGCCCACTTGACCCTATCCCCTCCTCTCTTCTCCAGACCATTTCCGGAGACCTTCTCCCCTACCTCACCTCGCTCATCAACTCATCCTTGACCGCTGGCTACGTCCCTTCCGTCTTCAAGAGAGCGAGAGTTGCACCCCTTCTGAAAAAACCTACACTCGATCCCTCCGATGTCAACAACTACAGACCAGTATCCCTTCTTTCCTTTCTCTCCAAAACTCTTGAACGTGCCGTCCTTGGCCAGCTCTCTTGCTATCTCTCTCAGAATGACCTTCTTGATCCTAATCAGTCAGGTTTCAAGACTGGGCATTCAACTGAGACTGCTCTTCTCTGTGTCACGGAGGCTCTCCGCACTGCTAAAGCTAACTCTCTCTCCTCTGCTCTCATCCTTCTAGACCTATCTGCTGCCTTTGATACCGTGAACCATCAGATCCTCCTCTCCACCCTCTCCGAGCTGGGAATCTCCAGCGCCGCCCACGCTTGGATTGCGTCCTACCTGACAGGTCGCTCCTACCAGGTGGCGTGGCGAGAATCTGTCTCCGCACCACGTGCTCTCACCACTGGTGTCCCCCAGGGCTCTGTTCTTGGCCCACTCCTATTCTCGCTATACACCAAGTCACCATGTCATATCCTCACATGGTCTCTCATATCATTGCTATGCAGATGACACACAATTAATCTTCTCCTTTCCCCCTTCTGACAACCAGGTGGCGAATCGCATCTCTGCATGTCTGGCAGACATATCAGTGTGGATGACGGATCACCACCTCAAGCTGAACCTCGGCAAGACGGACCTGCTCTTCCTCCCGGGGAAGGACTGCCCGTTCCATGATCTCGCCATCACGGTTGACAACTCCCTTGTGTCCTCCTCCCAGAGTGCTAAGAGCCTTGGCGTGACCCTGGACAACACCCTGTCGTTCTCCACCAACATCAAGGCGGTGACCCGATCCTGTAGGTTCATGCTCTACAACATTCGCAGAGTACGACCCTGCCTCACACAGGAAGCGGCGCAGGTCCTAATCCAGGCACTTGTCATCTCCCGTCTGGATTATTGCAAATCGCTGTTGGCTGGGCTCCCTGCCTGTGCCATTAAACCCCTACAACTCATCCAGAACGCCGCAGCCCGTCTGGTGTTCAACCTTCCCAAGTTCTCTCACGTCACCCCGCTCCTCCGCTCTCTCCACTGGCTTCCTGTTGAAGCTCGCATCCGCTACAAGACCATGGTGCTTGCCTACGGAGCTGTGAGGGGAACGGCACCTCCGTACCTTCAGGCTCTGATCAGGCCCTACACCCAAACAAGGGCACTCCGTTCATCCACCTCTGGCCTGCTCGCCTCCCTACCTCTGAGGAAGCACAGTTCCCGCTCAGCCCAGTCAAAACTGTTCGCTGCTCTGGCACCCCAATGGTGGAACAAGCTCCCTCACGACGCCAGGACAGCGGAGTCAATCACCACCTTCCGGAGACACCTGAAACCCCACCTCTTCAAGGAATACCTGGGATAGGATAAAGTAATCCTTCTAACCCCCCCCTTAAAAGATTTAGATGCACTATTGTAAAGTGGTTGTTCCACTGGATATTATAAGGTGAATGCACCAATTTGTAAGTCGCTCTGGATAAGAGCGTCTGCTAAATGACTTAAATGTAAATGTAAATGTATCATGGCCAGTACCACCACTGGAACTCTATCATGGCCAGTACTACCACTGTATCATGACAAGTTCCACCATTGGAACTGCATCATGGCCAGTACCACCACTGTAACATGGCCAGTACCACCACTGGAACTGCATCATGGCCAGTACCACCACTGGAACTGTATCATGGCCAGTACCAACACTGGAACTGTATCATGGCCAGTACCACCACTGGAACTGTGTATCAGGGCCAGTACTACCACCGTAACATGGCCATAACCACTTTTGTAACATGGCCAGCACCAACACTAGATATGTGTGTCATGGCCAGTACCACCACTGTAACTGCATCATGTCCAGTTCCACCACTGTATCATGGCCAGTACCACCACTGGAACTGCATCATGGCCAGTACCACCACTGTAACATGGCTAGCACCACCACTGGAACTGTATCATGGCCAGTACCAACACTGGAACTGTGTGTCATGGCCAGTACCAACACTGTATCATGGCCAGTACCACCACTGGATCTGCATCATGGCCAGAACCAACACTGAAACTGTATCATGTCCAGTACCACCACTGTAACATGGCCAGTACCAACACTGGAACTGTGTGTTATGGCCAGTACCAACACTGAAACTCTGTATCATGGCCAGTACCAACACTGGAACTGTATCATGGCCAGTATCACCACTGTATCATAGCCAGAACCTCAACTGGAACTGCATCATAGCCAGTACCAACACTGTAACATGGCAAGTACCAACACTGGAATTGTATCATGGCCAGTACCACCACTGGAACGGTGTATCTTGGACAGTACCACCACTGTAACAGTATCATGGACAGTACAGCCACTGTAACATGGCCATTACCACCACTGTAACACGGCCAGCACCAACACTAGATATGTGTGTCATGGCCAGTACCACCACTAGAACTGCATCATGGCCAGTACCACCACTGTATCATGTCCAGAACCACCACTGTCAATGTATCATGGCCAGAACTACCACTGGAACGGCATCATGGCCAGTACCAACACTGTAACATAGTCAGTACCAACACTGGAACTGTATCATGGCCAGCACCACCACTGGAACTGTATCATGACCGGTACCAACACTGTATCATGGCCAGTACCACCACTGGAACTGCATCATTGCCAGTACCACCACTGTAACATTGCCAGTACTACCACTGGAACTACATCATGGCCAGTACCACCACTGGAACTGTTTCATGGCCAGTACTATCACTGGAACTGTGTGTCATGGCCAGTACCAACACTGGAACTCTGTGTCATGGCCAGTACCAACACTGGAACTGCATCATGGCCAGTACCAACACTGCAACATGGCCATTACCACCACTGTAACATAGCCAGCACCAACACTAGATATGTGTGTCATGGCCAGTACCACCACTGGAACGGCATCATGGCCAGTACCATCACTGGAACTGCATCATAGCCGGTACCACCACTGAATGACTGACAGAACCACAACTGGATTTGCATCATGGCCAGTACCAACACTTTAACATTGCCAGTACCACCACTGGAACTGCATCGTGGCCAGAACCAACACTGTAACATGGCCAGTACTTCCACTGGAACATCATCATGGCCACTACCACCACTGGAACTGCATCATTGAAGAACCAACACTGTAACATGCAGGTACATACACTGTAACTGTATCTTGGCCAGTATCACAATTGTAACTGTATAATGGCCAGTACCACAACTGTAACTGTATAATGGCCAGTACTGCCACTGGAACTGTGTATCATGGCCATTACCAACACTGTAACTGTATCATGGCCAGCACCAACACTAGAACAGCATCATGGCCTGTACCAATACTGGAACAGCATCATGGCCAGTACCAACACTGGAACATGGCCAGTACCAACACTGGAACTGTGTATCATGGCCAGAACCACCACCGTAATGTATCATGGCCAGTACTACCACCGTAACATGGCCTTTACCACCACTGTAACATGGCCAGCACCAACACTAGATATGTGTGGCATGGCCAGTTCCACCACTGGAACTGCATCATGGCCAGTATCACCACTGTATCATAGCCAGTACCACCACTAGGAACTGCATCATGGCCAGTACAAACAAAGGAACTGTATCATGGCCAGTACCACAACTGTATCATGGTCAGAACCACCACTGGAACTGCATCATGGCCAGTACCACCACTGGAACTGTTTCATGGCCATTACCAACACTGGAACTGTGTATCATGGCCAGTACCAACACTATAACTGTATCATGGCCAGTACCACCACTGGAACTGCATCATGGCCAGTACAACCACTGTAACTGTATCATGTCCAGTACCACCACTAAAACTGTATCATGGCCAGTACCAACACTGGAACTGTGTGTTATGGCCAGTACCAACACTGGAACTGTGCATCATGGCCAGTACCACCACTGTAACTGTATCATGGCCAGTCCCAACACTGGAACTGTGTTTTATGGCCAGTTCCAACACTGGAACTGTGTATCATGGCCAGTACCAACACTGGAACTGTATGATGTCCAGTACCAACACTGTAACATGGCCAGTACCAACACTGTAACATGGCCAGTACCAACACTGTAACTGTATCATGGCCAGTACCACCACTGTAACTGTATCATGGCCAGTACAAACACAGGAACTGTATCATGGCCAGTACCACAACTGTATCATGGCCAGTACCAACACTATAACTGTATCATGGCCAGTACAACAGCTGGAACAGTTTCATGGCCAGTACCAACACTGGAACTGTATCATGGCCAGTACCAACACTATAACTGTATCATGGCCAGTACCAACACTGTACCTGTATCATGGCCAGTACCAACACTAGAACTGTGTGTCATGGCCAGTACCAACACTGTATCATGGCCAGTACCACCACTGGAACTGCATCATGGCCAGTACCACCACTGTAACTGTATCATGTCCAGTACCACCACTAAAACTGTATCATGGCCAGTACCAACACTGGAACTGTGTGTTATGGCCAGTACCAACACTGGAACTGTGCATCATGGCCAGTACCAACACTGGAACTGTGCATCATGGCCAGTACCAACACTGTAACTGTATCATGGCCAGTACCAACACTAGAACTGTGTGTCATGGCCAATACCAACACTGTATCATGGCCAGTACCACCACTGGAACTGCATCATGGCCAGTACCACCACTGGAACTGTATCATATCCAGTACAACCACTGTAACTGTATCATGGCCAGTACCAACACTGGAACCGTGTGTTATGGCCTGTTCCAACACTGGAACTGTGCATCATGGCCAGTACCACCACTGTAACTGTATCATGGCCAGTCCCAACACTGGAACTGTGTGTTATGGCCAGTTCCAACACTGGAACTGTGTATCATGGCCAGTACCAACACTGGAACTGTATGATGTCCAGTACCAACACTGTAACATGGCCAGTACCAACACTGTAACTGTATCATGGCCAGTACCACCACTGTAACTGTATCATGGCCAGTACCACCACTGTAACATGGCCAGTACCAACACTGTAACATGGCCAGTACCACCACTGTAACTGTATCATGGCCAGTACAAACACAGGAACTGTATCATGGCCAGTACCACAACTGTATCATGGCCAGTACCACCACTGTAACTGTATCATATCCAGTACCACCACTGTAACTGTATCATGGCCAGTACCAACACTGGAACCGTGTGTTATGGCCAGTTCCAACACTGGAACTGTGTATCATGGCCAGTACCACCACTGGAACTCTATCATGGCCAGTACTACCACTGTATCATGGCAAGTTCCACCATTGGAACTGCATCATGGCCAGTACCACCACTGTAACATGGCCAGTACCACCACTGGAACTGCATCATGGCCAGTACCACCACTGGAACTGTATCATGGCCAGTACCAACACTGGAACTGTATCATGGCCAGTACCACCACTGGAACTGTGTATCAGGGCCAGTACTACCACCGTAACATGGCCATAACCACTTTTGTAACATGGCCAGCACCAACACTAGACATGTGTGTCATGGCCAGTACCACCACTGTAACTGCATCATGTCCAGTACCACCACTGTATCATGGCCAGTACCACCACTGTAACATGGCTAGCACCACCACTGGAACTGTATCATGGCCAGTACCAACACTGGAACTGTGTGTCATGGCCAGTACCAACACTGTATCATGGCCAGTACCACCACTGGATCTGCATCATGGCCAGAACCAACACTGAAACTGTATCATGTCCAGTACCACCACTGTAACATGGCCAGTACCAACACTGGAACTGTGTGTTATGGCCAGTACCAACACTGAAACTCTGTATCATGGCCAGTACCAACACTGTAACTGTATCATGGCCAGTATCACCACTGTATCATAGCCAGAACCTCAACTGGAACTGCATCATAGCCAGTACCAACACTGTAACATGGCAAGTACCAACACTGGAATTGTATCATGGCCAGTACCACCACTGGAACAGTGTATCTTGGACAGTACCACCACTGTAACAGTATCATGGACAGTACTACCACTGTAACATGGCCATTACCACCACTGTAACACGGCCAGCACCAACACTAGATATGTGTGTCATGGCCAGTACCACCACTAGAACTGCATCATGGCCAGTACCACCACTGTATCATGTCCAGAACCACCACTGTCAATGTATCATGGCCAGAACTACCGCTGGAACGGCATCATGGCCAGTACCAACACAGTAACATAGTCAGTACCAACACTGGAACTGTATCATGGCCAGCACCACCACTGGAACTGTATCATGACCGGTACCAACACTGTATCATGGCCAGTACCACCACTGGAACTGCATCATTGCCAGTACCACCACTGTAACATTGCCAGTACTACCACTGGAACTACATCATGGCCAGTACCACCACTGGAACTGTTTCATGGCAAGTACTATCACTGGAACTGTGTGTCATGGCCAGTACCAACACTGGAACTCTGTGTCATGGCCAGTACCAACACTGGAACTGCATCATGGCCAGTACCAACACTGCAACATGGCCATTACCACCACTGTAACATAGCCAGCACCAACACTAGATATGTGTGTCATGGCCAGTACCACCACTGGAACGGCATCATGGCCAGTATCATCACTGGAACTGCATCATGGCCGGTACCACCACTGAATGACTGACAGAACCACAACTGGATTTGCATCATGGCCAGTACCAACACTTTAACATTGCCAGTACCACCACTGGAACTGCATCGTGGCCAGAACCAACACTGTAACATGGCCAGTACTTCCACTGGAACATCATCATGGCCACTACCACCACTGGAACTGCATCATTGAAGAACCAACACTGTAACATGCCAGTACATACACTGTAACTGTATCTTGGCCAGTATCACAATTGTAACTGCATAATGGCCAGTACCACAACTGTAACTGTATAATGGCCAGTACTTCCACTGGAACTGTGTATCATGGCCATTACCAACACTGTAACTGTATCATGGCCAGCACCAACACTAGAACAGCATCATGGCCTGTACCAATACTGGAACAGCATCATGGCCAGTACCAACACTGGAACATGGCCAGTACCAACACTGGAACTGTGTATCATGGCCAGTACTACCACCGTAACATGGCCTTTACCACCACTGTAACATGGCCAGCACCAACACTAGATATGTGTGGCATGGCCAGTTCCACCACTGGAACTGCATCATGGCCAGTATCACCACTGTATCATAGCCAGTACCACCACTAGGAACTGCATCATGGCCAGTACAAACAAAGGAACTGTATCATGGCCAGTACCACAACTGTATCATGGTCAGAACCACCACTGGAACTGCATCATGGCCAGTACCACCACTGGAACTGTTTCATGGCCATTACCAACACTGGAACTGTGTATCATGGCCAGTACCAACACTATACCTGTATCATGGCCAGTACCACAGCTGGAACAGTTTCATGGCCAGTACCAACACTGGAACTGTATCATGGCCAGTACCAACACTATAACGGTATCATGGCCAGTACCAACACTGTACCTGTATCATGGCCAGTACCAACACTAGAACTGTGTGTCATGGCCAGTACCAACACTGTATCATGGCCAGTACCACCACTGGAACTGCATCATGGCCAGTACCACCACTGTAACTGTATCATGTCCAGTACCACCACTAAAACTGTATCATGGCCAGTACCAACACTGGAACTGTGTGTTATGGCCAGTACCAACACTGGAACTGTGCATCATGGCCAGTACCACCACTGTAACTGTATCATGGCCAGTCCCAACACTGGAACTGTGTGTTATGGCCAGTTCCAACACTGGAACTGTGTATCATGGCCAGTACCAACACTGGAACTGTATGATGTCCAGTACCAACACTGTAACATGGCCAGTACCAACACTGTAACATGGCCAGTACCAACACTGTAACTGTATCATGGCCAGTACCACCACTGTAACTGTATCATGGCCAGTACAAACACAGGAACTGTATCATGGCCAGTACCACAACTGTATCATGGCCAGTACCAACACTATAACTGTATCATGGCCAGTACCACAGCTGGAACAGTTTCATGGCCAGTACCAACACTGGAACTGTATCATGGCCAGTACCAACACTATAACTGTATCATGGCCAGTACCAACACTGTACCTGTATCATGGCCAGTACCAACACTAGAACTGTGTGTCATGGCCAGTACCAACACTGTATCATGGCCAGTACCACCACTGGAACTGCATCATGGCCAGTACCACCACTGTAACTGTATCATGTCCAGTACCACCACTAAAACTGTATCATGGCCAGTACCAACACTGGAACTGTGTGTTATGGCCAGTACCAACACTGGAACTGTGCATCATGGCCAGTACCAACACTGGAACTGTGCATCATGGCCAGTACCCACACTGTAACTGTATCATGGCCAGTACCAACACTAGAACTGTGTGTCATGGCCAGTACCAAAACTGTATCATGGCCAGTACCACCACTGGAACTGCATCATGGCCAGTACCACCACTGGAACTGTATCATATCCAGTACCACCAGTGTAACTGTATCATGGCCAGTACCAACACTGGAACCGTGTGTTATGGCCTGTTCCAACACTGGAACTGTGCATCATGGCCAGTACCACCACTGTAACTGTATCATGGCCAGTCCCAACACTGGAACTGTGTGTTATGGCCAGTTCCAACACTGGAACTGTGTATCATGGCCAGTACCAACACTGGAACTGTTTGATGTCCAGTACCAACACTGTAACATGGCCAGTACCAACACTGTAACTGTATCATGGCCAGTACCACCACTGTAACTGTATCATGGCCAGTACCATCACTGTAACATGGCCAGTACCAACACTGTAACATGGCCAGTACCACCACTGTAACTGTATCATGGCCAGTACAAACACAGGAACTGTATCATGGCCAGTACCACAACTGTATCATGGCCAGTACCACCACTGTAACTGTATCATATCCAGTACCACCACTGTAACTGTATCATGGCCAGTACCAACACTGGAACCGTGTGTTATGGCCAGTTCCAACACTGGAACTGTGTATCATGGCCAGTACCACCACTGGAACTCTATCATGGCCAGTACTACCACTGTATCATGGCAAGTTCCACCATTGGAACTGCATCATGGCCAGTACCACCACTGAAACATGGCCAGTACCACCACTGGAACTGCATCATGGCCAGTACCACCACTGGAACTGTATCATGGCCAGTACCAACACTGGAACTGTATCATGGCCAGTACCACCACTGGAACTGTGTATCAGGGCCAGTACTACCACCGTAACATGGCCATAACCACTTTTGTAACATGGCCAGCACCAACACTAGATATGTGTGTCATGGCCAGTACCACCACTGTAACTGCATCATGTCCAGTACCACCACTCTATCATGGCCAGTACCACCACTGGAACTGCATCATGGCCAGTACCACCACTGTAACATGGCTAGCACCACCACTGGAACTGTATCATGGCCAGTACCAACACTGGAACTGTGTGTCATGGCCAGTACCAACACTGTATCATGGCCAGTACCACCACTGGATCTGCATCATGGCCAGAACCAACACTGAAACTTTATCATGTCCAGTACCACCACTGTAACATGGCCAGTACCAACACTGGAACTGTGTGTTATGGCCAGTACCAACACTGAAACTCTGTATCATGGCCAGTACCAACACTGGAACTGTATCATGGCCAGTATCACCACTGTATCATAGCCAGAACCTCAACTGGAACTGCATCATAGCCAGTACCAACACTGTAACATGGCAAGTACCAACACTGGAATTGTATCATGGCCAGTACCACCACTGGAACGGTGTATCTTGGACAGTACCACCACTAGAACTGTGTGTCATGGCCAGTACCAACACTGTATCATGGCCAGTACCACCACTGGAACTGCATCATGGCCAGTACCACCACTGTAACTGCATCATGTCCAGTACCACCACTAAAACTGTATCATGGCCAGTACCAACACTGGAACTGTGTGTTATGGCCAGTACCAACACTGGAACTGTGCATCATGGCCAGTACCAACACTGGAACTGTGCATCATGGCCAGTACCAACACTGTAACTGTATCATGGCCAGTACCAACACTAGAACTGTGTGTCATGGCCAGTACCAACACTGTATCATGGCCAGTACCACCACTGGAACTGCATCATGGCCAGTACCACCACTGGAACTGTATCATATCCAGTACCACCACTGTAACTGTATCATGGCCAGTACCAACACTGGAACCGTGTGTTATGGCCTGTTCCAACACTGGAACTGTGCATCATGGCCAGTACCACCACTGTAACTGTATCATGGCCAGTCCCAACACTGGAACTGTGTGTTATGGCCAGTTCCAACACTGGAACTGTGTATCATGGCCAGTACCAACACTGGAACTGTATGATGTCCAGTACCAACACTGTAACATGGCCAGTACCAACACTGTAACTGTATCATGGCCAGTACCACCACTGTAACATGGCCAGTACCAACACTGTAACATGGCCAGTACCACCACTGTAACTGTATCATGGCCAGTACAAACACAGGAACTGTATCATGGCCAGTACCACAACTGTATCATGGCCAGTACCACCACTGTAACTGTATCATATCCAGTACCACCACTGTAACTGTATCATGGCCAGTACCAACACTGGAACCGTGTGTTATGGCCAGTTCCAACACTGGAACTGTGTATCATGGCCAGAACCACCACTGGAACTCTATCATGGCCAGTACTACCACTGTATCATGGCAAGTTCCACCATTGGAACTGCATCATGGCCAGTACCACCACTGTAACATGGCCAGTACCACCACTGGAACTGCATCATGGCCAGTACCACCACTGGAACTGTATCATGGCCAGTACCAACACTGGAACTGTATCATGGCCAGTACCACCACTGGAACTGTGTATCAGGGCCAGTACTACCACCGTAACATGGCCATAACCACTTTTGTAACATGGCCAGCACCAACACTAGATATGTGTGTCATGGCCAGTACCACCACTGTAACTGCATCATGTCCAGTACCACCACTGTATCATGGCCAGTACCACCACTGGAACTGCATCATGGCCAGTACCACCACTGTAACATGGCTAGCACCACCACTGGAACTGTATCATGGCCAGTACCAACACTGGAACTGTGTGTCATGGCCAGTACCAACACTGTATCATGGCCAGTACCACCACTGGATCTGCATCATGGCCAGAACCAACACTGAAACTGTATCATGTCCAGTACCACCACTGTAACATGGCCAGTACCAACACTGGAACTGTGTGTTATGGCCAGTACCAACACTGAAACTCTGTATCATGGCCAGTACCAACACTGGAACTGTATCATGGCCAGTATCACCACTGTATCATAGCCAGAACCTCAACTGGAACTGCATCATAGCCAGTACCAACACTGTAACATGGCAAGTACCAACACTGGAATTGTATCATGGCCAGTACCACCACTGGAACGGTGTATCTTGGACAGTACCACCACTGTAACAGTATCATGGACAGTACAGCCACTGTAACATGGCCATTACCACCACTGTAACACGGCCAGCACCAACACTAGATATGTGTGTCATGGCCAGCACCACCACTAGAACTGCATCATGGCCAGTACCACCACTGTATCATGTCCAGAACCACCACTGTCAATGTATCATGGCCAGAACTACCACTGGAACGGCATCATGGCCAGTACCAACACTGTAACATAGTCAGTACCAACACTGGAACTGTATAATGGCCAGCACCACCACTGGAACTGTATCATGACCGGTACCAACACTGTATCATGGCCAGTACCACCACTGGAACTGCATCATTGCCAGTACCACCACTGTAACATTGCCAGTACTACCACTGGAACTACATCATGGCCAGTACCACCACTGGAACTGTTTCATGGCCAGTACTATCACTGGAACTGTGTGTCATGGCCAGTACCAACACTGGAACTCTGTGTCATGGCCAGTACCAACACTGGAACTGCATCATGGCCAGTACCAACACTGCAACATGGCCATTACCACCACTGTAACATAGCCAGCACCAACACTAGATATGTGTGTCATGGCCAGTACCACCACCGGAACGGCATCATGGCCAGTACCATCAATGGAACTGCATCATGGCCGGTACCACCACTGAATGACTGACAGAACCACAACTGGATTTGCATCATGGCCAGTACCAACACTTTAACATTGCCAGTACCACCACAGGAACTGCATCGTGGCCAGAACCAACACTGTAACATGGCCAGTACTTCCACTGGAACATCATCATGGCCACTACCACCACTGGAACTGCATCATTGAAGAACCAACACTGTAACATGCCAGTACATACACTGTAACTGTATCTTGGCCAGTATCACAATTGTAACTGTATAATGGCCAGTACCACAACTGTAACTGTATAATGGCCAGTACTTCCACTGGAACTGTGTATCATGGCCATTACCAACACTGTAACTGTATCATGGCCAGCACCAACACTAGAACAGCATCATGGCCTGTACCAATACTGGAACAGCATCATGGCCAGTACCAACACTGGAACATGGCCAGTACCAACACTGGAACTGTGTATCATGGCCAGAACCACCACGTAATGTATCATGGCCAGTACTACCACCGTAACATGGCCAGCACCAACACTAGATATGTGTGGCATGGCCAGTTCCACCACTGGAACTGCATCATGGCCAGTATCACCACTGTATCATAGCCAGTACCACCACTAGGAACTGCATCATGGCCAGTACAAACAAAGGAACTGTATCATGTTCAGTACCACAACTGTATCATGGTCAGAACCACCACTGGAACTGCATCATGGCCAGTACCACCACTGGAACTGTTTCATGGCCATTACCAACACTGGAACTGTGTATCATGGCCAGTACCAACACTATAACTGTATCATGGCCAGTACCACAGCTGGAACAGTTTCATGGCCAGTACCAACACTGGAACTGTATCATGGCCAGTACCAACACTATAACTGTATCATGGCCAGTACCAACACTGTACCTGTATCATGGCCAGTACCAACACTAGAACTGTGTGTCATGGCCAGTACCAACACTGTATCATGGCCAGTACCACCACTGGAACTGCATCATGGCCAGTACCACCACTGTAACTGTATCATGTCCAGTACCACCACTAAAACTGTATCATGGCCAGTACCAACACTGGAACTGTGTGTTATGGCCAGTACCAACACTGGAACTGTGCATCATGGCCAGTACCACCACTGTAACTGTATCATGGCCAGTCCCAACACTGGAACTGTGTGTTATGGCCAGTTCCAACACTGGAACTGTGTATCATGGCCAGTACCAACACTGGAACTGTATGATGTCCAGTACCAACACTGTAACATGGCCAGTACCAACACTGTAACATGGCCAGTACCAACACTGTAACTGTATCATGGCCAGTACAAACACAGGAACTGTATCATGGCCAGTACAAACACAGGAACTGTATCATGGCCAGTACCACAACTGTATCATGGCCAGTACCAACACTATAACTGTATCATGGCCAGTACCACAGCTGGAACAGTTTCATGGCCAGTACCAACACTGTAACTGTATCATGGCCAGTACCAACACTGGAACTGTATAATGGCCAGTACCACCACTGGAACTGTGTATCATGGCCATTACCACCACTGTATCATGGCCATTACCACCACTGTCACTTTATCATGGCCAGTACCACCACTGGAACTGCATCATAGCCAGTACCTACATTGTAACATGGTCAGAACCACCACTGTAACTGTATCATGGCCAGTACCACCACTGGAACTCTATCATGGCCAGTACTACCACTGTCTCATGGCAAGTTCCACCATTGGAACTGCATCATGGCCTGTACCACCACTGTAACATGGCCAGTACCACCACTAGAACTGCATCATGGCCAGTACCACCACTGGAACTGTATCATGGCCAGTACCAACACTGGAACTGTATCATGGCCAGTACCACCACTGGAACTGTGTATCAGGGCCAGTACTACCACCGTAACATGGCCATAACTACTTTTGTAACATGGACAGCACCAACACTAGATATGTGTGTCATGGCCAGTACCACCACTTTAACTGCATCATGTCCAGTACCACCACTGTATCATGGCCAGTACCAACACTGGAACTGTATCATGGCCAGTATCACCACTGTATCATAGCCAGAACCTCAACTGGAACTGCATCATAGCCAGTACCAACACTGTAACATGGCAAGTACCAACACTGGAATTGTATCATGGCCAGTACCACCACTGGAACGGTGTATCTTGGACAGTACCACCACTGTAACAGTATCATGGACAGTACAGCCACTGTAACATGGCCATTACCACCACTGTAACACGGCCAGCACCAACACTAGATATGTGTGTCATGGCCAGTACCACCACTAGAACTGCATCATGGCCAGTACCACCACTGTATCATGTCCAGAACCACCACTGTCAATGTATCATGGCCAGAACTACCACTGGAACGGCATCATGGCCAGTACCAACACTGTAACATAGTCAGTACCAACACTGGAACTGTATAATGGCCAGCACCACCACTGGAACTGTATCATGACCGGTACCAACACTGTATCATGGCCAGTACCACCACTGGAACTGCATCATTGCCAGTACCACCACTGTAACATTGCCAGTACTACCACTGGAACTACATCATGGCCAGTACCACCACTGGAACTGTTTCATGGCCAGTACTATCACTGGAACTGTGTGTCATGGCCAGTACCAACACTGGAACTCTGTGTCATGGCCAGTACCAACACTGGAACTGCATCATGGCCAGTACCGACACTGCAACATGGCCATTACCACCACTGTAACATAGCCAGCACCAACACTAGATATGTGTGTCATGGCCAGTACCACCACCGGAACGGCATCATGGCCAGTACCATCACTGGAACTGCATCATGGCCGGTACCACCACTGAATGACTGACAGAACCACAACTGGATTTGCATCATGGCCAGTACCAACACTTTAACATTGCCAGTACCACCACAGGAACTGCATCGTGGCCAGAACCAACACTGTAACATGGCCAGTACTTCCACTGGAACATCATCATGGCCACTACCACCACTGGAACTGCATCATTGAAGAACCAACACTGTAACATGCCAGTACATACACTGTAACTGTATCTTGGCCAGTATCACAATTGTAACTGTATAATGGCCAGTACCACAACTGTAACTACATAATGGCCAGTACTTCCACTGGAACTGTGTATCATGGCCATTACCAACACTGTAACTGTATCATGGCCAGCACCAACACTAGAACAGCATCATGGCCTGTACCAATACTGGAACAGCATCATGGCCAGTACCAACACTGGAACATGGCCAGTACCAACACTGGAACTGTGTATCATGGCCAGTACCACCACCGTAATGTATCATGGCCAGTACTACCACCGTAACATGGCCTTTACCACCACTGTAACATGGCCAGCACCAACACTAGATATGTGTGGCATGGCCAGTTCCACCACTGGAACTGCATCATGGCCAGTATCACCACTGTATCATAGCCAGTACCACCACTAGGAACTGCATCATGGCCAGTACAAACAAAGGAACTGTATCATGGCCAGTACCACAACTGTATCATGGTCAGAACCACCACTGGAACTGCATCATGGCCAGTACCACCACTGGAACTGTTTCATGGCCATTACCAACACTGGAACTGTGTATCATGGCCAGTACCAACACTATAACTGTATCATGGCCAGTACCACAGCTGGAACAGTTTCATGGCCAGTACCAACACTGGAACTGTATCATGGCCAGTACCAACACTATAACTGTATCATGGCCAGTACCAACACTGTACCTGTATCATGGCCAGTACCAACACTAGAACTGTGTGTCATGGCCAGTACCAACACTGTATCATGGCCAGTACCACCACTGGAACTGCATCATGGCCAGTACCACCACTGTAACTGTATCATGTCCAGTACCACCACTAAAACTGTATCATGGCCAGTACCAACACTGGAACTGTGTGTTATGGCCAGTACCAACACTGGAACTGTGCATCATGGCCAGTACCACCACTGTAACTGTATCATGGCCAGTCCCAACACTGGAACTGTGTGTTATGGCCAGTTCCAACACTGGAACTGTGTATCATGGCCAGTACCAACACTGGAACTGTATGATGTCCAGTACCAACACTGTAACATGGCCAGTACCAACACTGTAACATGGCCAGTACCAACACTGTAACTGTATCATGGCCAGTACCACCACTGTAACTGTATCATGGCCAGTACAAACACAGGAACTGTATCATGGCCAGTACCACAACTGTATCATGGCCAGTACCAACACTATAACTGTATCATGGCCAGTACCACAGCTGGAACAGTTTCATGGCCAGTACCAACACTGGAACTGTATCATGGCCAGTACCAACACTATAAGTGTATCATGGCCAGTACCAACACTGTACCTGTATCATGGCCAGTACCAACACTAGAACTGTGTGTCATGGCCAGTACCAACACTGTATCATGGCCAGTACCACCACTGGAACTGCATCATGGCCAGTACCACCACTGTAACTGTATCATGTCCAGTACCACCACTAAAACTGTATCATGGCCAGTACCAACACTGGAACTGTGTGTTATGGCCAGTACCAACACTGGAACTGTGCATCATGGCCAGTACCAACACTGGAACTGTGCATCATGGCCAGTACCAACACTGTAACTGTATCATGGCCAGTACCAACACTAGAACTGTGTGTCATGGCCAGTACCAACACTGTATCATGGCCAGTACCACCACTGGAACTGCATCATGGCCAGTACCACCACTGGAACTGTATCATATCCAGTACCACCACTGTAACTGTATCATGGCCAGTACCAACACTGGAACCGTGTGTTATGGCCTGTTCCAACACTGGAACTGTGCATCATGGCCAGTACCACCACTGTAACTGTATCATGGCCAGTCCCAACACTGGAACTGTGTGTTATGGCCAGTTCCAACACTGGAACTGTGTATCATGGCCAGTACCAACACTGGAACTGTATGATGTCCAGTACCAACACTGTAACATGGCCAGTACCAACACTGTAACATGGCCAGTACCACCACTGTAACTGTATCATGGATAGTACAAACACAGGAACTGTATCATGGCCAGTACCACAACTGTATCATGGCCAGTACCACCACTGTAACTGTATCATATCCAGTACCACCCCTGTAACTGTATCATGGCCAGTACCAACACTGGAACTGTATCATGGCCAGTACCACCACTGGAACTGTGTATCATGGCCATTACCACCACTGTATCATGGCCATTACCACCACTGTCACTTTATCATGGCCAGTACCACCACTGGAACTGCATCATAGCCAGTACCTACATTGTAAAATGGTCAGAACCACCACTGTAACTGTATCATGGCCAGTACCACCACTGGAACTCTATCATGGCCAGTACTACCACTGTATCATGGCAAGTTCCACCATTGGAACTGCATCATGGCCAGTACCACCACTGTAACATGGCCAGTACCACCACTGGAACTGCATCATGGCCAGTACCACCACTGGAACTGTATCATGGCCAGTACCAACACTGGAACTGTATCATGGCTAGTACCACCACTGGAACTGTGTATCAGGGCCAGTACTACCACCGTAACATGGCCATAACCACTTTTGTAACATGGCCAGCACCAACACTAGATATGTGTGTCATGGCCAGTACCACCACTGTAACTGCATCATGTCCAGTACCACCACTGTATCATGGCCAGTACCACCACTGGAACTGCATCATGGCCAGTACCACCACTGTAACATGGCTAGCACCACCACTGGAACTGTATCATGGCCAGTACCAACACTGGAACTGTGTGTCATGGCCAGTACCAACACTGTATCATGGCCAGTACCACCACTGGATCTGCATCATGGCCAGAACCAACACTGAAACTGTATCATGTCCAGTACCACCACTGTAACATGGCCAGTACCAACACTGGAACTGTGTGTTATGGCCAGTACCAACACTGAAACTCTGTATCATGGCCAGTACCAACACTGGAACTGTATCATGGCCAGTATCACCACTGTATCATAGCCAGAACCTCAACTGGAACTGCATCATAGCCAGTACCAACACTGTAACATGGCAAGTACCAACACTGGAATTGTATCATGGCCAGTACCACCACTGGAACGGTGTATCTTGGACAGTACCACCACTGTAACAGTATCATGGACAGTACAGCCACTGTAACATGGCCATTACCACCACTGTAACACGGCCAGCACCAACACTAGATATGTGTGTCATGGCCAGTACCACCACTAGAACTGCATCATGGCCAGTACCACCACTGTATCATGTCCAGAACCACCACTGTCAATGTATCATGGCCAGAACTACCACTGGAACGGCATCATGGCCAGTACCAACACTGTAACATAGTCAGTACCAACACTGGAACTGTATCATGGCCAGCATCACCACTGGAACTGTATCATGACCGGTACCAACACTGTATCATGGCCAGTACCACCACTGGAACTGCATCATTGCCAGTACCACCACTGTAACATTGCCAGTACTACCACTGGAACTACATCATGGCCAGTACCACCACTGGAACTGTTTCATGGCCAGTACTATCACTGGAACTGTGTGTCATGGCCAGTACCAACACTGGAACTCTGTGTCATGGCCAGTACCAACACTGGAACTGCATCATGGCCAGTACCAACACTGCAACATGGCCATTACCACCACTGTAACATAGCCAGCACCAACACTAGATATGTGTGTCATGGCCAGTACCACCACTGGAACGGCATCATGGCCAGTACCATCACTGGAACTGCATCATGGCCGGTACCACCACTGAATGACTGACAGAACCACAACTGGATTTGCATCATGGCCAGTACCAACACTTTAACATTGCCAGTACCACCACTGGAACTGCATCGTGGCCAGAACCAACACTGTAACATGGCCAGTACTTCCACTGGAACATCATCAAGGCCACTACCACCACTGGAACTGCATCATTGAAGAACCAACACTGTAACATGCCAGTACATACACTGTAACTGTATCTTGGCCAGTATCACAATTGTAACTGTATAATGGCCAGTACCACAACTGTAACTGTATAATGGCCAGTACTTCCACTGGAACTGTGTATCATGGCCATTACCAACACTGTAACTGTATCATGGCCAGCACCAACACTAGAACAGCATCATGGCCTGTACCAATACTGGAACAGCATCATGGCCAGTACCAACACTGGAACATGGCCAGTACCAACACTGGAACTGTGTATCATGGCCAGTACCACCACCGTAATGTATCATGGCCAGTACTACCACCGTAACATGGCCTTTACCACCACTGTAACATGGCCAGCACCAACACTAGATATGTGTGGCATGGCCAGTTCCACCACTGGAACTGCATCTTGGCCAGTATCACCACTGTATCATAGCCAGTACCACCACTAGGAACTGCATCATGGCCAGTACAAACAAAGGAACTGTATCATGGCCAGTACCACAACTGTATCATGGTCAGAACCACCACTGGAACTGCATCATGGCCAGTACCACAGCTGGAACAGTTTCATGGCCAGTACCAACACTGTACCTGTATCATGGCCAGTACCAACACTATAACTGTATCATGGCCAGTACCAACACTGTACCTGTATCATGGCCAGTACCAACACTAGAACTGTGTGTCATGGCCAGTACCAACACTGTATCATGGCCAGTACCACCACTGGAACTGCATCATGGCCAGTACCACCACTGTAACTGTATCATGTCCAGTACCACCACTAAAACTGTATCATGGCCAGTACCAACACTGTAACTGTGTGTTATGGCCAGTACCAACACTGGAACTGTGCATCATGGCCAGCACCACCACTGTAACTGTATCATGGCCAGTCCCAACACTGGAACTGTGTGTTATGGCCAGTTCCAACACTGGAACTGTGTATCATGGCCAGTACCAACACTGGAACTGTATGATGTCCAGTACCAACACTGTAACATGGCCAGTACCAACACTGTAACATGGCCAGTACCAACACTGTAACTCTATCATGGCCAGTACCACCACTGTAACTGTATCATGGCCAGTACAAACACAGGAACTGTATCATGGCCAGTACCACAACTGTATCATGGCCAGTACCAACACTATAACTGTATCATGGCCAGTACCACAGCTGGAACAGTTTCATGGCCAGTACCAACACTGGAACTGTATCATGGCCAGTACCAACACTATAACTGTATCATGGCCAGTACCAACACTGTACCTGTATCATGGCCAGTACCAACACTAGAACTGTGTGTCATGGCCAGTACCAACACTGTATCATGGCCAGTACCACCACTGGAACTGCATCATGGCCAGTACCACCACTGTAACTGTATCATGTCCAGTACCACCACTAAAACTGTATCATGGCCAGTACCAACACTGGAACTGTGTGTTATGGCCAGTACCAACACTGGAACTGTGCATCATGGCCAGTACCAACACTGGAACTGTGCATCATGGCCAGTACCAACACTGTAACTGTATCATGGCCAGTACCAACACTAGAACTGTGTGTCATGGCCAGTACCAACACTGTATCATGGCCAGTACCACCACTGGAACTGCATCATGGCCAGTACCACCACTGGAACTGTATCATATCCAGTACCACCACTGTAACTGTATCATGGCCAGTACCAACACTGGAACCGTGTGTTATGGCCTGTTCCAACACTGGAACTGTGCATCATGGCCAGTACCACCACTGTAACTGTATCATGGCCAGTCCCAACACTGGAACTGTGTGTTATGGCCAGTTCCAACACTGGAACTGTGTATCATGGCCAGTACCAACACTGGAACTGTATGATGTCCAGTACCAACACTGTAACATGGCCAGTACCAACACTGTAACATGGCCAGTACCACCACTGTAACTGTATCATGGATAGTACAAACACAGGAACTGTATCATGGCCAGTACCACAACTGTATCATGGCCAGTACCACCACTGTAACTGTATCATATCCAGTACCACCCCTGTAACTGTATCATGGCCAGTACCAACACTGGAACTGTATCATGGCCAGTACCACCACTGGAACTGTGTATCATGGCCATTACCACCACTGTATCATGGCCATTACCACCACTGTCACTTTATCATGGCCAGTACCACCACTGGAACTGCATCATAGCCAGTACCTACATTGTAAAATGGTCAGAACCACCACTGTAACTGTATCATGGCCAGTACCACCACTGGAACTCTATCATGGCCAGTACTACCACTGTATCATGGCAAGTTCCACCATTGGAACTGCATCATGGCCAGTACCACCACTGTAACATGGCCAGTACCACCACTGGAACTGCATCATGGCCAGTACCACCACTGGAACTGTATCATGGCCAGTACCAACACTGGAACTGTATCATGGCTAGTACCACCACTGGAACTGTGTATCAGGGCCAGTACTACCACCGTAACATGGCCATAACCACTTTTGTAACATGGCCAGCACCAACACTAGATATGTGTGTCATGGCCAGTACCACCACTGTAACTGCATCATGTCCAGTACCACCACTTTATCATGGCCAGTACCACCACTGGAACTGCATCATGGCCAGTACCACCACTGTAACATGGCTAGCACCACCACTGGAACTGTATCATGGCCAGTACCAACACTGGAACTGTGTGTCATGGCCAGTACCAACACTGTATCATGGCCAGTACCACCACTGGATCTGCATCATGGCCAGAACCAACACTGAAACTGTATCATGTCCAGTACCACCACTGTAACATGGCCAGTACCAACACTGGAACTGTGTGTTATGGCCAGTACCAACACTGAAACTCTGTATCATGGCCAGTACCAACACTGGAACTGTATCATGGCCAGTATCACCACTGTATCATAGCCAGAACCTCAACTGGAACTGCATCATAGCCAGTACCAACACTGTAACATGGCAAGTACCAACACTGGAATTGTATCATGGCCAGTACCACCACTGGAACGGTGTATCTTGGACAGTACCACCACTGTAACAGTATCATGGACAGTACAGCCACTGTAACATGGCCATTACCACCACTGTAACATAGTCAGTACCAACACTGGAACTGTATCATGGCCAGCACCACCACTGGAACTGTATCATGACCGGTACCAACACTGTATCATGGCCAGTACCACCACTGGAACTGCATCATTGCCAGTACCACCACTGTAACATTGCCAGTACTACCACTGGAACTACATCATGGCCAGTACCACCACTGGAACTGTTTCATGGCCAGTACTATCACTGGAACTGTGTGTCATGGCCAGTACCAACACTGGAACTCTGTGTCATGGCCAGTACCAACACTGGAACTGCATCATGGCCAGTACCAACACTGCAACATGGCCATTACCACCACTGTAACATAGCCAGCACCAACACTAGATATGTGTGTCATGGCCAGTACCACCACTGGAACGGCATCATGGCCAGTACCATCACTGGAACTGCATCATGGCCGGTACCACCACTGAATGACTGACAGAACCACAACTGGATTTGCATCATGGCCAGTACCAACACTTTAACATTGCCAGTACCACCACTGGAACTGCATCGTGGCCAGAACCAACACTGTAACATGGCCAGTACTTCCACTGGAACATCATCAAGGCCACTACCACCACTGGAACTGCATCATTGAAGAACCAACACTGTAACATGCCAGTACATACACTGTAACTGTATCTTGGCCAGTATCACAATTGTAACTGTATAATGGCCAGTACCACAACTGTAACTGTATAATGGCCAGTACTTCCACTGGAACTGTGTATCATGGCCATTACCAACACTGTAACTGTATCATGGCCAGCACCAACACTAGAACAGCATCATGGCCTGTACCAATACTGGAACAGCATCATGGCCAGTACCAACACTGGAACATGGCCAGTACCAACACTGGAACTGTGTATCATGGCCAGTACCACCACCGTAATGTATCATGGCCAGTACTACCACCGTAACATGGCCTTTACCACCACTGTAACATGGCCAGCACCAACACTAGATATGTGTGGCATGGCCAGTTCCACCACTGGAACTGCATCTTGGCCAGTATCACCACTGTATCATAGCCAGTACCACCACTAGGAACTGCATCATGGCCAGTACAAACAAAGGAACTGTATCATGGCCAGTACCACAACTGTATCATGGTCAGAACCACCACTGGAACTGCATCATGGCCAGTACCACCACTGGAACTGTTTCATGGCCATTACCAACACTGGAACTGTGTATCATGGCCAGTACCAACACTATAACTGTATCATGGCCAGTACCACAGCTGGAACAGTTTCATGGCCAGTACCAACACTCTACCTGTATCATGGCCAGTACCAACACTATAACTGTATCATGGCCAGTACCAACACTGTACCTGTATCATGGCCAGTACCAACACTAGAACTGTGTGTCATGGCCAGTACCAACACTGTATCATGGCCAGTACCACCACTGGAACTGCATCATGGCCAGTACCACCACTGTAACTGTATCATGTCCAGTACCACCACTAAAACTGTATCATGGCCAGTACCAACACTGTAACTGTGTGTTATGGCCAGTACCAACACTGGAACTGTGCATCATGGCCAGCACCACCACTGTAACTGTATCATGGCCAGTCCCAACACTGGAACTGTGTGTTATGGCCAGTTCCAACACTGGAACTGTGTATCATGGCCAGTACCAACACTGGAACTGTATGATGTCCAGTACCAACACTGTAACATGGCCAGTACCAACACTGTAACATGGCCAGTACCAACACTGTAACTCTATCATGGCCAGTACCACCACTGTAACTGTATCATGGCCAGTACAAACACAGGAACTGTATCATGGCCAGTACCACAACTGTATCATGGCCAGTACCAACACTATAACTGTATCATGGCCAGTACCACAGCTGGAACAGTTTCATGGCCAGTACCAACACTGGAACTGTATCATGGCCAGTACCAACACTATAACTGTATCATGGCCAGTACCAACACTGTACCTGTATCATGGCCAGTACCAACACTAGAACTGTGTGTCATGGCCAGTACCAACACTGTATCATGGCCAGTACCACCACTGGAACTGCATCATGGCCAGTACCACCACTGTAACTGTATCATGTCCAGTACCACCACTAAAACTGTATCATGGCCAGTACCAACACTTGAACTGTGTTTTATGGCCAGTACCAACACTGGAACTGTGCATCATGGCCAGTACCAACACTGGAACTGTGCATCATGGCCAGTACCAACACTGTAACTGTATCATGGCCAGTACCAACACTAGAACTGTGTGTCATGGCCAGTACCAACACTGTATCATGGCCAGTACCACCACTGGAACTGCATCATGGCCAGTACCACCACTGGAACTGTATCATATCCAGTACCACCACTGTAACTGTATCATGGCCAGTACCAACACTGGAACCGTGTGTTATGGCCTGTTCCAACACTGGAACTGTGCATCATGGCCAGTACCACCACTGTAACTGTATCATGGCCAGTCCCAACACTGGAACTGTGTGTTATGGCCAGATCCAACACTGGAACTGTGTATCATGGCCAGTACCAACACTGGAACTGTATGATGTCCAGTACCAAGACTGTAACATGGCCAGTACCAACACTGTAACTGTATCATGGCCAGTACCACCACTGTAACTGTATCATGGCCAGTACCACCACTGTAACATGGCCAGTACCAACACTGTAACATGGCCAGTACCACCACTGTAACTGTATCATGGCCAGTACAAACACAGGAACTGTATCATGGCCAGTACCACAACTGTATCATGGCCAGTACCACCACTGTAACTGTATCATATCCAGTACCACCACTGTAACTGTATCATGGCCAGTACCAACACTGGAACCGTGTGTTATGGCCAGTTCCAACACTGGAACTGTGTATCATGGCCAGTACCACCACTGGAACTCTATCATGGCCAGTACTACCACTGTAACATGGCCAGTACAACCACTGGAACTGCATCATGGCCAGTACCACCACTGGAACTGTATCATGGCCAGTACCAACACTGGAACTGTATCATGGCCAGTACCACCACTGGAACTGTGTATCAGGGCCAGTACTACCACCGTAACATGGCCATAACCACTTTTGTAACATGGCCAGCACCAACACTAGATATGTGTGTCATGGCCAGTACCACCACTGTAACTGCATCATGTCCAGTACCACCACTGTATCATGGCCAGTACCACCACTGGAACTGCATCATGGCCAGTACCACCACTGTAACATGGCTAGCACCACCACTGGAACTGTATCATGGCCAGTACCAACACTGGAACTGTGTGTCATGGCCAGTACCAACACTGTATCATGGCCAGTACCACCACTGTATCTGCATCATGGCCAGAACCAACACTGAAACTGTATCATGTCCAGTACCACCACTGTAACATGGCCAGTACCAACACTGGAACTGTGTGTTATGGCCAGTACCAACACTGAAACTCTGTATCATGGCCAGTACCAACACTGGAACTGTATCATGGCCAGTATCACCACTGTATCATAGCCAGAACCTCAACTGGAACTGCATCATAGCCAGTACCAACACTGTAACATGGCAAGTACCAACACTGGAATTGTATCATGGCCAGTACCAACACTGGAACGGTGTATCTTGGACAGTACCACCACTGTAACAGTATCATGGACAGTACTACCACTGTAACATGGCCATTACCACCACTGTAACACGGCCAGCACCAACACTAGATATGTGTGTCATGGCCAGTACCACCACTAGAACTGCATCATGGCCAGTACCACCACTGTATCATGTCCAGAACCACCACTGTCAATGTATCATGGCCAGAACTACCACTGGAACGGCATCATGGCCAGTACCAACACTGTAACATAGTCAGTACCAACACTGGAACTGTATCATGGCCAGCACCACCACTGGAACTGTATCATGACCGGTACCAACACTGTATCATGGCCAGTACCACCACTGGAACTGCATCATTGCCAGTACCACCACTGTAACATTGCCAGTACTACCACTGGAACTACATCATGGCCAGTACCACCACTGGAACTGTTTCATGGCCAGTACTATCACTGGAACTGTGTGTCATGGCCAGTACCAACACTGGAACTCTGTGTCATGGCCAGTACCAACACTGGAACTGCATCATGGCCAGTACCAACACTGCAACATGGCCATTACCACCACTGTAACATAGCCAGCACCAACACTAGATATGTGTGTCATGGCCAGTACCACCACTGGAACGGCATCATGGCCAGTACCATCACTGGAACTGCATCATGGCCGGTACCACCACTGAATGACTGACAGAACCACAACTGGATTTGCATCATGGCCAGTACCAACACTTTAACATTGCCAGTACCACCACTGGAACTGCATCGTGGCCAGAACCAACACTGTAACATGGCCAGTACTTCCACTGGAACATCATCATGGCCACTACCACCACTGGAACTGCATCATTGAAGAACCAACACTGTAACATGCCAGTACATACACTGTAACTGTATCTTGGCCAGTATCACAATTGTAACTGTATAATGGCCAGTACCACAACTGTAACTGTATAATGGCCAGTACTTCCACTGGAACTGTGTATCATGGCCATTACCAACACTGTAACTGTATCATGGCCAGCACCAACACTAGAACAGCATCATGGCCTGTACCAATACTGGAACAGCATCATGGCCAGTACCAACACTGGAACATGGCCAGTACCAACACTGGAACTGTGTATCATGGCCAGTACCACCACCGTAATGTATCATGGCCAGTACTACCACCGTAACATGGCCTTTACCACCACTGTAACATGGCCAGCACCAACACTAGATATGTGTGGCATGGCCAGTTCCACCACTGGAACTGCATCATGGCCAGTATCACCACTGTATCATAGCCAGTACCACCACTAGGAACTGCATCATGGCCAGTACAAACAAAGGAACTGTATCATGGCCAGTACCACAACTGTATCATGGTCAGAACCACCACTGGAACTGCATCATGGCCAGTACCACCACTGGAACTGTTTCATGGCCATTACCAACACTGGAACTGTGTATCATGGCCAATACCAACACTATAACTGTATCATGGCCAGTACCACAGCTGGAACAGTTTCATGGCCAGTACCAACACTGGAACTGTATCATGGCCAGTACCAACACTATAACTGTATCATGGCCAGTACCAACACTGTACCTGTATCATGGCCAGTACCAACACTAGAACTGTGTGTCATGGCCAGTACCAACACTGTATCATTGCCAGTACCACCACTGGAACTGCATCATGGCCAGTACCACCACTGTAACTGTATCATGTCCACTACCACCACTAAAACTGTATCATGGCCAGTACCAACACTGGAACTGTGTGTTATGGCCAGTACCAACACTGGAACTGTGCATCATGGCCAGTACCACCACTGTAACTGTATCATGGCCAGTCCCAACACTGGAACTGTGTGTTATGGCCAGTTCCAACACTGGAACTGTGTATCATGGCCAGTACCAACACTGGAACTGTATGATGTCCAGTACCAACACTGTAACATGGCCAGTACCAACACTGTAACATGGCCAGTACCAACACTGTAACTGTATCATGGCCAGTACCACCACTGTAACTGTATCATGGCCAGTACAAACACAGGAACTGTATCATGGCCAGTACCACAACTGTATCATGGCCAGTACCAACACTATAACTGTATCATGGCCAGTACCACAGCTGGAACAGTTTCATGGCCAGTACCAACACTGGAACTGTATCATGGCCAGTACCAACACTATAACTGTATCATGGCCAGTACCAACACTGTACCTGTATCATGGCCAGTACCAACACTAGAACTGTGTGTCATGGCCAGTACCAACACTGTATCATGGCCAGTACCACCACTGGAACTGCATCATGGCCAGTACCACCACTGTAACTGTATCATGTCCAGTACCACCACTAAAACTGTATCATGGCCAGTACCAACACTGGAACTGTATGTTATGGCCAGTACCAACACTGGAACTGTGCATCATGGCCAGTACCAACACTGGAACTGTGCATCATGGCCAGTACCAACACTGTAACTGTATCATGGCCAGTACCAACACTAGAACTGTGTGTCATGGCCAGTACCAACACTGTATCATGGCCAGTACCACCACTGGAACTGCATCATGGCCAGTACCACCACTGGAACTGTATCATATCCAGTACCACCACTGTAACTGTATCATGGCCAGTACCAACACTGGAACCGTGTGTTATGGCCTGTTCCAACACTGGAACTGTGCATCATGGCCAGTACCACCACTGTAACTGTATCATGGCCAGTCCCAACACTGGAACTGTGTGTTATGGCCAGTTCCAACACTGGAACTGTGTATCATGGCCAGTACCAACACTGGAACTGTATGATGTCCAGTACCAACACTGTAACATGGCCAGTACCAACACTGTAACTGTATCATGGCCAGTACCACCACTGTAACTGTATAATGGCCAGTACCACCACTGTAACATGGCCAGTACCAACACTGTAACATGGCCAGTACCACCACTGTAACTGTATCATGGCCAGTACAAACACAGGAACTGTATCATGGCCAGTACCACAACTGTATCATGGCCAGTACCAACACTGGAACCGTGTGTTATGGCCAGTTCCAACACTGGAACTGTGTATCATGGCCAGTACCAACACTGTAACTGTATGATGTCCAGTACCAACACTGTAACATGGCCAGTACCAACACTGTAACATGGCCAGTACCAACACTGTAACTGTATCATGGCCAGTACCACCACTGTAACTGAATCATGGCCAGTACCACCACTGTAACATGGCCAGTATCAACACTGTAACATGGCCAGTACCACCACTGTAACTATCATGGCCAGTACCAACACTACAACTGTGTGTCATGGCCAGTACCAACACTGTATCATGGCCAGTACCAACACTGTAACTGTATCATGGCCAGTACCACCACTGTAACTGTATCATGGCCAGTACCACCATGGGTCCCACTGCCTTAGCTGCTGCTAATACAGCTACTGTTACTTCTGCTACTGTAGGCTATGGTAGTATTGCTGCCAGTACTTTTGTCAAAACCCACCAATCATCCTGCAGAAGTCACTAGTATCCCTAGGGAGATCGTTCAAGATTGACTTCAAAATTGGACGTCTATCCATGTTCTGATGACGTCAGGAAATGCCTTCAAAACCAACCACTAGGGGCAACAGTGAGAGCTATTACCATCAAGTAGACTTGGGTTTTGCTAGGGCGTTCTAGATGAGGATGACAGATGAGTGTAATGTCTCTGGATCAGAAGTTTGTGTGTTTGATCCCAGTACTAGGATTGGGGGCGCTACAGCGATTTTTGAAAAAAATTCGTGCCCATTTTAAACGGCCTCCTACTCAAACTCAGAAGCTAGGATATGCATATAATTAATACTTGTGGATAGAAAACACCCTAAATTTTCTAAAACTGTTTGAATGGTGTCTGTGAGTATAACAGAACTCATATGGCAGTCAAAACCCCGAGACAGATCGTAACAGGATGTGGAATTCTGAATTGCGGACTCAACTTCATCACTTTGCCTATAAATCACACCGTGAGCTATGGTTCATTGAGCACTTCCTATTGCTTCCACTAGATGTCCCCAGTCTTTACAAAGTGGTTTGAGCCTTCTACTGTGAAAACTGACAGAATGAGAGTCTGTGGAAAGTGGTCACATGGAGAGGGCCATCACCATTATGACGCCGGCGCCCCTGGCTACCCTCCCCTTTCGAAACGTTTAGAAAGACAATGCAACCGTCCCCCTTGAATCTTATTGGAGCTCTGGCTGAAAAAGGCCCTAAAGATTTATGTTATACAACGATTGACATGTTTGAACGAACCTAAATTAAAAAAAAGAAAGCATTTTGTTGAGAGAGAAGTCCCGCGAATGACGGTACTTTTGGAGCAGCCTTCAGAACGCGCTAACAACAACAAGCTATTGGGACATAAAGGATTAACTTTTTCAAACGAAAATACATTTGTTGTGGACCTGGGAATCCTGGAAGTGCCTTCTGATGAAAATAATCAAAGGTAAGTGATTATTGACAATAGTATACAAGACTAGATTTGATATGCGATTGTTCCAACATGGCGCTGACCTGTAACGGTAGCCTATTTTTCTGAGTATCGCATCCCCTTTTATCGCAAAGTGTGATTACCCAGTAAAGTTATTTTTAAATCTGGCATTGCAGGTGCTTTCAAGAGATGCTAATCTATAAATCTTAGAATGACAATATTACATTTTAAAAATGTTTTCGAATAGCAATTTAGTAAATAGTAACGCTGTTTCACCGGACGCATTTGAGGGAAAATAGTTAGTCAACGTCACGCGCCGATGTAAAATGCTGTTTTTATATATAAATATTAACTTTATCGAATAAAAGAATGCATGTATTGTGTAACATGATGTCCTAGGAGTGTCATCTGATGAAGATTGTCAAAGGTTAGTGCTGCATTTAGCTGTTTTTTGGTTATTTGTGATGCATGTGGTTGGTCGGAAAATGGCTATGTGGCTACTTTTACGATATACTCCTCTAACATAATCTAATGTTTTGCTTTTGCTGTAAAGCCTTTTTGAAATCGGACAACGTGGTTCGATTCAGGAGAGGTGTATCTATAAAACGATATAAAATAGTCCTATATTTGAAAAAAATATATATTACATTTTGTTATGCAAATGGCGATAGGATTTTTCGCTGGATGTCGGAGCACGTCCAGAGGTTAAAAAAGATAGACATTTGATGTTTGGAGATATACTACATGACCAAAAGTGCTCGTCGAATGTCTCATTCCAAAATCATGGGAAATAATATTGAGTTGGTCCCCCTTTTGCTGCTATAACAGCCTCCAATCTTCTGTGAAGGCTTTCCACTAGATGTTGGAACATTGCTGCAGGGACTTGCTTCCATTAACCTCTTACATCTAGACGTTCCGCTAGCGGAACACCTGCTCCAATATCCAATGATAGGAGTGGCGCGAATAACAAATTCCTCAAAAATACAAAAACAGAGTACCCAGCCAGAAATAATCAGACACCCATTTTTCAAGCTAGCATATAATGTCACAAAAAACAAAACCACAGCTAAATGCAGCACTAACCTTTGATGATCTTCATCAGATGACACACCTAGGACATTATGTTATACAATACATGCATGTTTTGTTCAATCAAGTTCATATTTATATAAAAAAACAGCTTTTTTACATTAGCATGTGACGTTCAGAACTAGCATACCCCCCGCAAACTTCCGGTGAATTTACTAAATTACTCACGATAAACGTTCACAAAAAACATAACAATTATTTTAAGAATTATAGATACAGAACTCCTTTATGCAATCGCTATGTCCGATTTTAAAATAGCTTTCGGTGAAAGCACATTTTGCAATATTCTGAGTAGATAGCCCAGCCATCACGGCTAGCTATTTAGACACCCACCAAGTTTAGCCCTGACCAAACTCCGATTTACTATTAGAAAAGTTTGATTACCTTTGGTGTTCTTCGTCAGAATGCACTACCAGGACTGCTACTTCAATAACAAATGTTGGTTTGGTTCCAAATAATCCATTGTTATATCCAAATAGCGGCGTTTTGTTCGTGCGTTCAAGACACTATCCGAAGTGTAAATAAGGGTCACGCGCACGACGCATTTCGTGACAAAAAAATTCTAAATATTCCATTACCGTACTTCGAAGCATGTCAACCGCTGTTTAAAATCAATTTTTATGCCATTTTTCTCGTAAAAACGCGATAATATTCAGACCGGGAAAGCGTGTTTACGTACAAAAGAGAGAGAAAATAAATCCCCTCGTGCACGAGCCTGAGTCTCATAGTACTGTGACTGGCCACTATCCAAACACGCTAATGTTTTTCAGCCAGAGGCTGCCTCGATATCATTCAGCTTTTTGCCGCCTTCTGAGAGCCCATGGGAGCCGTAGGAAGTGTCACGTAACAGCAGAGATCCCCTGTATTGGATAGAGATAATCAAGAAGGCAAAGAAATGGTCAGACAGGGTACTTCCTGTACAGAATCTTCTCAGGTTTTGGCCTGCCAAATGAGTTCTGTTATACTCACAGACACCATTCAAACAGTTTTAGAAACTTTGGAGTGTTTTCTACCCAAAGCTAATAATTATATGCATATTCTAGTTTCTGGGCAGGAGTAATAATCAGATTAAATTGGGTACGTTTTTTATCCGGCGGTGAAAATACTGCCCCCTAGCCATAACAGGTTAAGCCACAAGAGCCTTAGTGAGGTCGGGCACTGGTGTTGGGCGATTAGGCCTGACTCGCAGTCGGCGTTCCAAATCATCACAACGATGTTCGACGGGGTTGAGGTCAGGGCTCTGTGCAGGCCAGTCAAGTTGTCAATCAATGGGTAAACCTAATCAAGCTATGAAGCCGGTACCGCTGTTTCCTATTCCCGTAGTCAGCCAGTCTTTTGAGTATCTCATTTTTGACTGTGTTGGCCCTCTGCCTTGCTCAAAGAATGGTAGTAGTGGCCTCCCGGGTGGCGCAGCGGTCTAAGGCACTGCATTGCAGTGCTTGAGGTGTCACTACAGATCCGAGTTTGATCCCGGGCTGTGTCGCAGCCTGCCGTGACCGTGAGACCCATGAGACTGCGTACAGTTGTCCCAGTGTCGTTCCAGGTTGTTGCTCTGCTACCAATTGTTGGTTCTCGTTTTCAAGGCAAGTTTCAAGGTCCATATATACGATTGTGAGCAAAACTATCTAGTTGCCACTCCAGAACGGAGGAAAGCACACCAACTGTGCTATGTTCATCTGCTAAAACCCTATTACACACGTTCCTCTGAGGCCGAACAGTGGGAGTCCGCAGAGGATGGTAAACCTGTTCTTTTCGCCGGTATTGTTATGTCGCTGGGTTCTTTATGACATGCTGTGTCAGTTCATGGTGACGGGGATGCCCCTGGTCCCGACGATTGCTTACTGCAGGGTAGATTGAAAACTTCAGAGTCACTGGATGTTTTGGATTGCCTTCTTGCTCGTCTACCTGTTGATAGGCAAGACGAGTTGGTCGGTCTGATTCAGAGTTCTCCAGTTTTGTTTTCTGATACGCCTAAACGTATAAACTTAATAGAAACAATATTAACATTTGGGATGCTGACCCCATCTGTCAGCGGTTCTATAGAGTTTCTTCAGAGAAACGGAGTTGTCTGGATGCTGAGATCAGGTACATGCTGGAGAATGAAATTGCAGTCTTCTTTCTCCAGCTGGGCTTCTCCCTGTATGTTGGTCAGTAAACCGGATGGGAGAAACAGATTTTGTACAGACTACCGTAAGGTTAACAGTGTCACAAAACCAGATTAATTTCCTCTTCCTCAGATGGAGAACTGTGTTGATCAGGTCGGAGCAGTGAAGTTTGTGAGCAAGTTTGACCTGTTAAAGGGCTATTGGCAGGGGCCACTGACATGTATGGCACAAAATCTCTGCCTTTATTACACCCTCCGATCTGTACAGATATTCGGTTATGAGTTTCGGCCTGCGTAACATACCTGCCACTTTTCAAGCTCCTTATGTGTAAGGTTGTCTCCGGTAGTGGTTTATGCAAATACTGGTGGACATGCGTTTTCTCATGTTCGTTGTCCCTCAGTGTTGTGACATATGCGTGTTGTCCCCGTGGCCAGCCACTGTTTATTTTGTGTTTTGTGTTTTGTGTTGTCCTGTCATCTGTTCCCTGCTGTCCTTTTTCTTTCCTCTTAAAGGTTGCTTCCTGTGCGCAAAGATTGCTGAGGTCTGGGGAGGATGAGGTTGGCTGGGGCAGTGGGGTAGCTTTAGCCAGGGCAGTATGTTTAAGTTTATGTACAGTACAAGTCAAAGGTTTGGACACACCTACTCGTTCCAGGGTTTTTCTTTAATTGTACCATTTTCTACATTATAGAATAATAGTGAAGACATCAAAACAATGAAATAAACATGTGAAATCATGTAGTAGCAAATCAAAATATATTTTATATTTGAGATCCTTCAAAGTAGCCACACTTTGCCTTGATGACAGCTTTGCACACTCTTGGCATTTTCTCAACCAGCTTCATGAGGTAGTCACCTTGAATGCATTTTAATTAACAGGTGTGCCTTCTTAAAAGTTGATTTGTGGAATGTATTTCCTTCTTAATGCATTTATGTTGTGACAAGGTAGGGGTGGTATACAGAATATAGCCCTATTTGGTAAAATACCAAGTCCATATTATGGCAAGAACAGCTCAAATAACAAAGATAACCTGTTGGGGATAGGGGGCAGTATTTGCACGGCCGGATAAAAAACATACCCGATTTAATCTGGTTATTACTACTGCCCAGAAACTAGAATATGCATATAATTATTGGCTTTGGATAGAAAACACCCTAAAGTTTCTAAAACTGTTTGAATGGTGTCTGTGAGTATAACAGAACTCATATGGCAGGCAAAAACCTGAGAAGATTCCTTACAGGAAGTGGCCTGTCTGACCATTTCTTGGGCTTCTACACTCTCTTTATTGAAAACTGAGGATCTCTGCTGTAACATGACACTTCCTACGGCTCCCATAGGCTCTCAGAAGGCGGCAAACCGGTGAATGATGTCTTTGGAGCCCCTGGCTGAAAAACGTTAGCGCATTTGGATAGTGGTCGATCAGAGGACAATGAGACTGAGGCACGTGCACGAGGCGACACCATGTTTTTATTTTCTCTGTCTTTGAACGTAAACAGGGTTTCCCGGTCGGAATATTATCGCTTTTTTACGAGAAAAATCGCATAAAAATTGATTTTAAACAGCGGTTGACATGCTTCGAAGTACGGTAATGGAATATTTAGAATTTTTTTGTCACGAAACGCGTCGGGTGCGTCACCCTTCGTCACCCTTCGGATAGTGTCTTGAACGCACGAACAAAACAGAGGATATTTAAACATAACTATGGATTATTTTGAACCAAACCAACATTTGTTATTGAAGTAGAAGTCCTGGGAGTGCATTCTGACGAAGAACAGCAAAGGTAATCCAATTTTTCTTATAGTAAATCTGACTTTGGTGAGGGCTAAACTTGGTGGGTGTCTAAATAGCTAGCCCGTGATGGCTGGGCTATCTACTCAGAATATTGCAAAATGTGCTTTCACCGAAAAGCTATTTTAAAATCGGACATAGCGATTGCATAAAGGAGTTCTGTATCTATAATTCTTAAAATAATTGTTATGTTTTTTGTGAACGTTTATCGTGAGTAATTTAGTAAATTCACCGGAAGTTTGCGGGGGGTATGCTAATTCTGAACGTCACATGCTAATGTAAAAAGCTGTTTTTTGATATAAATATGAACTTGATTGAACAAAACATGCATGTATTGTATAACATAATGTCCTAGGATTGTCATCTGATGAAGATCATCAAAGGTTAGTGCTGCATTTAGCTGTGGTTTGGGTTTATGTGACATTATATGCTAGCTTGAAAAATGGGTGTCTGATTATTTCTGGCTGGGTACTCTGCTGACATAATCTAATGTTTTGCTTTCGTTGTAAAGCCTTTTTGAAATCGGACAGTGTGGTTAAATTAACGAGAGTCTTGTCTTTAAAATGGTGTAAAATAGTCATATGTTTGAGAAATTGAAGTAATAGCATGTCTAAGGTATTTGAATAACGCGCCACGGGATTCCACTGGCTGTTGAGTAGGTGGGACGATTTCGTCCCACCTACCCTAGAGAGGTTAAATTACAGTCCATCATTACTTTAAGACATGAAGGTCAGTCAATCCAGAAAATTTCAAGAACTTTGAATGTTTCTTTAAGTGTTGTCGCAAAAACCATCAAGCACTATGATGAAACTGGCTCTCATGAGGACCGCCACAGGAAAGGAATACCCGGAGTTACCTCATTAGAGTTAACTGCACCTCAGATTGCAGGCCAAATAAATGCTTCACAGAGTTCAAGTAACAGACACATCTCAACATCAACTGTTCAGAGGAGATTGCGTGAATCAGACCTTTATGGACAAATTGCTGCAAATAAATCACTACTAAAGGACACCAATAAGAAGAAGAGACTTGCTTTGGCCAAGACACACGGGCAATGGAGCAATCCTTTGGGCTGGTGAGTCCAAATATTAGATTTTTGGTTCTAACCGCAGTGTCTTTGTGAGATGCAAAGTAGGTGAACGGATGATCTCCACATGTGTGGTTCCCACCGTGAAGCATAGAGGAGGAGGTGTGATGGTGTGTGGGTGCTCTGCTGGTGACACTGTCTGTGATTTATTTAGAATTCAACGCACATTTAACCAGCATGGCTACCACAGCATTCTGCAGTTATCAGGTATGAAGGGAAGACACAGATGCAGACCACGTTGAATAAACAATAGTTTAATGTTCCAAAAAGGGGCAGGCAATAGACAGGTCAAGGCAGGCAGGGGTCAGAAAATTTGAGGTGGGACAAAGGTACCCCCCCAGGTTCGGCTGGGACCACTGCGCCTCCCGGACCTGTTTCCTGATACCCCAGCTGAGTGTCGGCACCCGGCACGAGGTGGGAAGGATGGTCTCGGGCTCTGGGGTTGTAGCCATAGCCCGAGACCATCCTTCCCAACTCGTGCCTGGCCCACCAGAGTACTCGCTCCTACCGGTGAGGCTGGTCTTTTACCGGGCACGAGGACACAAAATGACCAAAAGTCCCGCAATACAGGAAGCTTCTTGTGCTGATCCGGTGTTGCTGTTCCGCTGGCGACAGCCCAGCCCTGCCTAGTTGCATGGGCTCGGGAAATAGTGCCTCGGCCCTCCTCGGTGACTCTTGGGGAAGGTTGGGGAATCTCAGGTGCTCTCGGCCACGGGACCGTCGTGGACTTCCAGGATGACTCGAGGCGAGGTGGAATCCCTGGACGTGTGAGTAAAATCGAATTTCCTCTCCATCCATCGTTCCCGCAATCACCCATCGATGCGGATGGTCAAAGCGATGAGGGAGTCAAAATCCGTGAGTAACTCCCGGCATCAAAAACTTTCCTCACTTCTCCCATAAACCCCTCCAGGCTCACACATATGGCCAGCTGCTGTTCCCATACAGCGGTAACCCAGGTGAGAGCCCATCCAGACATCACTTGATGAGATAGGCTATTTTGGAGCGATCCGAGGGGAAGGAGGAGGGTTGAAGCTTGATAATGAGGGCACACAGAGCTAAAAAATGTCTGACAGATGCTTGGCTCTCCATTGAAGCATTCCGGAGGAGGTAACCGGGGCTCCCGGGAGGGTGGAGAGGCCGGTGGGGTGACGCTGCTAACCGCCGAGTTGCTGAGGGGCGGTGGGGTTACCACCGTGGCAGGCTGCCCCCCAAACGACCTGCGGAATTGCTCCAGCACCATGTCCAACGTCCGGTCATGGTGTTCAACCAACGTTTGGACCCCCTCCATCAGCCCACAAAGTAATCCCTCGTACATACCAATGGAGGCTCCTTGGGAGGACATGGTGTTGCGCAGCTGGCCCGGGTTGGCTGGGTCAGTCATGGCCAGTTCGTACTATCTGGTATGAAGGGAAGACCCAGATACAGACCACGTTGAATAAACAATAGTTTAATGTTCCAAACAGGGGCAGGCAATAGACAGGTCAAGGCAAGCATGGGTCAGAAAACCCGAGGTGGGGCAACGGTACCAGACGGCTGGCAAGCTCAGGGTGAGGGTAAGGCAGAGATTGGTAATCCAGAGGGGGGGCAGAGGTACCGGTCGGCAGGCAGGCTCAGGGTCAGGCAGAGTGGTCAGGCGGGCAGGCTCGGAGTCAGGACAGGTAAGGGTCAAAACCGGTAGGGCGAGAAAAGAGAGACTGGAGACACAAAACGCTGGTTGACTTGAACAAACAAGTCGAACTGGCACAGACAGACAGAAATCACAGGTATAAATACCCAGGGGATAATGGGGAAGATGGGAGACACCTGGAGGGGGGGTGGAGACAATTACAAAGACAGGTGAAATAGATCAGGGTGTGACAGCAGCGATACGCCATCCCATTTGGTTTGCGCTTAGTGGGACTACTATTTGTTTTTCAACAGGACAATGACCCAACACACCTCCAGGCTGTGTAAGGGCTATTTGGCCAAGAAGACGAGTGATGGAGTTCTGCATCAGATGACTTGACCTCCACAATCACCCGACCTCAACCCAACTGAGATGGTTTGAGATGAGTTGGACCGCATGGTGAAGGAAAAGCAGCAAACAAGTGCTCAGCATTTATGGGAACTCCTTCAAGACTGTTGGAAATGAAGCTGGTTGAGCAAATGCCAAGAGAGTGCAAAGCTGTTATCAAGGCAAAGGGAGGCTACTTTGAAGAATCTAAAATCTAAAATATATTTAGATTTGTTTAACACTTTTTTGGGTTACTACATGATTCCATATGTGTTATTTCATAGTTTTTATGTTTTCACTTTTATTCTAAAATATTACTTCTACAAAAGTCTTCACACAGTGTTTTTTTCTCTCTGCTCTTGTTTTCCTTAACATGATGTCGGCGGGCAGAGCTGGGAGGGTCGTCGGCGAAATTGGACACACCTAGGCTCGGGTGTGTCCCAGGGATAAATACACCTTCCCCTCATACATCAGACACACTTGTTTTGGTTGTGTCATTTTGGGGTTTCTATGTGTTCATTTGTTTTGCCACCTCAACACCCCTCATTTTCACCCTCTATGCACACATCCATTCACTTACACTACCGACTACACTCTCCATTGTTACTTGGATATACAGTAGTTTACTTTATTTAAGAAATATATTTTTGATATTCCGTTATCTCCGTGTTGTCTCCCTCTTTGGAACGGGCTACGAGCAGGTTCGTAACAGTATGTGGATAAACGTCTTATTCTGCAGTGAGAGATTGTTGTAATCCCAGAATTCCTTGACCCACACTGTGAACGCTCCACTGTCCTCGTGTGTCCCTCCCTATTCTGTCACCCATTTTGCCTGTTGATTGACTCGTGAGTGGCACTGTGTTATGGAAGTAGGAGGAGACTAACCAATCCTCCACCACTTCAGTGGCCAGCCAAGTAGAACCACGCTCTACTAGACCCACCAAAACCCATCTAAAGACCACTTACACCCTGCTCAGCACACTAACCCAACACTAACGTTAACATAAGAGGGATGTGGAGAAAAACTTTAATAGACTGAGGTAGCTGCTGTTGCGTGCCACGGAGGCTAGTAGAATCAAATCCCCTGGGTCCTTCAGGTCTGGGAGCATGGTTTAACCTCTGACTCTGGCGATATGCACTCCAACGGCTCGTAAAAATACGGTATGTAAATAAAAGACTAGCTTCGACTGGATGCAGGTGGAGAATATTCCTCCCTGTCTATCTACTTCCCTCTAGTCTCCTTCCTACACTCACCTGGTGGGAGGGAAAGGCCTAGATTCTAGAAGTGTAACTGGTTTATACCTGCATGCAGCCTAAATTACTCCTATATGAAGGGAAAGTATGTATGCCTTGGTCTCCAAATCTCATTTGGCATTTGGAGGCTGAATCACACCAGGGAAGAGAGGCACAGAGGGGAAGAGGAGGAAGAGGGGAAAAGAGGGGATAAGGAGAGAGCCATGGAAAGAGAGAGAAAAAGACGAATCGTGAAAAATGAGTGGAAATTTGTCACGCCCGTTGTTGGAATGAGACCAAGGTGCAGCGTGGTAGGCGTACATTTGACTTTTATTAAAAATGACACCGGAAAAACAACAAAATACAAAAACGAACGGAAAGCTATATGCAGTGCAGAAACTACACACAAACAAGATCCCACAATCACAGATAGGAAAAAGGGCTGCCTAAGTATGATCCCCAATCAGAGACAACGATAAACAGCTGCCTCTGATTGGGAACCATACTAGGCCAACAAAGAAATAGAACCATAGATATGCCCACCCAAGTCACACCCTGACCTAACAAAATAGAGAATAAAAAAGGCTCTCTAAGGTCAGGGCATGACAGTACCCCCCCAAAGGTGCGGACTCCGGCCGCAAACCTGAACCTATAGGGGAGGGTCCGGGTGGGCATCTCCTCTCGGTGGAGGCTCCGGTACGGGACGCAGACACCGCTCCGCTTGAGGCTCCCACCACTTTCGTGGAACCGGACCGTGGATCGTCGCCGGAGGAACTGAACCGTAGATCGCCTCCGGAGGCTCTGGACTGGGAACCCCTGCTGGAGGCTCTGAACTGCCGACCGTCGTTGGAGGCTCTGGACTGCAGACCGTCGCTGGAGGCTCTGGACTGCTGACCGTCGCTGGAGGCTCTGGATTACCGACCGTCGCTCGAGTCTCTGGACTGCCGACCGTCGCTCGAGGCTCTGGACTGCCGACCGTCGCTCGAGGCTCTGGACTACCGACCGTCGCTGGAAGCTCTGGACTGCCGACCGTCGCTCGAGGCTCTGGACTGCCGACCGTCGCTGGAGGCTCTGGACTGCCGACCGTCGCTGGAAGCTCTGGACTGCCGACCGTCGCTGGAGGCTCTGGACTGCCGACCGTCGCTGGAAGCTCTGGACTGCCGACCGTCGCTGGAGGCTCTGGACTGCCGACCGTCGCTGGAGACTCTGGACTGCCGACCGTCGCTGGAAGCTCTGGACTGCCGACCGTCGCTCGAGGCTCTGGACTGCCGACCGTCGCTGGAGGCTCTGGACTGCCGACCGTCGCTGGAAGCTCTGGACTGCCGACCGTCGCTGGAGGCTCTGGACTGCCGACCGTCGCTGGAGGCTCTGGACTACAGACCGTCGCTGGAGGCTCTGTACTGCAGACCGTCGCTGGAGGCTCTGTACTGCAGACCGTCACTGGAGGCTCCGGGCCATGGATTGTCACTGGAGGCTCCGTGCCATGAATCGTCACTGGAGGCTCCGGGCCATGGATCGTCACTGGAGGCTCCGTGCCGTGGATCATCACTGGAGGCTTCGGGCCGTGGATCACCACTGGAGGCTTCGGGCCGTGGATCACCACTGGAGGCTTCGTGCCATGGATCACCACTGGAGGCTTCATGCCATGGATCATCACTGGAGGCTTGGTGCGTGGAGCCGGCACTGGGCGTACCAGGCTGGGGAGATGCACTGGAGACTGGGTGCGTGGAGCAGGCACAGGGCATACCAGGCTGGAGAGATGCACTGGAGGCCGGGTGCGTGGAGCAGGCACAGGACGTACCGGGCTGGGGAGACGCACTGGAGACCGGATGCGCGGAGCTGGCACAGGATATACTGGGCCGTGGAGGTGCACTGGAGGTCTGGAGCGTAGAGCTGGCCCAACCCGTCCTGGTTGAATGCTCACTTTAGCCCGGCAAGTGCGGGGCGCTGGCACAGGACACACTGGGCTGTGAAGGCGCACTGGTGACACAGTGCGTAGAGCCGGCGCAGGATATCCTGGACCGAGGAGGCGTACTGGAGACCAGGAGCGCTGAGCTGGCACAACCCATCCTGGCTTGATGCTCACTTTTGCATGGCAAGTGCGAGGAGCTGGTACAGAGCGCACCGGGCTGTGGATGCGCACTGGAGACACATTGCGTATCTCCGCAAAGCATGGTATCTGAACCGTGACCAACTCCTCATTGTAATTACAGGGAGTTGGTTCTTGTTCCCACCTTTGCTCCACTCGCCACCCCGTGTGCCCCCCCAAAATGTTTTTTTGGAGGCTGCCTCTCGGGTTTCCGTCGTCTCCTTGATTCCTGGTCTCGTCGCCGTTCCTCTCTCGCTGCCTCCGCCTGCTTCCATGGCAGGGTCTTGTCCCCTGCCATTACCTCCTCCCAGGTCCAGGATGTCCTCCATTCCTGAGCACGCTGCTTGGTCACTTGGTGGTGGGATCTTCTGTCACGCCCGTTGTTGGAATGAGACCAAGGTGCAGCGTGGTAGGCGTACATTTTACTTTTATTAAAAATGCCACCAGAAAAAACAACAAAATACAAAAACGAACGTAAAGCTATATGCAGTGCAGAAAGCAACTACACACAAACAAGATCCCACAATCACAGGTGGGAAAAAGGGCTGCCTAAGTATGATCCCCAATCAGAGACAACGATAAGCAGCTGCCTCTGATTGGGAACCATACTAGGCCAACAAAGAAATAGAACCACAGATATGCCCACCCAAGTCACACCCTGACCTAACAAAATAGAGAATAAAAAAGGCTCTCTAAGGTCAGGGCGTGACAAAATTGCTCAAGATTAAATAGAGAGAGAGATGGAGGAAACTGGATATTGCATACTAACTGTAGATGAACTGGGGAAGAGGGGAATGGAAATAAGTATTCAGGAAAAAGAGTTTCAGGGACGGATGTTTTGGGCAGAATGAATCCAGAGAGGTCACAGAGGGATATAGAAAAAAGATAGAGAGTAGTTGTTGGAGGGATGAAGGAAGAGAGAGAGACTAAAGGGAAAGAGACAGGGAAGGAGAAGAGAGAGAGACTAGAGGGAAAGAGACAGGGAAGGAGAAGAGAGAGAGACTAGAGGGAAAGAGACAGGGAAGGAGAAGAGAGAGAGACTAGAGGGAAAGAGACAGGGAAGGAGAAGAGAGAGAGACTAGAGGGAAAGAGACAGGGAAGGAGAAAAGAGAGAGACTAGAGGGAAAGAGACAGGGAAGGAGAAGAGAGAGAGACTAGAGGGAAAGAGACAGGGAAGGAGAAGAGAGAGAGACTAGAGGGAAAGAGACAGGGAAGGAGAAGAGAGAGAGACTAGAGGGAAAGAGACAGGGAAGGAGAAGAGAGAGAGACTAGAGGGAAAGAGACAGGGAAGGAGAAGAGAGAGAGACTAGAGGGAAAGTGACAGGGAAGGAGAAGAGAGAGAGACTAGAGGGAAAGAGAGAGAGGGGAGGAGAAGTGAGAGAGACTAGAGGGAAAGAGATGGGGAAGGAGAAGAGAGAGACTAGAGGGAAAGAGATGGAGAAGGAGAAGAGAGAGAGACTAGAGGGAAAGAGACAGGGAAGGAGAAGAGAGAGAGACTAGAGGGAAAGAGACAGGGAAGGAGAAGAGAGAGAGACTAGAGGGAAAGAGACAGGGAAGGAGAAGAGAGAGAGACTAGAGGGAAAGAGACAGGGAAGGAGAAGAGAGAGAGACTAGAGGGAAAGAGACAGGGAAGGAGAAAAGAGAGAGACTAGAGGGAAAGAGACAGGGAAGGAGAAGAGAGAGAGACTAGAGGGAAAGAGACAGGGAAGGAGAAGAGAGAGAGACTAGAGGGAAAGAGACAGGGAAGGAGAAGAGAGAGAGACTAGAGGGAAAGAGACAGGGAAGGAGAAGAGAGAGAGACTAGAGGGAAAGAGACAGGGAAGGAGAAGAGAGAGAGACTAGAGGGAAAGAGACAGGGAAGGAGAAAAGAGAGAGACTAGAGGGAAAGAGACAGGGAAGGAGAAGAGAGAGAGACTAGAGGGAAAGAGACAGGGAAGGAGAAGAGAGAGAGACTAGAGGGAAAGAGACAGGGAAGGAGAAGAGAGAGAGACTAGAGGGAAAGAGACAGGGAAGGAGAAAAGAGAGAGACTAGAGGGAAAGAGACAGGGAAGGAGAAGAGAGAGAGACTAGAGGGAAAGAGACAGGGAAGGAGAAGAGAGAGAGACTAGAGGGAAAGAGACAGGGAAGGAGAAGAGAGAGAGACTAGAGGGAAAGAGACAGGGAAGGAGAAGAGAGAGAGACTAGAGGGAAAGAGACAGGGAAGGAGAAGAGAGAGAGACTGATGTAGCAGAGTGAGAAGTAAAAGGTTCCTTTAATACGAGACTGAATAGATCTGAGTACACAGCCCTGAAGGACACACTGTTAGAGGAGAGAAAGAGAGGGGGATGAGGAGAGATGCAGAGAGTTGAAAGAGGGGCAGAGAGGAGGAGAACAAATTCCAATGGTCCTTACTTTCTCTGTTCCTACTGTGACTGATTCAATCTGTATCTCCTCCTCTCCATTCGGTCCTGATGGAACCACAGACCACAAAAGGTTGTTGTGGTGGTTGTCTGTCCTCCTCTCCTTCCATCCATCCATCCATCCCTCCTTCCCCTCCTCTCCCCTCCTATATCCCTTACCCACTGCACTACCTCTTCTCTGTACCTCCCTCCCTCCTGTAACAGGACAGGGCTTGGTTGGCCTGGTGCCCGGCTGGCTGGCTGGCTGGCTGGCTGGCTGAGACAAATGGCCCAGTCTGGCTGGGACTGGGGATGGCGGGCGGGATGGAGGGAGGGAGGGAGAGAGGGAGGGAGGGGTCCTAGGGTGTGGGGAAGTGTGCTGGGGCATTGATTTGCTATTCCAATGATCCCTGCTTACAGTGAATTACACTTGGCTGTACTCAGGCTTAAGTGTGTATAAATAATCACCCAGATTTGCCAGATAATGTATTGTCCACATAACAAAATTACCAAGCCTCTGTCTGCTCCCCCAAAACATCAACAATAAAACAGTAATAAAAGTGCAGTGCATTACGACTGGATGGGAAGTTCCATCGTGTATAGCTGTTTTTGACACACTTGAGTTGAAAAGGCACAGTGAGATACTTAACAGTTAGTTCAAGTGATGACCTTGGTAAAAATTCTGTTGATGCAGAATTTTTGTATTTTCTTTTTCTTACTCTCCGGAATTTCCCTTTTCTCTTTTGAGTGTATCACTTTATTTTTCATTTGGATTGTTTCTCCTCCGTTTGCCAGCCCCTCAATTTAGGGTGGGCATTCTTTCTTTACATCTTTCACAAGTGAATGTAGAGTAAGAACTGTCAGACCAAGCACACATAGCTACAAAACATTGTAATGTTTGTGTGAATATTCAAGAGAGAAGTGAGCTGCATTTGGCAGGTAAAGCGATAGGGACTCAAGCCGTAGTACTAATGTGAGTGTAATCTTCTCTACACAGCACTATATATCATACAGCCTGTGTGTTTGCGAATAGGCCCCTATGGAGCAAGAGGCAGAGATTAGAGCAGGAGAGGCATGTTTAACACAATGAGACACAGAGACAGCAGCCAAACACACACGTACACACACACACACACACACACACATACACAAACACACACACGCACACATACACAAACACACACACATAAACACACACACACACACAGCACTTTATCAGTCTGGATGATGCCAGCCGAGCAGCAGGGGAAAACGGCAGCGGAGGAGAGAGAGAAAAGGAGAGGAGGAGAGGAGAGGAAGAGGAGAGGAGGAAAGGAGGAGAAGAGGAGGAGAGAGGGAGAGCTTGGGGTTTACCTGGTGCCAGGGTAATTGCTTTGGCAACTGCCACTGTAATCACACTAAAAAGCTGCCTCTGGATCTTCATTTGAAAATGCAGAAAGGAGCAAGATCAAAAGAGGGACGAAGGGGTGAGGTAGAAGTGGAGAATAAGAGAAGGGGAGAGAGAGGGGACATAAACAGGTAAGGGGTGAGATAGAGGTGGAGAGTAAGAGGAGGGGGAGAGAGAGGGGACAGAAACAGGTAAGGGGTGAGGTAGAGCTGGAGAATAAGAGGAGGGGGAGAGAGAGGGGACAGAAACAGGTAAGGGGTGAGGTAGAAGTGGAGAATAAGAGGAGGGAGAGAAAGGGGACAGAAACAGGTAAGGGGTGAGGTAGAGGTGGAGAATAAGAGGAGGGGGAGAGAGAGGGGACAGAAACAGGGAAGGGGTGAGGTAGAGGTGGAGAATAAGAGGAGGGGGAGAGAGAGGGGACAGAAACAGGTAAGGGGTGAGATAGAGGTGGAGAGTAAGAGGAGGGGGAGAGAGAGGGGACAGAAACAGGTAAGGGGTGAGGTAGAGGAGGAGAATAAGAGGAGGGGGAGAGAGAGGGGACATAAACAGGTAAGGGGTGAGGTAGAGGTGGAGAATAAGAGGAGGGGGAGAGAGAGGGGACAGAAACAGGGAAGGGGTGAGGTAGAGGTGGAGAATAAGAGGAGGGGGAGAGAGAGGGGACAGAAACAGGTAAGGGGTGAGGTAGAGGTGGAGAATAAGAGGAGGGGGAGAGAGAGGGGACAGAAACAGGTAAGGGGTGAGGTAGAGGTGGAGAATAAGAGGAGGGGGAGAGAGAGGGGACAGAAACAGGTAAGGGGTGAGGTAGAGGTGGAGAATAAGAGGAGGGGGAGAGAGAGGGGACAGAAACAGGTAAGGGGTGAGGTAGAGGTGGAGAATAAGAGGAGGGGGAGAGAGAGGGGACATAAACAGGTAAGGGGTGAGGTAGAGGTGGAGAATAAGAGGAAGGGGAGAGAGAGGGGACAGAAACAGGTAAGGGGTGAGGTAGAGGTGGAGAATAAGAGGAGGGGGAGAGAGAGAGGACAGAAACAGGTAAGGGGTGAGGTAGAGGTGGAGAATAAGAGGAAGGGGAGAGAGAGAGGACAGAAACAGGGAGAAAGTGGGAAAACAAGACAGGAGAAAGATACGGATGAGAAAAGGTGCAAAGACAACAGGAAGATGGATGAGTGAACCTAAACGACGTCAGTAGGCAATTAATTAACAGTGTGTGTGGTGTGTGTGTGTGTGTGTGTGTGTGTGTGTGTGTGTGTGTGTGTGTGTGTGTGTGTGTGTGTGTGTGTGTGTGTGTGTGTGTGTGTGTGTGTGTGTGTGTAACAACAGATAGAGGTGTGTTTGTGTCTGGTGATAATCAACCTATCCTCGTGTCAGACACCAGCAACACTAATCACATACAACACTAACTAATGGAAAGATACAGAGAGGAAGCTGGCGGGGGGAAACCTACAGCCTGATATTCTAGTACGCTAAACAATAAACCAAGATCAAAGTAAATTGGTTCTCCTTGAAGGAAAGGTTCTGTCTGCAAAGGAAGGGTTTTCCTTCCTGTCGGTATTATTCCCATGTCAGAACTGTTGAGGGGATGACTATGAATGTCTTGTCCTTCTAACCTGAGAATAGAGCCCCCTCCTCTGACCCCATCTGTTGTCTTTGACTGAGACATTAAGTTCCAGGCACATCGTTGCCTTGTTTTGTATCACATTCCCCACATCCCCAGTGAAAGTTGCACCCTTGATATAATGAGTCTGCAGCACTAAATAGATGTATTGATGGCATTGATTTGATAGGTCATTCAACAAATCTTACAGGTTGTTTAATAGCTGCGTTAAGGTTATGGTGGTAAGTTAACCCCAAACAACAGCATGGAGACACCCTACACTTCCATGTAGGTATTTCAAGGTTGACATCGTTCTCTAAACAAAAATACAGCTCACTCTAAGATTAAATAGGGAAAAACGACATTTAAAAAGTCCTAAACAGAAATTTAAACACACAATCCTAGACAGCTTTTCTCTCTGGAGGCTCATATGAGCTCCCCAAACCAAGACTGCTCTGAAGTGAGTTAGCTCAGAACACAGCCTACCACAGAGGGAACAAAATCAAGTAAATTACTGAATAATTGAATGGCAAAATGAAACTGCCTGTGCTTTGGAGCGGATCGATGGCCGCCGCTCGCCGTTTGGTATTCACAGACGCTCCCCTACCCTCCCCTCACCTCCCCTGTTCTCCCCTCCCCCGTCGAGACTGGGACCATTCTCAAGCTGATGGAGCGGGATGGTGGGAACCAACCGTAACCCACGACGTACACAGTCACTTCCCCCCCGTTGTTGGGTCACTTTGCTGTTCCTTCACCATTCCTTACTATCTCAACCTTCCCATCCTCCCTCCCACTCCTTCTCCACCCTCACACTTCTCCTCCTCACTTCCTCCCTCCCACTCCTCCTCCTCCTTCCCCTCTCACTCCTTCTCCTCCTCCCTCCCACTCCTCCTCCTTCCCTTCCCTTCCCTCCCACTCCTCCTCCTCCTCCCTCCCTCCCACTCTTTCTCCACCCTCACACTTCTCCTCCTCCTCCTTCCCCTCCCACTCCTTCTCCTCCCTCCCACTTCTCCTCCTCCCTCCCACTCCTCCTCCTACCCTGCCCTTCCCTCCCACTCCTCCTCCTCCTTCCCCTCCCTCCCTCCCTCCCTCCCTCCCACTCCTTCTTCTCCTTCCCCTCTCTCACTCCTTTGCCTCCTTCTCCACCCCTCCTCTCCCCTCCACTCCTTCTCCTCCCTATCACTTTTCCTCCTCCCTCCCACTCCTCCATCTCCTCCTCCACCTCCTCCCTTCTACTTCTTCTCCTCCTCCTCCTCCCTTCCACTCCTCCCCTCTCCTCCCATTCATTCTCCTCCTCCTCCCTCTCACTCCATCTCCTCCTCCTCCCAATAATTTGCCTCCTCCCACTCCTCCTCCTCCCTCCTCCCCCTCTTTCTTCTCCTTCTCCTCCTCCTCCTCCCTCCCACTCCTTCTCTTACTCCTCCTCCTCCCTCCCTCCCTCCCTCACACTCATTCTTCTCCTCCTCCCTCCCACTCATTTGCCTTATCCTCCTCCTCCCTCCCACTCCTTCTCCTCCTCTCTCCCACTCCTTCTCCTCCTCCTTCTCCTCCTCACTCCCACTCCTCCCCCTTATCATTCTCCTCATCCTTCTCCTCCTCCTCCTCCTCCTCCTCCTCAGTTCCATTAGCCCATCTCTATGACGTTCCGAGCTAGCGCTTCCTGGCGGAATGTTAGTTTCTCCTAAATAAAGGTGGGGAGCGGCAGCAATCTATCTCTGAGAGGCTTATGGTAGCAATGGCTGGACGGGCTATGAGGTTGAACAAACCTCTGAAAGGAACTAACAGATGAGATATTAAAGGAGGGAGTATTGGAAGAAAGGAGGAGTAGAAGAGAGGAGGGGAGAACGAGAGTGAGTTTAGCTTTTCCCTTGACTGTGAGTGTAAATGCTGTCAGTCTTCATAACTATTCTCATATATCTACTAGAGGCGTCTGTATGCCTGGGTCCTCTGCATAACAAGTAGAATCAGTACTGTATCTCCCCAGCCTAATGCTAGGCTATCACTACATATATCTCACTCTCTGTTTTACATTTGTCTATTGTCCACACGTGCGTGCGTGCGTGCGTGTGTGTGTGTGTGTGTCATACCAGTATGTCTCCGGTTCAGTGTGTTAGGGTGTAAGGGTATTAGTGAGCATGTATCATGTGTAGTCATGCGTAGTTTACCTGTGAGAGGGACCCTGTTTCCATGTACACTGAGAAAAAAAAATAAAGGTTCTTATATGGTTCTTCTTCAGCCCTTAAGGTTCCTTGGAGAGCTCTTGCCCGATAAAGAACCTTTGAGTTAAGTGTGGGGTTCTTGACGTTCTTCAGAATTCTAAAAGGTTCTTGAAATGTATGGAAGCCTGCAGATGTGTCCCTTTCATAGATGTGTCCCTTGCAGAGACCTCCAAGATGGCGTAGCAGTTAGACGTCTTTGTCTTTGTCCTGTCGTGTCCCTTGTATATATCTTTTTACATCTTTTTCTTTGCATATCTTTTTAAAATATTTTCCTAAACCTCCACTTCTAAATACTCTCCTGCAACCCGCCTCACCCAATGTGGCGTGGATCAGTTTTTTTTCTAAAGTATTTGTATTTACTTCGGATCTGGAATCCCTCAACTGAAGCTAGCCAGCTAACTACCTACCAGCTATCAGTCAGCAAACCATTGCTAGCGGTCATCAGCTAACCTTTAGCTCGGAAAGCTCTCGCCAGTTCGAACAACGTGACTCAAACCAGAGCATAACGGACCTATTACCATTTGTATTTTTTCCCCCATATCCCCGGATTCCTACCGCAAACTCTGAATATTTTAATCTGGATCTTTGCAACTAGCTAACCGCAATCCCGGGTGACTACTCATGGCTAGCGTTTCCATCCCGGAGCAAGCACCAATTAGCCTGAAGATAGCCCGGCCAGGGCTCCTGTGCTACCACCGAAGCCCACTCCTGGGCTACAATATCCGGACCCCTTCTACTGCCGGTATGGGGCATGGAACACCGCCAATCCTCTACGACTGAAATACCGACATAATCTGCCCGAGGATTCCAACAGGCCCCTCAGGCGCGACGTCCACTGAAGGCCCATTCTGCTAACCACAGCCTACTAGCTACCTAGAGCTACTTGGAACCCTACTAATTCCACGACTGCTCCATCGACGTCACCGCACGAAGAGGCAAAAACAGACTTACCCCCATCGCGACATCCCCCAAATTCTAACTTGCTAGCCCCGGTCTCTTAACTGCTAGCTTGCGTGCCCCGGTCTCCTAACTGCTAGCTTGCCTGCCCCGGTCTGCTAACTGCTAGCCCCGGTCTGCCAACTGCTTGCTTGCTAACCCGGTCTGCTAACTGCTAGCTTGCCAGCCCCGGTCTGCTAACTGCTAGCTTGTTTAGCCCCGGCCTACTAACTGTTAGCTTGTTAGCATCAGCCTGCTAACTGTCTGAATCGCCGTGTCCCCAGTCAGCCCAACCACTCACTGGATCCATATGTTCACTTGGCTACGCATGCCTCTCTCTAATATCAATATGCCTCGTCCATTACTGTCCTAGTTAGTGATTACTGTCTTATTTCACTGTAGAGCCTCTAGCCCTGCTCAATATGCCTTAACTAACCATGTTATTCCACCTCCTACATATGCGATGACATCACCTGGTTTAAACGTCTCTAGAGACTATATCTCTCTCATCATTACGCAATGCCAAGGTTTACCTCCAATGTTCTCGCATCCTACCTTACCTTTGTCTGGACAATATGCCTTGAATCTATGCTATCGTGCCCAGAAACCTGCTCCTTTTACTCTCTGTTCCGAACGTGCTAGACGGCCAGTTCATATAGCCTTTAGCCGTACCCTTATCCTACTTCTCCTCTGTTCCTCTGGTGATGTGGAGGTTAATCCAGATCCTGCAGTGCCTAGCTCCACTCCCACTCCCCAGGTGCTCTCATTTGTTGACTTCTGTAACCGTAAAAGCCTTGGTTTCATGCATGTTAACATTAGAAGCCTACTCCCTAAGTTTGTTTTGCTCACTGGTTTAGCACACTCTGCCAACCCGGATGTCTTAGCTGTGTCTGAATCCTGGCTTAGGAAAACCACCAAAACCCCTGCAATCTCCATCCCTAACTATAACATTTTCCGCCAAGATAGAACTGCCAAAGGGGGCGGTGTTGCAATTTACTGCAGAGATAGCCTGCAGAGTTCTGTATTACTATCTAAGTCTGTACCCAAACAATTCAAGCTTCTACTTCTAAAAATTCACCTTTCCAGAAACAAGTCTCTCACTGTTGCCACTTGCTATAGACCTCCCTCTGCCCCTAGCTGTGCCCTCAATACCACATGTGAATTGATTGCCCCCCATCTATCTTCTGAGCTCGTGCTACTAGGTGACCTAAACTGGGACATGCTTAACACCCCGGCCATCCTACAATCTAAGCTTGATGCCCTCAATCTCACACAAATTATCAATGAACCTACCAGGTACAACCCCAAATCCATAAACACGGGCACCTTCATAGATGTCATCCTAACTAACTCGCCCTCCAAATACACCTCTGCTGTTTTCAATCAAGATCTCAGCGATCACTGCCTCATTGCCTGCATCCGTAATGGGTCTGCGACCAAACGACCACCCCTCATCACTGTCAAACGCTCCCTAAAACACTTCTGCGAGCAGGCCTTTCTAATCGACCTGGCCGGGGTATCCTGGAATGACATTGACCTCATCCCGTCAGTAGATGATGCCAGGCTATTATTTAAAAGTGCCTTGCTCACCATCTTAAATGAGCATGCCCCACTCCAAAAAAAATGAACTAGGAATAGATATAGTCCTTGGTTCACTCCAGACCTGTCTGCCCTTGACCAGCACAAAAACATCCTGTGGCGTTCTACATTAGCATCGAATAGCCCCCGTGATATGCAACTTTTCAGGAAAGTTAGGAACAAATATACACAGGAAGTTAGAAAAGCTAAGGCTAGCTTTTACAAACAGAAATGTGCATCCTGAGGTACTAACTCAAAAAAGTTCTGGGACACTGTAAAGTCCATGGAGAATAAGAGCACCTCCTCCCAGCTGCCCACTGCTCTGAGGCTAGGAAACACTGTTACCACCGATAAATCCACTATAATTGAGAATTTCAATAAGCATTTCTCTACGGCTGGCCATGCTTTCCACCTGGCTACCCCTACTCCGGTCAACTGCCCTGCACCCTCCACAGCAACCCGCAAATGCCCCCACCATTTCTCCTTCACTCAAATCCAGACAACTGATGCTCTGAAAGAGCTGCAAAATCTGGACCCCTACAAATCAGCCCGGGCTAGACAATCTGGACCCTCTCTTTCTAAAATGATGTGCCAAAATTGTTGCAACCCCTATTACTAGCCTGTTCAACCTCTCTTTCGTATCGTATGAGATTCCCAAAGATTGGAAAGCTGCCGCGGTCATCCTCCTCTTCAAAGGGGGTGACACTCTAGACCCAAACTGCTACAGACCTATATCTATCCTACACTGTCTTTCTAAGGTCTTCGAAAGCCAAGTTAACAAACAGATTACCAACCATTTCGAATCCCACCTTACCTTCTCCGCTATGCAATCTGGTTTCAGAGCTGGTCATGGGTGCACCTCAGCCACGCTCAAGGTCCTAAACAACATCATAACCACCATCGATGAGAGACATTACTGTGCAGCCGTATTCATCGACCTGGCCAAGGCTTTCGACTCTGTCAATCACCACATTCTTATCGGCAGACTTGACAGCCTTGGTTTCTCAAATGATCGCTTCGCCTGGTTTACCAACTACTTCTCTGATAGAGTTCAGTGTGTCAAATCGGAGGGCCTGTTGTCCGGACCTCTGGCAGTCTCTATGGGGGTGCCACAGGGTTCAATTCTCGGGCCGACTCTCTTCTCTGTATGCATCAATGATGTTGCTCTTGCTGCTGGTGATTCTCTGATCCACCTCTACACAGACGACACCATTCTGTATACTTCTGGCCCCTCCAGATGAGCTTCAATGCCATACAACTCTCCTTCCGTGGCCTCCAACTGCTCTTAAACGCAAGTAAAACTAAATGCATGCTATTCAGTCGATCACTGCCCGCACCTGCTCGCTCGTCCAGCATCACTACTCTGGACGGCTCTGACTTAGAATGGACAACTACAAATACCTGGGTGTCTGGTTAGACTGTAAACTCTCCTTCCAGACTTACATTAAGCATCTCCAATCCAAAATTAAATCTAGAATTGGCTTCCTATATCGCAACAAAGCATCCTTCACTCAGCTGCCAAACATATCCTCGCAAAACTGACCATCCTACCGATCTTCGACTTCGGTGATGTCATCCATAAAATAGCCTCCAACACTCTAATCACAGTGCCATCCGTTTTGTCACCAAAGCCCCATACACTACCTACCATTGCAAACTGTACGCTCTCGTTGGTTGGCCCTCGCTTCATACTCGTCACCAAACCCACTGGCTATAGGTCATCTACAAGTCTCTGCTAGGTAAAGCCCCGCCTTATCTCAGCTCACTGGTCACCATAGCAGCATCCACTCGTAGCACGAGCTCCAGCAGGTATATCTCACTGGTCACCCCCAAAGCCAATTCCTCCTTTGGTCATCTTTCCTTCCAGTTCTCTGCTGCCAATGACTGGAACGAACTGCAAAAATCTCTGAAGCTGGAGACTCATATCTCCCTCACTAGCTTTAAGCACCAGCTGTCAGAGCAGCTCACAGATCACTGCACCTGTACATAGCCCATCTGTAAACAGCCCATCTATGTACCTACCTCATCCCCATACTGTATTTATTTATTTATCTTGCTGCTTTGCACCCCAGTATCTATACTTGCACATTCATCTTCTGCACATCTACCATTCCCGTGTTTAATTGCTATATTGTAATTACTTTGCCACCATGGCCTATTTATTGCCTTAACTTACCTCATTTGCACTCAGTGTATGTAGACTTTTTGTTTTCTTTTGTTCTACTGTATTATTGACTGTATGTTTTGTTTATTCCATGTGTAACTCTGTGTTGTTGTATGTGTCGAATTGCTATGCTTTAACTTGGCCAGGTCGCAGTTGCAAATGAGAACTTGTTCTCAACTAGCCTACCTGGTTAAATAAATGTAGGCTATAAAAATAGTATAAAAATAAAATAAAATAGCACACAGCAAATTGGCCAGTGTTAACTAGTGTTTATTTTTCAGTGTAACATTGATAACGTTGATTCAAGAGGTAAATTAATAGTCAGTGGTGTAAAGCAATGGTGTCAAACTCATTACATGGAGGGCCTAGTGTCTGTCGGTTAACGTTTTTTTTCCTTTCAATTAAGACCGAGACAACCAGGTGTGGGGAGTTCCTTATTAATTAGTGACCTTAGTTCATCAATCAAGTCCAAGGGAGGAGCGAAAACCCGCAGACACTCGGCACTCCGTGGAATTAGTTTGACGCCTGTGGTGTAAAGGAACCCCAGTAGTGGTGTTAATAACCAGAGTTGAACCAGGCCACTGCATTAGAGTTAAACTAGGCCCTAAACAGAAAACCTTTTTAAATATGTATTCAATTGTCTTACAGTTGAAGTCGTAAGTTTACATACACCTAGGTTGGAGTCATTAAAACTCGTTTTTCAACCACTCCACAAATTTCTTGTTAACAAACTATAGTCGGTTAGGACATCTACTTTGTGCATGACACAAGTTATTTTCGAACAATTGTTTAAAGACAGATTATTTCACTTATAATTCACTGTACCACAAATCCGGTGGATCAGAAGTTTACATACACTAAGTTCACTGTGCCTTTAAACATCTTAGAAAATTCAAAAAAATTATGTCATGGCTTTAGAAGCTTCTGATAGGCTAATTGACATAATTTGAGTCAATTGGAGGTGTACCTGTGGATGTATTTGAGGCCTACCTTCCAACACAGTGCCTCTTTGCTTGACATCATGGGAAAATTAAAAGAAATCAGCCAAGACCTCAGAAAAAAAAGTTGTAGACCTCCACAAGTCTGGTTCATCCTTGGGAGCAATTTCCAAATGCCTGAAGGTACCACGTTCATCTGTACAAACAATATTACGCAAGTATAAACACCATGGGACCACGCAGCCATCATACCGCTCAGGAAGGAGACGCGTTCTATCTCCTAGAGATGAATGTACTTTGGTGCGAAAAGTGCAAATCAATCCCAGGACAACCGCAATGGACCTTGTGAAGATGCTGGAGGAAACGGGTACAAAAGTATCTATATCCACAATTAAACAAGTCCTATATATCGACATAACCTGAAAGGCCACTCAGCAAGGAAGAAGCCACTGCTCCAAAACCACCATAAAAAAAGCCAGACTACGGTTTGCAACTGCACATGGGGACAAAGATCGTACTTTTTGGAGAAATGTCCTCTGGTCTGATAAAACAAAAATAGAACTGTTTGGCCATAATGACCATCGTTATGTTTGGAGGAAAAGGGGGAGGCTTGCAAGCCGAAGAACACCATCCCAACCGTGAAGCACGGGGGTGGCAGCATCATGTTGTGGGGGTGCTATGCTGCAGGAGGGACTGGTGCACTTCCCAAAATAGATGGCTTCACGAGGAAAGAAAATGATGTGGCTATATTGAAGCAACATCTCAAGACATCAGTCAGGAAGTTAAAGCTTGGTCGCAAATGGGTCTTCCAAATGAATAATGACCCCAGGCATTCTTTCAAAGTTGTGGCAAAATGGCTTAAGGACAACAAAGTCAAGGTATTGGAGTGGCCATCACAAAGCCCTGGCCCCATCCTATAGAAAATTTGTGGGCAGAACTGAAAAAGCGTGTGCGTGGAAGGAGGCCTACAAACCTGATTCAGTTACACCAGCTCTGTCAGGAGGAATGGGCCAAAATTCACCCAACTTATTGTGGGAAACTTGTGGAAGGCTACCCGAAACGTTTGACTCAAGTTAAACAATTTAAAGGCAATGCTACCAAATACTAACTGAGTGTATGTAAACTTCTGACCCACTTGGAATTTGATGAAAGAAATAAAAGCTGAAGTAAATCAATATCTCTACTATTATTCTGACATTTCACATTCTTAAAATAAAGTGGTGATCCTAACTGACCTAAGACAGGGAATTTTCAGTAGGATTAAATGTCAGGAATTGTGAAAAACTGAGTTTAAATGTATTTGGCTAAGGTGTGTGTAGATATTAACATTTTAATGACCACATATTCACTTAGGATCTCACTTCGTAAAGGCCACAGGACTGAAATTGAATGAATGCAACAACCATGTCTCTGTCACCTGCAAACACAGTCATAGGTGGTACTGGTAACAAAAATTCACCCTGGGAATTATGCAAATAAGACTTAAAACCCTACAGCAGGACTATTCAATTCCGGTCTGGAGGGCCAAAACATTTATGGTTTTGGAAGAACTATTTATGGTTCTTCAGAGACACTAAAATGGTTCCCCTATGGCATCACTCTCAATAACCATATTTGGTTCCATCTTGCACCTTTATTTTTAAGAATGTATTATGTATATCAATAATGGGTAGACCCCTCTCCCTCTCTGTCTCAGCGGGATGTAAGCTATGGGCCCCTATCCCTCTCTGTGTCTCTCAGTGAGACAGAAAGTAGGCTGGGGGCCCAGGGCCCTGAGTGTCTGTGTTCTAATTGCTGTTCTGGCGATCCAGTGAGGAGGGCCAGCCAGTACCGAGGGGAGGGCTGTTCCTTTACCACACTGATTTATTGGACAATTTCACAGCAGTGTCTGCAGTAATGGGACAGGATAAATGGCTGACCCCTCTCTGACTGAGATAACTCCAGGGGAAGAGGAGAGCATGCTGGCCTGCCTCCCCACTTGGTGTGTGTGTGGCAACTTTCCTTCCCTACTCTGTCTATATAACCCCCACTAATTCTCCATCTCTCCTTTCTTTATCCCTCCCCTACTATCCTATCATGAGCAATTTGCTCCCACCCCATGTCATCCTCTCTATCTTCCTCTCTCTATCCCTCCGTGTGTGTGTGTCTTTCTTTCACTCTCCACAGTCCACTATCACTCGGTATTTATCTATTTTCTCCCTCCTGTCGGTCCTTTCTTTCTCTCCCCCTTCTCTCCCCCCTGCTGCCCACCCCTTTATTCAACCCTTCCTCCTGGGCGTGTGCGTGAGTGTGTGCGTGCATGTGTGGGGTGATCCCAAGCCTTTTATGGCTTGACCTGTATGGGGGCAGGTAGATTGCAGGTTGCACTACACATTTCCATATCTGTCTGTTCTCTGTCCATCTGTCCTATGCTCTGCTGTGAACAGGCGATGTCTGGCCGCCTCTCAACAGGTCCTTCACTCCGTGTGAACAGGCGATGTCTGGCCGCCTCTCAACAGGTCCTTCACTCCATGTGAACAGGTGATGGCTGGCTGCCTCTCAACAGGTCCTTCACTCCGTGTGAACAGGCAATGTCTGGCCGCCTCTCAACAGGTCCTTCACTCTGTGTGAACAGGAGGTGTCTGGCCGCCTCTCAACAGGTCCTTCACTCCGTGTGAACAGGAGATGTCTGGCTGCCTCTCAACAGGTCCTTCACTCCATGTGAACAGGAGATGTCTGGCCGCCTCTCAACAGGTCCTTCACTCCGTGTGAACAGGAGATGTCTGGCCGCCTCTCAACAGGTCCTTCACTCCGTGTGAACAGGAGATGTCTGGCTGCCTCTCAACAGGTCCTTCACTCCGTGTGAACAGGAGATGTCTGGCTGCCTCTCAACAGGTCCTTCACTCCGTGTGAACAGGAGATGTCTGGCCGCCTCTCAACAGGTCTTTCACTCCGTGTGAACAGGAGATGTCTGGCTGCCTCTCAACAGGTCCTTCACTCTGTGTGAACAGGCGATGTCTGGCCGCCTCTCAACAGGTCCTTCACTCCGTGTGAACAGGCGATGTCTGGCCGCCTCTCAACAGGTCCTTCACTCTGTGTGAACAGGCGATGTCTGGCCGCCTCTCAACAGGTCTTTCACTCCGTGTGAACAGGCGATGTCTGGCCGCCTCTCAACAGGTCCTTCACTCCGTGTGAACAGGCGATGTCTGGCCGCCTCTCAACAGGTCCTTCACTCTGTGTGAACAGGCGATGTCTGGCCGCCTCTCAACAGGTCTTTCACTCCGTGTGAACAGGCGATGTCTGGCTGCCTCTCAACAGGTCCTTCACTCCGTGTGAACAGGCGATGTCTGGCCGCCTCTCAACAGGTCCTTCACTCCGTGTGAACAGGAGATGTCTGGCCGCCTCTCAACAGGTCCTTCACTCCGTGTGAACAGGAGATGTCTGGCTGCCTCTCAACAGGTCCTTCACTCCGTGTGAACAGGAGATGTCTGGCCGCCTCTCAACAGGTCCTTCACTCCGTGTGAACAGGAGATGTCTGGCTGTCTCTTAACAGGTCCTTCACTCCGTGTGAACAGGCGATGTCTGGCCGCCTCTCAACAGGTCCTTCACTCCGTGTGAACAGGCGTTGTCTGGCCGCCTCTCAACGGGCATTTACACTTGGGGTAGTGAAGTGCAGTCTGGGAGGAAGGAAACATGCTCTCACTCCTTATCTCCCTCTCTTCATCCCCACCCCTCTCTCTTTCAGTTTTAATTTACCTCTCATTTTCTCCCTCCCTCCCTCGTCTCTCCTCCTCTCTCTCTTTTCCTCACTTCATCTCCCTCTCTTTCTCTCACTTTAGCCTCTCTCCCCCTCCCCTCCCCTTCCCTCTCTCTGTCTTTTGGCCCAGTGGTTAATGGGAATCAAATGGCATCTCCCGTGGCGTGCGTCAGACTAGCGGGCCGTGAGTGAGGGGCGGTGGGTAGGGGAGTGCCTGTCTGCTTGTGTCTCCACCACGGGACGCCCACGGCAACAGATGACCCATCACTGCAGAGACAGAGCCATGGCAACACATCTTATTAGACCAACAGGGACCATCTGATAGAGCTATTAGTGTAGGAATGACAGGGTAAGGGCCGTTCTGAGCTCTTTATCTGTTGTGGCTCCAACATGGAGGACTGCTGTGCTGAGGAAGTGGTTGTCATGCTGTGGGAACTGGGATGGTCTGGCACTGACTTAACCTACTTAAACTTACTTTACAGTCAACAACCTTATTGTACTAAATTATTAGAGGCCAAATGAGATAATAGATACTGTGTTAAAGTTAGGATATATTGATATGTGTAAAGGATGTGACTTTAGAGAGGGGGGTTCAACAGTGATGATAACTTGTGGTCATTTTTTGAAAAACTCCTCTGGCCTCTGCCAGTATGTAACCTTTGACCCTCCTCCCCAGTCCACACTGCATCTGCCAGCCTTACAAAGCCACACAAATATCCCACACATCACATGTCTCTGCATGGGGACCAGCAGATAGCTGCTTATCTACATCACGTGTCTCTGCATGGGGACCAGCAGATAGCTGCTTATCTACATCACGTGTCTCTGCATGGGGACCAGCAGATAGCTGCTTATCTACATCACGTGTCTCTGCATGGGGACCAGCAGATAGCTGCTTATCTACATCACATGTCTCTGCATGGGGACCAGCAGATAGCTGCTTATCTACATCACGTGTCTCTGCATGGGGACCAGCAGATAGCTGCTTATCTACATCACGTGTCTCTGCATGGGGACCAGCAGATAGCTGCTTATCTTCACTGTTGTGTAAGGGGCTGAAGTCTCCTCTCCCAAAGTGACCAGGAAGGAAATACACTCTGGCCAGGATAAACCTTCTCCCTCCCTCCCTCCCTCCCTCCCTCCCTCCCTCCCTCCCTCCCTCCCTCCCTCCCTCCCTCCCTCCAGACAGCCTAAGGGTTGTTAAGGACCTGCTAGTGCTCAGCAATCTGCTGGAACTAAAGGAGCTCCTCCCCACCCCACTGCCCCCTTTAACTCTCATACACGCCTGGAGTCTGACTGCTGCTGCTGGTCATACACACACATGCTGCACACATAACATATCATTAAAATGCTGATATATAAGCATGAAATCAAATATCCTGTTCTCCTGAAATCAAATCTGTTATATACATGTATTTTATAAGGCTTGGTTTCCCCCATAGTGGACGGTAATGAGAGACAGCAGAGGAGACCCGTGGTCAGGTCCCATGATGACATCACACTACTCTCTGATCTTGGCACATACCCATACACACACCCATACACACACGCACAACAACGCACGCACATGCACAACAACGCACGCACGCACAAACGCACGTACGCACACATGCACACACACACACACACACACAAAAACACATTTGATTACAAATATAATCAGCAATGATGATACCATGTTAACATTAATCAGTGTTTCATATGCACAATACCTTAAGTCGTGTGTGTGTGTGTGTGTGTGTGTGTGTGTGTGTGTGTGTGTGTGTGTGTGTGTGTGTGTGTGTGTGTGTGTGTGTGTGTGTGTGTGTGTGTGTGTGTGTGTGTGTGTGTGTTCATCTGGAGTCAATCAAGTCCATACATTCTCTCCACTGACAAACTTCTACAGAAGTGATGTGAGCTTGAGTGATGTACTCACTTTAGCAGACAGCCTTTTACAGGTCTGGTTTCGTTCTACTCACACGCTCTCACACACACACAGCAGGATGTGCGAGCTTAAACTGCAGAATGGATTTCAGTGTTTCTAGTGTTTTATCTCAGCAGGAGTGGAGAGCTGAGGTAAGATGGCCTAACAACATGTCTCTCAGTGTTACCAACACAAAGACCTGGCCAAACCAAGGCCAGCAGCCAAATCAATTACAGACCTGACCAAACCAAGGCCAGCAGCCAAATCAATTACAGACCTGACCAAACCAAGGCCAGCAGCCAAATCAATTACAGACCTGACCAAACCAAGGCCAGAAAATCTAATCAAACCAAATCAATTACAGACAGGACCAAACCAAGTCCAGCTACCAAATCAATTACAGACCTGACCAATCCAAGGCCAGCAGCCAAATCAAGTATAGTACTCTGTACAACAATACAAGTTACTGTACTTGTCAGCGAATGCTAGGAGTGGTGGTAGGAGTCAGGCACAGAGAGCAGAGGTAAGGAAAAATGTATTTATTCCTTAAATACAAAAAAAAACGGTCGACGCCAACACAACCGGCAAGAATAGCGAAGTGCCCAAATACAACGGGTCCACAGTACGCATATAAAACAACACAAGCAGATCGCCAGCACATCCAACAACAAAAACACTCTGACGAAAATAATCCCGCACAAACCTGGGCGGGCTAAACAGGCTTAAATAACCATAAATCAAGAGACACAAATAAGGAACAGGTGCAAACAATAAGACACACCAAACGAAAAAGAAAAAGGGATCAGCGGCAGCTAGTAGGCCGGCGACGACGACCGCCGAGCGCCACCCGAGCAGGCAGGGGAGCCACCTTCGGTGGGATTCGTGACAGTACCCCCCTCCTGACGCGCGGCTCCCGCGGCGCGCCGCCACCAGCCTCGAGGGCGACCCGGAGGACGAGGCGCAGGGCGATCCCCATGAAGGCGGTGGAATTCCCTCAGTAGTGAGGGGTCCAAAATGTCCTTCCTAGGTACCCAGCACCTCTCCTCCGCGCCGTACCCCTCCCAGTCGACGAGGTACTGTAGGCCCCCCACCCGACGTCTGGAGTCCAGAATGGCGCGTATCTTATACGCCGGGGACCCCCAATGTCCAGCCGTCTTGGACGGCTCTCCAAGTGTCCTTCGAGCGCTGCATCCACTCCTCCACCGCAGGAGCCTCGGTCTGGCTCTGGTGCCATGAAGCCAGGACCGGCTGGTAGCCCAACACGCACTGAAACGATGACATATTGGTTGATGAGTGACGTAGGGAGTTTTGGGCTACCTCTGCCCATGGGACGTATCTCGCCCACTCCCTGGGCCGGTCCCGGCAATACGTCCTTAGAAACCTACCCACCTCTTGGTTCACTCTCTCCACCTGCCCATTACTTTCGGGGTGGAAACCCGAGGTCAGGCTGACCGAGACCCCCAACTGTTCCATGAATGCCCTCCAAACTCTGGACGTGAACTGGGGACCCCGATCAGAAACGATGTCCTCGGGCACCCCGTAGTGCCGGAAGACATGGGTAAACAGGGCCTCCGCAGTCTGCAGAGCCGTAGGGAGACCGGGCAACGGGATGAGACGGCAGGACTTCGAGAACCAATCCACAACGACCAGGATTGTGGTGTTCCCCTGAGATAAGGGAAGGTCGGTGAGGAAGTCCACTGACAAGTGCGACCACGGCCGCTGTGGAACGGGGAGGGGGTGTAATTTCCCTCTAGGCAGGTGTCGAGGAGCCTTGCTCTGAGCGCACACCGAGCAGGAGGAAACATAAAACCGCACGTCCTTTACCAAGGTGGGCCACCAGTACTTTCCCCTCAGGTTCCGCACTGTCCTCTCGATCCCAGGGTGACCCGAAGAGGGGAGATTATGGGCCCATCGAATCAATCGATCACGGACACCAAGCGGCATGTACTGAACACCTGCCGGACACTGAGATGGTGCAGGTTCCAACCGTAACGCCCGCTCGATCTCCGCGTCCACCTCCCATACCACCGGAACTACCAAGCACGACGCTGGGAGGATGGGAGTTGGATCGATGGCCCTCTCCTCGGTGTCATATAGGCGGGACAGTGCGTCGGCCTTCGTGTTCTGTGAACCTGGCCGATAAGAGATAGTGAACCGGAAACGGGTAAAGAACATGGCCCACCTGGCCTGACGTGGATTCAGTCTCCTAGCTGCCCGGATGTACTCGAGATTACGGTGGTCAGTCCAGATGAGGAAAGGGTGCTTAGCCCCCTCAAGCCAATGTCTCCACACTTTCAGAGCCTTGACCACAGCTAACAACTCCCGGTCCCCCACGTCATAGTTCCGCCGGCCCGAGCTTCCTAGAAAAGAAAGCGCACGGGCGGAGTTTGAGTGGCGTGCCCGAGCGCTGTGATAGCACGGCCCCCACCCCAGTCTCGGACGCGTCCACCTCCACTATGAATGCCAAAGAGGGGTCCGGATGAGCCAGCACAGGAGCGTCGGTGAACAGCTTCTTCAGGCGACTGAACGCTCTGTTCGCCTCTGCTGACCAGTGCAAGCGCGCCGGACCCCCCTTCAGCAGTGAGGTAATGGGAGCAGCCACTTGACCAAAGCCCCGGATAAACCTCCGGTAGTAATTGGCAAACCCTAAGAACCGCTGCACCTCCTTTACCGTGGTCGGAGTCGACCAATTATGCACGGCTTTAACGCGGTCATCCTCCATCACCACCCCCGAGGTGGAAATGCGATACCCCAGGAAGGAAACGGCTCGTTTGAAAAACACACATTTCTCAGCCTTAATGTACAGGTCATGCTCCAGCAGTCGCCCAAGCACCTTGCGCACCAGGGAGACATGCGCGGCGCGTGTGGCGGAATAGATCAGGTTGTCATCAATATACACCACCACACCCTGCCCGTGCAGGTCCCTGAGAATCTCATCAACAAAGGATTGAAACACGGCTGGAGCATTCTTTAACCCATACGGCATGACGAGGTACTCATAGTGGCCCGATGTGGTACTAAACGCGGTTTTCCACTCGTCTCCTCCCCGGATACGCACCAGATTGTACGTGCTCCTGAGATCCAGTTTCTTGAAAAAACGCGCTCCGTGAAATGATTCCACCGCCGTAGCGATGAGAGGTAGCGGGTAACTAAACCTGTAACGGCTGTCTTCAGAAATGGACCAAAATGCGGCGGAGTTAGTGTTCAACATAATTATTTCAACGGAACACAGTACAATTTAACAAAACAAGAAAACTGACAGCCAACACAGTCCTGTCAGGTGCAACCACTGTGACAAGAACAATTACCCACGAAACACAAAGGAAACGTAGGCAACTTATGTGTGACTCCCAATCAACCACAACCCTCTCTACAGCTGTGCCTGATTGGAAGTCACACGGCCAAAATCAATGAAACAATAAAAAACACACACTCCCTTCTGCCACGTCCTAACCCAACTACACCCTCTACTGGTCAGGACGTGACAGTACCCCCCCCTCAAAGGTGCATACCCCGAAATGCACCTACACAAAACACAGAGAAAAAAAACGACAACAAACAAACAAAAAATCCCCTAAACAAAAAGGGAGGGAACTGTGCTACACCCTCCCTCCCCAACCCACCTATCCTGGAGGTGGCTCAGGTGCGGGACGTGAACCTCGCTCCACCTTCGGCGTCGCCCACTTCGGTGGCGCCGATAGCTGCGCCGGACAGACGGGCCACTCGGGCTGACCCTGGCAGACGGACCACTCTGGCTGGGCCGGAGGACAGGCGGGCCACTCGGGCTGGGCCGGAGGACAGGCGGGCCACTCGGGCTGGGCCGGAGGACAGGCGGGCCACTCGGGCTGGGCCGGAGGACAGGCGGGCCACTTGGGCTGGGCCGGAGGACAGGCTGGGCCACTCTGGCAGATCCGGCACGGCGGGCCACTCTGGCAGATCCGGCACGACGGGCCACTCTGGCAGATCTGGCACGACGGACCACTCTGGCAGATCCGGCACGACGGGCCACTCTGGCAGATCCGGCTCAGGATTCACCAGGCTGGGTAGACAAGAAGGAGGCCTGGCTCTGGGCGCAGGCCCTGGACTCACCAGTCTGGGAAGACCCGCTGGAGGCCTGGTTTGAGGAGGTGGCACGGGTTTGACCAGGATGGGGAGACCCACTTGAGGACTGGTCCGTGGAGGAGGCATGGGCTTGACCAGGATAGGGAGACCCACTGGAGGACTGGTCCGTGGAGGAGACACGGGCTTGACCAGGATAGGGAGACCCACTGGAGGACTGGTCCGTGGAGAAGGCACGGGTTTGACCAGGAAGGGAAGACATGCAGGAGGCCTGGTTCTGGGCGTAGGCACAGGACGTGCAGGGCTGGGAAGACATGCAGGAGGCCTGTTTCTGGGCGCAGGCACAGTCTTTACCAGACAACCAGCACGCACCTCAGGACGAGTATGGAGAGCTGCCTCAGGTGACATCATTCCCACGACACGCTCATTAGGGCGAATGCCGTACTTTATGCACCACACTAGCAGCTCTCTCATCTCTCTCTCTTCATTTCCCCATTAACCCCGTCACAGTCTCTGCCTCATACCCCTCGCTCACCTCCAATGTCATCCCGACTGGCTCTGGTTCCGACCTCAGCTCCACCGACTGTCCCGTGTGCCCCCCCCAAAAAACATTATTGGGGCTGCCTCTCGCGCTCGTTGCGCTCTCTCTCCTCGTAATAGCGCCTCTCCGCTCTCGCCGCTTCAATCTCCCACTGCGGGAGGCGATAATCCCCAGCCTGAGTCCATGGTCCCTCTCCGTCCAGGATTTGTTCCCAAGTCCATTGGTCCATAACGCTGTACTCCTGCTGCTCCTTCCTCCTCCGCCGCTTGGTCCTGGTTTGGTGGGTAATTCTGTAACAACTGTCTTCAGAAATGGACCAAGGCGCAGCGGGTATGTGGATACTCATAGTTTTTTAATAAACATAAGTAAAGCATCCACAGGCAAAACAATAAACAATACTCACAACGACAGGACCAGTCTTGCAGGCACACAAAACGCAATGCAAGAACAACTACCCACAACCCCAAAGAAAAACACACACTCCTATATAGGACTCCCAATCAAAGGCAACTCAACACACCTGCCTTCAATTGGGAGTCCAATCACCCACACAACATTTAACAAACACAAACCCCCTGCCACATCCTGACCAAGACTAACACAATTACACCCTCTGCTGGTCAGGACGTGACAAAACCCTACTGTGATGGAATTTAGACGTCGATAATCAATGCACGGACGCAGACCTCCATCCTTTTTCTTCACGAAAAAGAAACTCGAGGAGACGGGTTACATGGAGGGCCGAATGTACCCCTGTCTCAGAGATTCCGTGACATATGTCTCCATAGCCAACGTTTCCTCTTGTGACAATGGGTACACGTGACTCCTGGGAAGTGTAGCGTTTACCTGGAGGTTTATCACGCAATCCCCTCGTCGATGAGGTGGTAATCGGGTCGCCCTCTTTTTACAGAAGGCAATAGCCAAATCGGCATATTCAGAGGGAATGCGCACAGTGGAAACCTGGTCTGGACTCTCCACCGTCGTCGCACCGATGGAAACTCCTTTACACCTGCCTGAACACTCCTCTGACCACCCTCTGAGAGCCCCCTGTTTCCACAAAATATCAGGATTGTGATTGGCCAGCCAGGGAATCCCCAGCACCACCGGAAACGCAGGCGAATCAAAGAGGAAGAGACTAATCCGTTCCCCATGATCCCCCTGCGTTACCATGTCCAGTGGCACCGTGGCCTCCCTGACCAGCCCTGACCCTAATGGTCGGCTATCTAAGGAGTGCACGGCGAAAGGTTGGGCCAACGACACCAGGGGAATCCCTAGCCTTAACGCGAGCCCACAATCCATAAAGTTTCCAGCTGCGCCTGAATCAACTAGCGCCTTATGCTGGAAAGAGGGAGAAAACTCAGGGAAAGTTACAAGTACAAACATATGACCAACAGGGAGCTCTGTGTGAGGTTGGTGCTTACTCACCTGGGGTGAACGAGGAGTGCTCCGCCTGCAATCCCGATTCCCAGAGGAGCTCCCCCAGCACCGGTCGGCAGCGTGTCCTCTCCGACCACACCGGGTACAGGAGGAGCCTCCTCCTCCGGTTCCCCTCGATGCGGCCCCCCCTAGCTCCATAGGGATGGGAGCTGGAGGGCCTGGAGGTGGAACCAACAGGGCCCGGTCTGGACGCCCACGGGCAGCCAACAGGTTGTCGAGACGAATGGACATGTCAATTAGTTCATCCAGTGAGAGGGTAGTGTCTCGACAGGCTAGCTCCCGGCGGACATCCTCCCGGAGGCTACACCGATAGTGGTCCATCAGGGCCCTGTCATTCCACCCCGCTCCAGCAGCCAAGGTCCGGAACTCCAGAGCAAAGTCCTGTGCACTCCTCGTCTCCTGCCGCAGGTGGAACAGCCGTTCACCTACCGCCCGGCCCTCCGGTGGGTGGTCGAACATGGCCCGGAAACGGCGGGTGAACTCGGGGTAGTGATCCCTTGCCGAGTCTGGGCCATACCACACTGCGTTGGCCCACTCCAGGGCACGTCCCGTTAAGCAGGAGACGAGGACGCTCACGCTCTCCTCTCCCGAGGGAGTCGGACGAACGGTAGCCAGGTACAACTCCAACTGCAGCAGGAACCCCTGGCACCCAGCCGCCGCTCCATCGTACTCCCTGGGGAGAGCCAGGCGTAGGGCCCCGGGTCCGGACGCCGGCGGAGGGGTAGCTGGTGGAGGGGGAGTAGGTGCTGGGGATGCGGTAGGGAGGCCACTCCTCTCCCATCGGTACATCCTCTCCATCATCTGATCCATCGCTGAACCGATTCGGTGGAGAATGCTGGTATAACGGAGGACCCTTTCCTCCATCGATGGGAGAGGAGGTGCGGCTGCTCCTGCTGACTACATAACGGGTGCGGGATTCTGTCAGCGAATGCTAGGAGTGGTGGTAGGAGTCAGGCGCAGAGAGCAGAGGTAAGGAAAAATGTATTTATTCCTTAAATACAAAAAAACGGTCGACGCCAACACAACCGGCGTGAATAGTGAAGTGCCCAAATACAACGGGTCCACAGTACGCATATAAAACAACACAAGCTCTCCAGCACATCCAACAACAAAAACACTCTGACGAAAATAATCCCGCACAAACCTGGGCGGGCTAAACAGGCTTAAATAACCATAAATCAAGAGACACAAATAAGGAACAGGTGCAAACAATAAGACACACCAAACGAAAAGGAAAAAGGGATCAGCGGCGGCTAGTAGGCCGGCGACGACGACCGCCGAGCGCCGCCCGAGCAGGCAGGGGAGCCACCTTCGGTGGGATTCGTGACAGTACTCATTTGACTTCTACCATGGACTATTATGAAACAGTAGCATTCAGATTTTCTCAGGCTCTGAAACCCTCTTTAATGCTTAATTAATGAGAGATTGCATGAAAGAGAGAGAGAGAGCTGCCAATGGCTCACCTAATGGCATTGATTGCGGTTGTTAATTGCCAAGAGCCATGACATCAACACTGAATAGAGAAAAGCACCAGTAATTGTTATAACATCCCAAATTATGGATACCATTATGACATCACAAACAAGTAAGAATCCGTCATGGATACCATTATGACATCACAACGGATATCAAGATGACAACACAGATGTGAGAACAACCAGCATAGCCACCATTATGAAACTGTTGACAACCATGGCCGCTATTATCATGACATCATATTATATGACTCACACTTCACTCAGTCACACACATTGTCACAGCTGATGGCTAAGCAGAATATCAATCAACCAATCGAGCGCATGTAGCCATGATCCTACTTCTCTAATAGAACCAAAGACCTTCCTGCAGGTTTCAGCTTTCATCGTCTTTTACTCTGTTCTGTCCTTCATTTTCCCCCTTTTCTCTCTCCTTTCTCTTCTCTCCAGACTCTGGCACAAAGCTCAAGCCTACAAATCATTTTTTATGCAAAAATAGGTATTGGATTCCTTTAAGACGGGGCAGGAACCAAAGTTTAAAAACAGCCGTATCCTTCCAACAACCTTCACTCAATTAGATTCCCTATAAAAAACCTTGCTAATGGTGCCTAAAGAGCCATCTCTCTTGTATGCACACACACTGTCTCTCTACCACTCCCATCCTCACACGCACTCACACACACACTGTCTCTCTACCACTCCCATCCTCACACTCACTCACACACACACTGTCTCTCTACCACTCCCATACTCTCTCCCTTCTCCCTCCCGCCTCTCTCGCTCTGGCCTGTCTCCCATTCCCTCACACACATGCTCTCTCTTTCTCAAGCGTTCAACCACCACACCTTCAAACACACAGACACTCACGCACACATGCACAGAGGATATGGGCCAGATGCAAGGCTTGGATCAGGGGCAATGTGATGCACTTAACACAGTGGGACCAGGCTGTCTTCTGCCCTTGATGTCAGTGGAGCTGTCCACACTTGAACACACACATCACAACTGACCTCATTGGTTAGTCCTGCACTCTCAACCAATCATTAAAGAGTGATTAAGAGCTGAGAGCCAACCACACAGCACAACTGGCTCTAAAGCTTCATATGTCCACCAATCACAAAACCACTTGAAAAGCAAAGTGATAAGCCTGCTGGAAAGCTTTTTACAATTGTTGAAATGTTAAGTGTGCTGTAGATTGAACATGTGAATAATACTTTGTTGATAGTAAGGTGTTCAGGAACGAGGAACCACCTACATCATCACTCCACTAAATTCCCCTTTCTTTCTCTCTCCATCACTTACCTACTCCCCCCACCCATTTCCTAATTTCTCCTTCTCCATCTGTTTTACCCATTCCACCTCTTTCCAAACCCTCATGCTCCCCTCTATCTTGCTTCATCTTGAAACCAACTCTCATCTTCCTGTAGCCTAATAGTTTAAATGGATCAGATCTCTTTCTCTCCATCTTTCAAAGTTCCGATAGATTAACTTTCACTTCATCTATCTCCTTCTCTCTCCCCCCACTCTCTCTTCCATAGTTCAGATGGAGCCAGCTATTGTTCACTGTGGAGTCTGAGGCCGATAAATTGTGTCCATAAAACACACAAGGGAGAGAACACACTCAGTCACTTACTCACAGAAAAATACATAACACATTGGTAAGTCACCGACACACAAACAAAATGCCCCTATTCATGAGATTCATTTTGTGTGTGTGTGTGTGTATGTGTGTGTGTGTGTGTGTGTGTGTGTGTGTGTGTGTGTGTGTGTGTGTGTGTGTGTGTGTGTGTGTGTGTGTGTTAGAGGTCGACCGATTAATCGGAATGGCCGAATAATTAGGGCCGATTTCAAGTTTTCATAACAATCGGTAATCAGTATTTTTGGCCACCAATTTGCCGATTAAAAAAAATAAAAAAATTGGGAGGACATTTTTTTTTTTACACCTTTATTTATCTAGGCAAGTCAGATTAAGAACACATTCTTATTTTCAATGACGGCCTATGAACGGGGGTTAACTGCCTTGTTCAGGGGGGATTCGGGGATTCGTTTTTGCAACCTTCCGGTTACTAATCCAATCCAACGCACGAGGAGCCTGCATGGCAGGCTGACTACCTGTTACGCGAGGGCAGCAAGAAGCCAAGGTAAGTTGCTAGCTAGCATTACATTTATCTTATAAAAACTATCAATCTTAACATAATCACTAGTTAACTACACATGGTTGATGATATTACTAGTTTATCTAACGTGTCCTGCGTTGCATGTAATCGATGCGGTGCCTGTTAATTTCTCATCGAATCACAGCCTACTTCGACAAACGGGTGATGATTTAACAAGCGCATTTGCGAAAAAAGCACTGTCGTTGCACCAATGTACCTAACCATAAACATCAATGCCTTTCTTTAAAATCAATACACAAGTATATATTTTTAAAGCTGCATATTTAGTTAATATTGCCTGCTAACATGAAATTGTGTCACATCTCTTGCATTCATTGCACGCAGAGTCAGGGTATATGCAACAGTTTGGGCCGCCTGGCTCGTTGCGAACTAATTTGCCAGAATTTTACGTAATTATGACATAACATTGACATAACATAACTCGAAAGCATTCATTCAGACAGCACTTTTGTGCGTTTTGCCAGCAGCTCTTCGCTGTGTTTCAAGCTGTTTATGACTTCAAACCGGGTGGGTATAATTTGTGGAACGTTCCAACAGGAATCTATTCCAAAAACTTCGTAAATAACAAGGTTGCCAAAAAACAACGCATACAAAGTTGTATAACGGCAGAATAAGATATCGGGTAGTGAGTGGTCTATTTCATTGCGTTTTTCACTCATCACGTTTATTCCGAAAAATGTCTGTCCTCACTCTGGTTGCCTATAGACAAACATTAAGAATAAGCTACGTGGTGAGTTGATGCCTATTTGGCAGCTAGTTAGCTAGGTTTGTATGCGTTGCTACTTTGTATGCGTTGTTGGTTGGCAACCTTTTACTTTACATTTTTTGGAACAAATTCCTGTTGGAATGTTCCACAAATTATACCCACCCCTTCAAGCCTGTCAACTCCCAAGATTAGGCTGGTGTAACCGATGTGAAATGGCTAGCTAGTAGAGGAAGGGAAACAACTACTCCAAGTCTCAGAGTGAGTGACGTTTGAAACGCTATTAGCGCGCACCCCGCTAATAGCGTTTCAAACGTCACTCGCTCTGAGACTTGGAGTAGTTGTTTCCCTTCCTCTACATGGGTAACGCTGCTTCGAGGGTGGCTGTTGTCGATGTGTTCCTGGTTCAAGCCCAGGTAGGAGCGAGGAGAGGGACGGAAGCTATACTGTTACACTGGCAATACTAAAGTGCCTATAAGAACATCCAATAGTCAAAGGTATATGAAATACAAATCGTATAGAGAGAAATAGTCCTATAATTCCTATAATAACTCCAACCTAAAACTTACCTGGGAATATTGAAGACTCATGTTAAAAGGAACCACCAGCTTTCATATATTCTCATGTTCTGAGCAAGGAACTTAAACCTTAGCTTTTTTACATGGCACATCTTCTCCAACACTTTGTTTTGCATTATTTAAACCAAATTGAACATGTTTCATTATTTATTTGAGGCTAAATTGATTTTATTGATGTATCATATTAAGTTAAAATAAGTGTTAATTCAGTATTGTTGTAATTATCATTATTATAAATAAAGAAAAAATTTAAAACAATTGTCCGATAAATTGGTATCGTCTGTTTTTGGCCTGCCAATAATCGGTATCGGCGTTGAAAAATCATAATCGGTCGACCTCTAGTGTGTGTGTGTGTGTGTGTGTGTGTGTGTGTGTGTGTGTGTGTGTGTGTGTGTGTGTGTGTGTGTGTGTGTGTTTTTTTTGTGTGTGTGTGTGTGTGTGTGCGTGTGTGTGTGTGTATAGAGATTTTAGTGTCCTCATGGCCATGTCTGCCTTTTTATTAATCATCTATGAATGGACTAACAAGATCAGGGACAATGATTCAGTACTCAATGAATGGACTAACAAGATCAGGGACAATGATTTAGTACTCTATGAATGGACTAACAAGATCAGGGACAGTGATTCAGTACTCTATGAATGGACTAACAAGATCAGGGACAGTGATTTAGTACTCTATGAATGGACTAACAAGATCAGGGACAATGATTTAGTACTCTATGAATGGACTAACAAGATCAGGGACAATGATTTAGTACTCTATGAATGGACTAACAAGATCAGGGACAATGATTCAGTACTCTATGAATGGACTAACAAGATCAGGGACAGTGATTCAGTACTCTATGAATGGACTAACAAGATCAGGGACAATGATTCAGTACTCTATGAATGCCTCTTATCTAACTAGCTGTGATTAATTTCTCTAACATGGATGTCAGGCATCAGGTAACACTCACACAGCATGAGGCCAACTCTTCACCGGGAAACATGAGCACTGACAAACACAGCAACAGCAACATCAACAAAGACATCATCTGTAACTGCAGTAATGCTCCGGTCGTTGGGTCCCTAACTGTGCTCCTATGTGTTTGTGTGTGCGGGTGTTTGTACATGTGCACTTGTACGTGAAGTGCGTGCATGTGGGTGCATGTGCTTGTACGCGCGTAGTGTTTGGTGTGTGTGTGTGTGTGTGTGTGTGTGTGTGTGTGTGTGTGTGTGTGTGTGTGTGTGTGTGTGTGTGTGTGTGTGTGTGTGTGTGTGTGTGTGTGTGTGTGTGTGTGTGTGTGTGTGTGTGTGTGTGTGTGGTGTGTGTGTGTGTGCGCGTACAGGGACTATGGGGTGCAGGATAAGGGAAGCGGAAGGCTGGCTGTGGGCCAGGGTACCTAGGAGGAAAACATTGGGCTTATCAGAACAAGCACATGGCCCCAGCTCTACTCCCCTCACTCACTGTCAAAGCTGCCATGCCCATACACTAACCTCTGAAAGAGAGGGTGAGGGAGAGTATGGCAGAGGGGGAGGATGAAGGGATATGGGGTCAGAGAGAGGAGGATGGCGGGGAGAGATAGAGGGGGAGAGCAGGAAGGGGGGGTGGAGGTAGATCCAGAGAGATAGAGGGAGAAGGAAGAAGGATAGAGGACAGAGAAAGAGAAGAGGGGGAGGTATGGATGGATAGAGAGATGGAGAAAATAGAAAGATAGAGGGAGAAATGGAAAAGGGCATTAGAAAGGGGGGGAAGGGAAACTAAATGAAAGAGAAGTTGAGTTAGAGAAAATATTAACAGCAAAAGAGAAAAACAAAAGGAGAGGAACTGTGACGATTGTCGTAGAGAGTAGACCAAGGTGCAGCGTGTTAAGTGCTCATGATAAACATTTATTTAAACTCAGAACACTAACGCAAAACAACAAATAACGGAAAACGAACGTCACGTTCTGCAGGCTTTACAGAGCTGTGCACAAACAAGATCCCACAACACCAGTTGGAAAAACCCCTACTTAAGTATGATCTCCAATTAGAGACAACGAGGACCAGCTGCCTCTAATTGGAGATCATCCCAAACAAAACCAACATAGAAATACAAAACTAGAACATGAACATAGAAAACAAAACGTCACGCCCTAACCTACTCTACCATAGAAAATAACAGCTTACCATGGTCAGGACGTGACAGGAACAAAATAAAAAGTCATTCAGTCTGTGAAAGAGTATGTGGAAGGATGAGGTGACTACAAAGACCAAGAGCATCAAGGAGAGAAATAATAAGTGAATGAGAGAGAGAGAGAGAGTGTGAATAAGTGATGAGAGGTCAGGGTTGGTAATGTGTGGCGTAGGGAGTGTCAGCATGTTTCTGTCTAATGAGAAGCCAGGTCAGTGGAGTGTGGAGGTCAGCATGAACTTCCCTAGAGGAGCTTGGACTCTGTGCTAAAGTCACCATATTACCTTACTAATCACTCTGTCTCCATCTCAACTGTCAGAGAGCAAGGGAGGGAGGGAGTGGCTGTATGTGTGTGTGTCCTCGTATAATTGCATGTGTGTGTGTGTGTGTGTGTGTGAATGTGCATTTGTGGATGTGCGTGCATGCGTGTGTGTGCGTTCCTGTGCGTACAACCTCACGTGTATCCTCTGAAGTGGTGTGTATAAATGAGTCAAGCCTGTGCGTTTGTGTCTGCTCAGCCATTGTAAATATTCTGTCTGGATGAGAACAGCTGTCCCAGTCTAACAGATGAAGTCTAGCCGGAGCCACAAACCCAATCTCCAATATTTATACCTGTTCATTTGCAAGTCCCCGCGCAGGTAGCTGCTGTTACTATAGCGACCACCGAAGAGGAGAGTTTGGATTTCTAAAGTCAACTGTCAGTAGGATAAAGGTACTACAGGGAGGCTGGTGGTGTCCATATCTATAGCTGTAAAGACACAGTGACCAACACCTCACTAGGCACAGATGTCAGTTCTACATCTAGTTATGTACATTTGGCTGAGTAGTCAACTAACGTGAATTCAATGTGAAATCCACAAAAAATGTCACCTTGTCATCGGATTTAGTTTAAAAGTTGAGAGAAAAAAATGACGAAATGCCCGTTGATTAGTTTTTGCATAAACAATCATTTTTCCATGTTGATTCAACGTCATCACAGATTTTTGGGGTTGAAATGACGTGGAAATAACATTGATTCAACCAGTTTTTGCCCAGTGTGTAACGGAGACACTGTCAGTCGAGAAGCACAGGCAGGTGAAACGTTTAATAAAACAACCAACATGAAACAAGACAACATAACAATGGCGAAATTGAATGAACACAGGAACAATACCGACTGAGGAAGGAACCCAAGGGAGTGACAGATAAAGGGGAGGTAGTCAGGAAGGTAATGGAGTCCAGGTGAGTATCATAATGATCTGTAGGTGTGCGTAATGATGGATCCCAGGACCGGTGGTTAGTATCCCCGGCGACGTTGAACGCCAGAGGGGAGGAGTGGGAGTAGACGTGACACAGTGGGATAGTGACCCAAAATAGTTTTTTAGATGTTGTTTGGGTGGTTGAAGCAATGGGCTGGGATCCCTTGCAGGTTGAAGGGAAAAGGAGTGGAGACAGGGAAGAGAAGGGTCCTGAGATGGCTGCTATAAACATAAAGGTTTCTTTCATCAAGACATGAGTTACAGCCTCATGAGGCTAGACCAACTTTAATCTTATTCACTCACTCATCCTCCTCTCTTCCTCTCCTCTCTCTCTTTCTAACTTCCTGCTATGTAGAAACAACATTTTATTCACTCTTTTTACTCTCTCCCACCCACCCCCTTCCTCTCTTTTATTTCCCCATCTCTCTGTTTCCCTATTTCATCTCTCTCTCTCCCCCTCCCCTCTCCCTCCCTCCTGCTCCCTCTCTCCATCTCCCCTCTCTCCCTCCCTCTCCCCAGTGTGTCTGGTTTTATGAGTCCAGAGGATATCAGGTGGGCTGATCCTTGATGGCTTCACCATGTGTGAGTGGGCTATAAATCTAGCATCACTAGCCTCTCCACTAGTCAATAGAAGCCCAGGCAAAAACATCCTCACAGGTAACCACATACGCCCTGTGGGATACAGACAGAGAGGGAGAGAGGGATGGAAGGAGGGGGAGAGGGGTAAAAAGAGAGAGGAGGTATGTGTTGAGGAGTACAGCTAAGGGAGTGTATGTTTCTTAAACCCCCTCCAGATCAGTCCCAGAGCAGTGATCCTGTGGTCAGTTAGGGGCTGTGGTAGTGGACGAAGTATCACCTTTCACCAGCAGGGGGCCTCGGCTGTCACTCTGACAGGACCTCAGGGGACCCCACGGATGACAGGGATGACCTGCGGAGCACAGTCAGGCCAGAGAGAGACATAACTGAACACACACTCCAGGCCCCGATTTGACAATGTAACAGAGTACTGAGTGTAGTGGTAGTGAGCCCCCCCCCCACCACACACAGGTGCATTGAAGGGATGGAAACATTCTCTTTTAATTTTGGTCACATCGGGCGCAAGCATACTCCCTCACACACTCTCTCTCTCACTCTCACTCTCTCACACACACACACACCTCTGTTTGTGATCTTTCTCAATGCCACGCCTCAACAGATTCAATCAGTGGGGAGCCTTTGTTTGTCCTCCTTTCTGCCATTTTATTTCCCTTTCCTCTCTCTTTCCCCTGCCTGACTGGAAAAAAACACAGAGACAGGCCTGGGACTCACGGCAACAACACAGAGAGACAGGCCTGGGACTCACGGCAACAACACAGAGAGACAGGCCTGGGACTCACGGCAACAACACAGAGACAGGCCTGGGACTCACGGCAACAACACAGAGACAGGCCTGGGACTCACGGCAACAACACACAGAGACAGGCCTGGGACTCACGGCAACAACACACAGAGACAGGCCTGGGACTCACGGCAACAACACAGAGAGACAGGCCTGGGACTCACGGCAACAACACAGAGACAGGCCTGGGACTCACGGCAACAACACACAGAGACAGGTCTGGGACTCACGGCAACAACACACAGAGACAGGCCTGGGACTCACGGCAACAACACACAGAGACAGGTCTGGGACTCACGGCAACAACACACAGAGACAGGCCTGGGACTCACGGCAACAACACACAGAGACAGGCCTGGGACTCACGGCAACAACACACAGAGACAGGCCTGGGACTCACGGCAACAACACACAGAGACAGGCCTGGGACTCACGGCAACAACACACAGAGACAGGCCTGGGACTCACGGCAACAACACACAGAGACAGGCCTGGGACTCACGGCAACAACACACAGAGACAGGCCTGGGACTCACGGCAACAACACACAGAGACAGGCCTGGGACTCACGGCAACAACAAACTCCAAGATTATGGTTATATGTGGGTGAAACAAGAGTGTGTGTGTTTGTGTGTGCGTGTGTTCAGGAGGAAATGAGTGTGTGAGTTACAGTGTGTTGTCTGTGTGTTGGTCCAGGTGACAGAGTGTGTGTGTTTGTGTGTGCGTGTGTCCAGGAGGAAATGAGTGTGTGAGTTACAGTGTGTTGTCTGTGTGTTGGTCCAGGTGACAGAGTGGGTGACTTGGAGTTGTGTCTCTGTGCTCAGATTGGACTGGCCCTGAGATTTATACACAACCTCCTCAACACCCTCTCTCTCTGTCTTCAATAGACAGACACACATATACACACACATATATTCACACAGCTATACACACTGCTGAAGTCTGGAAATCTTAACAATGCCCCAACTCACTGTCATAAACACTTAGAACAAATGTCAGGAAGAATCCGTTTATTACAATTGATGAGGTAACCCATACCCCAAAAGTTGTACTAACAGATACAACGAGAGAGAAAAGTTGTCACTCTCTACACTGGTATGCCATTAAAATGTAATTCAAACTGACATACATTTTTCCCCAGAATGGTTTTGAATGACAAGAGCTAGAGTCTCTTAAAAGCCATACATTTTTAATGTTGGGATGTGCCTTACAATAAACAGGTCTGTGTTCATGGAGTATGAACCTGTCTTTATCTGTTTCCAAGGTGATGTTTACAATGATACACATATGGGGAATCCTTCAGAGTCAGATCAAACAGCTTTTTTTCCTAAAATCCCCAAAGTCCACTTAGGACCACGTCTCCCTCTCTCTTGCGCTTTCTCTTTCATTCTCTGACTGTCTATTCTCTCCCCCTCTCTTCTACTTGTCACTTTTTCCTCTCTACCCGTTTGTCTTTCTCTATCTCCATCTCTCCTCTGTCTCTCCCTCCCTCTGTCTCTCTCACATAAAGTATGCTGTGCTCTTCTGACTTTTATATGACAGTGGCATTTTCTGCTGGGGCTAAAGAACAACACACAGAGCTGTTAAAGTGTCAGCAGCCATCTCTCTCTCTCTCTCTCTCCCTCTCTCTCTCTCTCTCTGTAATGTCGTGTGTGTAGGTGGCAGGGAAGTCAGGCGCAGGAGAATCGAACTTGGTATAAATGGAGTAGTTTAATAGACTTAACAAAACTCCAAAACCAAAGTTACATAATAAATAAAAGTGGGTTCAAGAACCCGTCGCGCACCAATACATAATACACGAACATACAAAACAAACCATCTCTGACAAGGACATGGGGAACAGAGGGTTAAATACACAACATGTAATTGATGGGATTGGAACCAGGTGTGAAGTAAGACAAGACAAAACCAATGGAAAATGAAAAATGGATCAGTGATGGCTAGAAGATCGGTGACGTCGACCGCCGAAAGCCGCCCGAACAAGGAGAGGGACCGACTTCGGCAGAAGTTGTGACTCTCTCTCCATTTCTCTCTCTCTCTTTCTCCAGTAGTACCCCTAAACCACACTTGACTACACCTCACACTCAGTGGTGTAAAGTACTTAAGTAAAAATACTTTAAATTACTACTTAAGTAGGTTTTTGGAGTATATGTACTTTACTATTTCTATTTTTGACAACTTTCACTTTTACTTCATTACATTTCTAAAGAAAATAATGTACTTTCTAAATTTTCCCTGACACCCAAAAGTACTCGTTAAATGTGGAATGCTTAGCAGGACAGGAAAATTGTTCAATTCACGCACTTAAAGAGAAAATCCCTGGTCATCCCTACGGCCTCTTATCTGGCAGACTCACTAAACACAAATGTTTTGTTTGTAAATGATGTCTGAGTGTTGAAATGTGCCCCAGGCTATCCACCAATTAAATCAACAACAAAACCGTGCCGTCTAGTTTGCTTAATATAAGGAATTTGAAATGATTTATACTTTTACTTTTACTGTTGATACTTAAGTATATTTGAGCAATTACCTTTGCTTTTGATACTTAAGTATATTTAAAACGAAATACTTTTAGACTTTTACTTAAGTAGTATTTTACTGGATGACTTTCACTTTTACGTGAGTTATTTTCTATTAAGGCATCTTTACTTTTACTCAAGTATGACAATTGGGTTTTTCCACCACTGCTCACACTCAGCTACCAGTCCCTCTAACCCAGACATTACCATACCAGTCCTTCTCAACCATACTCAACTGCAATCAATGACTCGGAACCATGTTGAAGCACACGCTGATTGTCATTGAACCACTCTGGACCAGAAGAAGTGGTCAAACAGAGCTTAAGAGCGTAGCAGTGGAGTGATGTCTCCCTGACTCACAGACATGGGTGTTTGTGCATCAGTAAATGAGTGCGGTTGGCGGGTGGTAGGTAACAGTCCATTACCGTCCAGCCAGCCATTCCTTCTGCACCAGTGGGTCTGAAAACTTACTCATGCACTCTCTCATAATGCTTTAATTACCAACGCTCTAATTACCAACGCTCTAACCAACAACAACAAAACACACACAATTAAGATGCTCACTCTTGTGTCCCATTTTTCTTTCTTTCTCTAAACCTGTGATCTCCTATTCCCGTAGACTTTGAAAATGTGGTGCCTGTGTGTTTGTTCCCACGGCGATAAAAGATGGACTCGCCTGGGAGAAGAAAAAAGAAAAGACACAATCCCATTACATAGGAGTGGTCATGACAACTGGTCTGCTTAAAGACGGAGGGAGGAGAGGGGAAGGAAAAGAGAGGAAGAGGGAGAAGGAGGAGAGGGGAAGGAAAAGAGAGGAAGAGGGAGAAGGAGAAGGAGGAGAGGGGAAGGAAACGAGAGGAAGAGGAAGAGGGAGAAGGAGGAGAGGGGAAGGAAAAGAGAGGAAGAGGGAGAAGGAGGAGAGGGGAAGGAAAAGAGAGGAAGAGGGAGAAGGAGAAGGAGGAGAGGGGAAGGAAAAGAGAGGAAGAGGGAGAAGGAGGAGAGGGGAAGGAAAAGAGAGGAAGAGGAAGAGGGAGAAGGAGGAGAGGGGAAGGAAAAGAGAGGAAGAGGGAGAAGGAGGCGAGAGAAGAGAAAAAGGGGACGAAACATTTAAGAAAATATTAGGAAAGAAATCAGAGATGAAGATGGAAGATGGCTGCTGAGTGGCGCAGAGGTCTAAAGCACTGCATCTCAGTGCTAGAGGCTTCACTAGGCTGTATCACAACCGGCCGTGATTGGGAGTCCCATAGGGCAGCGCACAATTGGCCCAGCATTAAATAAAGGTCAAATAAAAAATAAATGAGATGGAAATGAAGAGGTGAAGAGAGGGAAGTTAATAGAATAACAGAAGGTGGGAAAGAGAAAATAATAAATTAGGGAAATAGAGATGGTAGTACATAGAGAGAGAGATGTTGAGAAGAGGGGGACAGTTAGGGAAAGGAGGAGAGTGGAAGGGACTTTTAGGGGCACTATACTAATGCAAGCGCAGACGCAGACGCACACACACACACACACGCAGTTTGGTAACATAACCCCCCATGTGTCTAACCATATGTTTACACAGCCTGGTCCAATTACAGTGAATTAATATATGAAATCTGCCAACCTCATAACTACATTCATTTCCCTGCTTCCTTCCTCGTCTCTCTTCCACAGGACAGACAAGGCTTTCTGACAGACAGTCTGAACCCAATCAACAAGGAAAGCCTGCAATCATTCTCTCTCTCACACTCTCTCAGCTCAAACTATTTACACAATTTGGGAGCAATTTGAGCAGAACCTAGCAGAGATCCGAGTCACCCAACATAGCAGTTAACTGCTAGGTATGGAATAGGATCTTACGTAAGAACACTGCATGAAACATCACACAGGAAAGGACTAGAGGAGTCATGCCCCATTTAATCTGAGGCATCTCTGTATAACATCTCATTGAAATGCCCCTCAATTTCATCCACTTGTATGATGGAAATACATCAGATGTATCTTTTGTTCCGTCACATGGAATGAATAGCACAGATAGCAGGACATTCGGCCACCAGCGATCCTTTCAAACACATGAAGCCTCTGATGCCTGGGGTCATGATGGCATGGCACAGCTAGACAACTCACACCACAGCAGCAACACACAGTGGATTCAGATATGAACTCTACAGCACCTCTAAAACTCAGTGTGAGTTGTTATTGTTGTTTAGTGTTGGTCAGGGGGTGAGGAGGCGGGCAGGCAGGCGGGCAGGCAGGCAGGCGGGCAGGCGGGCAGGCAGGCAGGCAGGCAGGCGGACAGGAAGATGACGAGTGGCTCCTCTTTGTGGTAATAACACCCTGCAAGCTCTTTATCTCCCCAGAGCAAACAGCCTAATCAATATGCAGCGTGTGTGTGTGTCTGTGTGTGAGTGAGAGACAGAGAGAGAGAAAAAGAGAGAGATAGATAGAGAGTTGTTGGTATGTGTCCTTGAAAAATCAACTATTTCCTGTCTCATAAAAACTGCTGTTGACAATTTGACATTGGCCAGACATTCAACTGTTTGTGTGTATTAACAGCAGGTCATCCTTTTCCCAGACTATAAAGTGCCCCAGACACAAAGATGAGCCAGAGAACACAGGTGTGTGACGCTCTACCTGACCTGAGCACATTAACACACACAACTCTTAGAGCTCCCACTAACACCAGACTACACACTCACACAGTGCTTTTAAGTCAGCCTACTGTAATGGAATAGAGAAGCCATGATGTTACTGGGAAGTGACTGATTATGTCATATAGAAGATAATGGTGATGTCAAAGAGGAGTTAGGAGTCATAGTGGTGATGTCATAGAGGACCTAGAAGTGATGTCACAGGGAAGATAGCTAATACTTCATAGAGGAGTTAGTTGTGATGATGTCACAGGCATGATTGCCATGATATCATAGAGGAGCTAGCAGTGATGTCACAGTGCAGATGTGCTCATAGGCGCAATTTCCGACATAGGAAATGTATGCCTTTCCTACGCACTTCTCAGTAGTTGGTATTCAGACGTACCTTCTGGTGGTGCATAACGGGCTGTGCAGGCATGGTTCCCTTGCAGTGGCGGATTTAGGCATAGGCGACATGGGCAGCCGCCCAGGGCGGCATCTTGCCAGGGGCTGCATGGGGCGCCCGCACAAAACAAACAAAAAAATACTAATATTCCGAATGGTGACATTTGCACGATCGGTTTTCTATCGCTCATTTGCACGTCACGTGAATGATATCATGTCACCGTGTGGGACTGTGGCTCAATTAACCTTGTCAGAGTGGGTGCCCTGATTCTAGTTTGTGAGCTAGGCAGGCTACTGCCTGGGAAGGTCTCCCACTCAGAAGTACGAGATGGGGAGGGGGTAGGTTGACCTCAGGTCTCCCCACTGGAAGCCCGAGGTAGGGGGAGGGGGGAATCTATTAAATAGGGCACCTCTAACTTTATACAGTACTAATGCAATTAGTAATGCAATTAGTTGTGAAATGTAATTTGTGTGTTTCTTGTTTGAAGTACAATAGTGTAATAATCAGGTTCTCTTCTTTACAAGTGTGTTATTCTATTTGTGTATTTGTGTGATGTAGGATTTGTGCAATTTAGTTTTATTTGTGTGTTTTATGTTAGCAATAGGGTAATAGTGTAATAATTCAAATTCTTTTTTTTATTTGTATTTATATACTACCATTTGTTTCTATTTGTCTTTCTTACTTATTTTTGATATTTATGAGTCTTATTTTTGTATATATTTTTATATTTATATAGTTTAAAAGGTTATGATTATTTATTTGTGTTGTTCCAAATGTCTGAAGGGGGGGGTTCGCCCAGGGAGCCATACAAGCTAGAACAGCCACTGTTCCCTTGCATGCGCTGAATATATTTGATTCAACCACTGAAAACCCTCCCCTTGCTGGCCAACACATTTTTTCTGGGTTTTCATTCAATAGGGTTTTCAGTACATTTATCTTAAGCCATCCATTTAAATATGGGGTACCTAGAATTAGAATTCTGTGGACAGATTCACTAGAATACAATGAGGGATCAATAAAAAAAAAACATCTAAACATATGCATATTCGTCTTTGTTTCAGCACCAACTGGTATCTTAAAAAATACTCTGATCTTGTAGATTATTTAGGCACATTCAGGATAAAGAAAGTATGTATGAATCACAATAACAGGTTTGGAGAGCCTTTACGCTCAAAATATATTGATGAATGTCACGGATCCCCCCGGTACTGTTGCTCATTCCGTGCAACAGTTCCGGAGGTCTACGTCACCGGCCTCTAGGTGTCACTGAACTGTCTGATTACGCACACCTGGTTCTCATTCCCCCTGATTAGATATTGTATATACAGTTGAAGTCGGAAGTTTACATACACTTAGGTTGGAGTCATTAAAACTCGTTTTTCAACCACTCCACAAATTTCTTGTTAACAAACTATAGTTTTGGCAAGTCGGTTAGGACATCTACTTTGTGCATGACACAAGTCATTTTTCCAACAATTGTTTACAGACAGATTCTTTCACTTACAATTCACTGTATCACAATTCCAGTGGGTCAGAAGATTACATACACTAAGTTGACTGTGCCTTTAAACAGCTTGGAAAATTCCAGAAAATGATGTCATGGCTTTAGAAACTTCTGATAAACTAATTGACATAATTTGAGTCAATTGGAGGTGTCCCTGTGGATGTATTTCAAGGCCTACATTCAAACTCAGTGCCTCTTTGCTTGATATCATGGGAAAAATCAAAAGAAATCAGCCAAGACCTCCACAAGTCTGGTTCATCCTTGGGTGTGTCACGTCCTGACCAGTAAAAGGGGTTATTTGTCATTGTAGTTTGGTCAGGGCGTGGCAGGCAGTGTTTGTTTTGTGTGTTTCGGTGTTTAGGTTCTATGCTATCTATTTCTATGTTTATATCTAGTTTTCTATTTCTATGTTGGGTTTTTGGCAATGACCTCCAATTAGAGGCAGCTGGTTGTCGTTGTTGTCACAGAAGTTGTCATGGAGAGAAGAGGACCAAGGCGCAGCGGGATTGTGGACACTCATGTTTATTAAATAAAACACGTAAAGCATCCACTTGAAAACAACAATAAACAGTACTTACAACAGCAACAGTCTTGCAGGCACATACAATGCAGTGCAAGGACAACCACCCACAACCCCAAAGAAAAACACACACACCTATATAGGACTTCCAATCAAAGGCAACTCAACACACCTGCCTTCAATTGGAAGTCCCAATCACCAACACAACATTTAACAAACACAAACCACCTGCCACATCCTGACCAAGACTAACACAATTACGCCCTCTGCTGGTCAGGACGTGACAGTACCCCCCCCTCAAGGTGCAGACCCCGGGATGCACCTAAAAAAAGAAAAACACAAGAAAATCCCCAATACCCCAACAAAACCAACAAACAATAACCCCTAAACAATATCAGTGTGGATGACGGATCACCAGCTCAAGCTGAACCTCGGCAAGACGGAGCTGCTCTTCCTCCCGGGGAAGGACTGCCCGTTCCATGATCTCGCCATCACGGTTGACAACTCCCTTGTGTCCTCCTCCCAGAGTGCTAAGAACCTTGGCGTGATCCTGGACAACACCCTGTCGTTCTCCACTAACATCAAGGCGGTGACCCGATCCTGTAGGTTCATGCTCTACAACATTCGCAGAGTACGACCCTGCCTCACACAGGAAGCGGCGCAGGTCCTAATCCAGGCACTTGTCATCTCCCGTCTGGATTACTGCAACTCGCTGTTGGCTGGGCTCCCTGCCTGTGCCATTAAACCCCTACAACTCATCCAGAACGCCGCAGCCCGTCTGGTGTTCAACCTTCCCAAGTTCTCTCACGTCACCCCGCTCCTCCGCTCTCTCCACTGGCTTCCAGTTGAAGCTCGCATCTGCTACAAGACCATGGTGCTTGCCTACGGAGCTGTGAGGGGAACGGCACCTCCGTACCTTCAGGCTCTGATCAGGCCCTACACCCAAACAAGGGCACTGCGTTCATCCACCTCTGGCCTGCTCGCCTCCCTACCTCTGAGGAAGCACAGTTCCCGCTCAGCCCAGTCAAAACTGTTCGCTGCTCTGGCACCCCAATGGTGGAACAAGCTCCCTCACGACGCCAGGACAGCGGAGTCAATCACCACCTTCCGGAGACACCTGAAACCCCACCTCTTTAAGGAATACCTAGGATAGGATAAAGTAATCCTTCTAACCCCCCCCCCCCCCCCTTAAAAGATTTAGATGCACTATTGTAAAGTGGTTGTTCCACTGGATATCATAAGGTGAATCCACCAATTTGTAAGTCGCTCTGGATAAGAGCGTCTGCTAAATGACTTAAATATAAATGTAATGTAAATGTAAGATGAGCACTTTACCCGCTGCGCTTTGGTCCAATCCTTACGACGCCTATGACAGGGTGCAATTTCTAAACGCCTGAAGGTACCACGTTCATCTATACAAACAATAATACGCAAGTATAAACACCATGGGACTACGCAGCCATCATACCGCTCAGGAAGGAGACGCGTTCTGTCTCCTAGGCATTAACGTACTTTGGTGCGAAAAGTGCAAATCAATCCCAGAACAACAGCAAAGGACCTTGTGAAGATGCTGGGGGAAACAGGTACAAAAGTATCTATATCCACAGTAAAACGAGTCCTATATCGACATAACCTGAAAGGCCGCTCAGCAAGGACTCAGCCACTGCTCCAAAACCATCATAAAAAGCCAGACTACGGTTTGCAACTGCACATGGGGACAAAGATCGTACTTTTTGGAGAAATGTCCTCTGGTCTGATGCAACAAAAATAGAACTGTTTGGCCATAATGACCGTCATTATGTTTGGTGGAAAAGGGGGGACGCTTGCAAGCCGAAGAACACCATCCCAACCATGAAGCACGGGGCTGGCAGCATCATGATGTGGGGGTGCTTTGCTGCAGGAGGGACTGGTGCACTTCACAAAATAGATGGCATCATGAGGCTGGAAAAGTATGTGGATATATTGAAGGAACATCTCAAGACATCAGTCAGGAAGTAAAAGCTTGGTCGCAAATGTGTCTTCCAAATGGACAATGACCCCAAGCACACTTCCAAAGTTGTAGCAAAATGTCTTAAGGACAACAAAGTCAAGGTATTGGAGTGGCCATCACAAAATCCTGACCTCAATCATATAGAAAATTTGTGGGCAAAACTGAAAAAGCGTGTGCGAGCAAGGAGGCCTACAAACCTGACTCAGTTACACCAGCTCTGTCAGGAGGAATGGGCCAAAATTCACCCAACTTATTGTGGGAAGCTTGTGGAATGCTACCCGAAACGTTTGACCCAAGTTAAACAATTTAAAGGCAATGCTACCAAATACTAATTGAGTGTATGTAAACTTCTGACCCACTAGGAATGTGATGAAATAAATAAAAGTTGAAATCAATCATTCTCTCTACTATTATTGTGACATTTCACATTCTTAAAATAAAGTGTTGATCCTGACAGACCTACGACAGGGAATTTTCAGTAGGATTAAATGTCAGGAATTGTGAAAAACTGAGTTTAAATGTATTTGGCTAAGGTGTACGTAAACTTCCGACTTCAACTGTATGTGCCCTCTGTTCAACATTGTTTGGTCGGTTAATGTTCCCATGTCTGTTGGTCTTGTGAGTACCTGTGTGTTGTGGTTTCGGCTTTTGTGCTGCGTGTATTGTGTACTCGTTATTACGGGTCTCATCCCGTGTATTGTACTGCACTTGTTAGTACAGGTCTTGTCCTGTGTGTTGTTATTACGGGTCCCTTCCCATATATTTATTAGAGGTATAACCTTGCTCTTTAGTTTGGGTTACATTCCTGTGTTTTTGTATACGTGTTTGTTTTGGGCTTCGTCCCCGTGCCTTTCATGGCATGTTGTACTTTTGGGTGGAGTATTAAATTCCGCTATTGCGAATTCCTGCGCCTGTCTCCAATCATTTATACAACATGACAATGAATCAAAAACAGCGGTTTGATTCATCCTGAAAGTTGTCATATTCAAGTATAATCCATAAAATATTGGAATGTGGAAAAAAAGAGTACAATAAGGGTTGAACAATAGTCTTATAAATCTCCTCTATTTATGGAACTGTATGACAACGGTCCAGTCGTCATGAACCGTGCACCAGGCTCCAGATTTAACCTGCTACATGTGGTCTGAGTTTCAGAATGATTCAAATAGGCTACATGTCCCAAATTATTGTAAAACATTAACCTAACTTGATCCAGTAATGCTAGCGACCCTCAGGAACAACTTCACAGATGTGACAAAGGAAGGAAATGTAAACGGAATGGAATGATGCAAAATGTAAGCGACAAATTGAAGAAAACAAACACTAAGTGACAGTTGTAAATGTATGTGGGTATTGGTGATTGTGGCTCCCGATGGTGGCTAATATTTAACATAATACAAATTGTAAAAGAAAATGGAGAAAAGCCCAGGCATATAAGCAAAACATTCTAAAGCACATACATCAACTCGGCAGGTTCAGCCCTACAGAAACCTATAGTTTGGGTCTCCAAATTTAATCCACGCAAATTGAGGACACACAAATAACATTTGCAATAACGGCACAGCTATTTATAGCCTACTAAACTGTGGAAAAGGGGCCGCAATGACTGGTTTCCCATTTGTCTTGAGGGATCATAAGGAAAAATCATCTATAACAATTGCTATGTGTATTTACAATCCCCTTCTCCAAAAATATTATTAATTTAGTCTCTTATCAAAAGCTCTAAGCAATTTCTTAATTGCAGAGCATGGAGAATGCTATGGGAAAAAATAAGGTAGATGTTTTTTCCACTTGGAACAGGCATATTCGCTCGACCTTAATTATGGTTTCCTTAGAATGAAGGTGGTGGAATTATGAGGGAATTAAGTCAAGGTCAGTAGACACACCTTCATTTCTTAGATCTCCATCCGAACTAATAGCGAGCGGGTGAATAGCATGCTATTCTCATTCCCAGTGCCGATTTTAGCATGTAAATCTTGGTGGGGCAAACAAACAAAAAAATGGGGGGACAAATGCCAGCAAAGCCACTACACAACACAACACTACACTAAACAATACATTAAATGGACTATAACGTTGACAAACGGTGCCCACAAACTGTTAGGGTCTACATAAAGCTGTCCCAACAGCAGTCCCAACATCTTACCACTGTTACACCTGGCTATCAGCGGAGCCTTGTCTGGCAGCGAAACTGATCATTCAGCCTCATTTACTGCCTTTTAATAAAACATAGCTGATATGGCTGACTTGCTTAAACAAATGTGGTTTCTATTGACAATTGATATGTACAAACTATGGCATAAGGGAACGATGAGCGGATAAGAGGCAATCTGTAATTTCAATTAAGACATTAATGAGCGAGCTAGGACAGACGTAGTGAATATAACTATTTGTTCAGCACTTTTGAAATGTACAGCGACAGAATTCAGAACATGGGTTGTTCTTACCGTATTCTCCCTGTACACCAAGTCAGAACCATAGGATAAATAAAGTGGGCATATAAGCAGACAATGAAAGCTCTTACAATATTCAATGATTACATTTCTCTAAAACAGGCTATAGGCTATATGTGCACCACCAAGTCAGAACAGTAGGCTAAATTATGAGGGGAAAAGGGACCAAATTATTAGGGTGTGGCACATGGGCTGCTAACAGCTTACTACACAACATACACTTAGTATTACCTTCTTAGCAAATGTATACATATCTCCCTGGCATATTACATAATTTATGCAGCAGCATACAATACATTTTTGGACTCACCTTGTTGTGCTGTGCTCACTTGAACAGGAAGGTGGCGAGATGGTTCTTCGTGGGCAAATTTTGTCATCAAACTTTATCATCAAAGTCTGGCATTCTCTGGATTTATGGTGCTTTCAAGACATCTGGGAACTCTGAAAAAAACAAGGTCGAATCATGATGACAGTGATCTTCAGGTCGGAGCTCTAGAAAGAGGCCCGAGTTCCCGACTTGGAATTCCAAGTTGGATGACCATTTTAGTCCAAGTTCCCAGTTGTTTTGAATCAATGAAGTCTGTGATTTCCGAGTTTCCAGTTGTTTTGAAAATGGCACAATTCATGCTGGATTGACAGCATGGCCAATGTTGAATCCTTATCCATTTAAGCTTGGAAAAGAGACCCTTAAATGTAGACTTGGACCACACATCCACGCCACTGAATAGCAGGCTAGTGATTGCTTTGCAATGCTTGCAGTTAACCACTGATTCCTTCCAAACCACTCATTGTTAAATTTGCGATTTCCAATGGCCGATGAGCACTAATACGTTTTATCTATAATTTCTCTTCATATGACAAGGTTTGAAAAGGATTTGCCAGTAGATTGTCACTTAATTCATGATGATGACTGCTAGCTAAGATATTGAAAGTGTGATGTTGACATGATCAGTCCAGTCAAAGCTACTGTAGATATAACTTGATTTGACGTCACTTTATCTGTGGCAAATGACCTTGAGCCTTCTTGGATGGGCACTTCTAATGTAACTATGGCAGCACCCAAGGGGCTTGAATTTTCGATCTCTCCCGTAGATCTTGCGGTGATGCAGTGTCCCCATGAGTGACAGAACACTGAGCCAATCACAGCGCAATTAGAGAACATTACAAACCCCTACGCTCTGTATTTTCCGCTGGCTGCCCCACCACCACAGAAAGCACTGAGATAATGCAGGTGTTTCAGCTTTTGGAGCTGCCTTACTCAAGAAAGTGAAAAAGCGACCATGTTTGTATGCGGCTTTATTAACTCAGTTATTATACATTTTTACATTGTTTGCAAACTGATGTGACAAGTATTAATGGCAAAATAATATTTTGCTTAACAGGTGGGGCTCAAAACAGGTGACGGGTTGCCACTGCTCATTCTTAAGTTAAATGTCAGAATACGCATAAAGATAAAAGTAGATAAAAAGGGAATTACTGTATGTTCCCTTTACGTGCGCTTAACTCAGGTTGTAATAGACTTCATGTTGCTGCCTGCTGTTTCATCACTGGAGAGCCTGCCATGTCATTACAGAGAACCCTACAGAAATGTTAAAACTAGTAACCTGCTCAACTTGAAGCCTTGATTCAATCTTTCCCATCAACCCAAGAATTTATCTTCGAGATGTAATTTTTCCAATGACATGGAGGTTCCGAATTCTGATTCAATTGGAAAATGTAGTTGCATTGAGGGTGAGATTAGAGCAGAATGACATTTCCAGCAAGATTGACTGTGTAAGGGGCACTGGAATCTGAGAGACAGATGTAGCAGGATAGAGGAGGGAATACAGTATGTCCCAACCCCAATCTAATATCCAAAATCTGTCGATCTGAAACACATTTACACACACAACGATCTCCCTGATACAAATACATACAAAGTCCCTACTGTGCATATCCATTGTTCACATAGTTGAAGGGTTAACTTTATCAGAAACTGTAATTGAATCTTCCACAGTACTTTAATCATCCTTCCTGATATAAGTTTGAGATGACCAGGGGTGCAACTTACAGCGGGGACATGTCCCCCCACATTCTGAAATTGCATTTTTGTCCCACTCAGTTTTATCATTGGAATGTGATACAAAAGGAGGCTCGGTGTGCTTTAGGACCATGTTTATCTGACTGGATGAAAAAAAATATATAATAATAATAATTATGTCTCACCCACTTCTAAAACCAAAGGTGCGCCCCTGGAGATGACAGTAGAAGTGTTTGACAGTTCAAGCCATTGAAGGTACAGCCTCCATCATTACCACAAGAAAGCCAGCTCCAGGGGCATCATAGCTTGTTGGCTCTTTCAATTACTATACTGTACCATACCGGGGCTTTTCCATTCACTGCCTTGTGTCTACTATAAATAGCTCTACCTTACATACACATTTGTGTCCCTCTCAAACACTCACAGAAACACATCTCTCCTTCATTACTCATCCTGCCTAGTGTCAGTGTGACTAAGTCTCAGTGGTGGAAAAAGTACCCAATTGTCATACTTGAGTAAAGGTAAAGATCCCTTAATAGAAAAGGACTCAGGTAAAAGTGAAAGTCAACCAGTAAAACACTACTTGAGTAAAAGTATTTGGTTTTAAATATTCTTAAGTATCAAAAGTAAATGTGATTGCTAAAATATACTTAAGTACCAAAAGTAAAAGTATATATCATTTCACATTCCTTATATTAAGCAAACCAGACAGCACGATTTTCTTGTTTTAATTTACGGATAGCCTGGGGCACACTCCAACACTCAGACATAATTTACAAAGAAAGCATTTGTGTTTAGCGAGTCTGCCAGATAAGAGGCAGTAGGGATGACCAGGGATTTTATCTTTAAGTGCGTGAATTGAAATTTTTTCCTGTCCAGCTAAGCATTCCAAATGTAATGAGTACTTTTGGGTGATAGGGAACATTCATGGAGCAGAAAGTACATTATTTTCTTTAGGAATGTAGTGAAGTAAAAGTTGTCGAAAATATGAATAGTAAAGTACAGATACCCCAAAAACCTACCTAAGTAGTACATTTAAGTATTTTTATTTAAGTACTTTACATCACTGCCAAGTCCCTTCCCTCCTTCTGATGACTCAGACATTCTGAATCTCATGTAAAATTAACCCGATTAAACAATAAGCATTCTGATATAACTTATACCCTGAGAGAAGAGATAGGAGAGAGACATAGGAGAGATAGTAGAGAGAAAAGAGAAAGACGGAGAGAGAAGAGGGAGAGGAGAGAGAGAAAGGAGAGAGAGTTCTGATCAGATGAGAGTGGCCATGTAAAGTGATCAAAGGCAAATGTATAGTGTGTCCCTGTGGTGTGCCCACTTGTCAGGGGTCTATTGTACACAAGGGGCACTGCAACACCCCCACACATAGCCAGGACCCTAAACACACACGGGGGACACATCCCCTGTCTCTTCTGGCTGCACTCTTTCCCCCTCTCCCTCATTCCTACTATCCCAGAGCAAAAGAATTTCTCATGTCAGGTTAGAAAACTGTCAGAGGATATTGAGGCTCTCTGATCATACAAACACATTACACACTTCCTCTGACCTTCTCAGGGAAAATAGAGAAATCCTACACCAAATACCATGTCTTCTACAGCATTTTCTCAATGACAAATGTTCAGCTCCATTTTCTGACCAGATATTGCTTCTGTTGGGTTATTTTTCAAATCTCTCCCTTACTTGCGATATGGAATCCATTTATTTTATTCTTGCCAGCTAGGGGACAGGGCAATTTGGCTGGCTGGAAATGTCTGTCTAGACTGTAGCCTCCCCAGCTCTCCATCCAAATCTAGTTTATTTGAGAAACACAGCATAGTTGCCACAAGGCCTAAACCTGCAAGACACATTAACTAATTAACCTTGACACACCCAGAGCTTACCATAGACAGGGCCATAACCAAGGTTTAACCCTTGTGTTGTCTTAAGGTTCAAAAATGACCCGTCACTATGTTTAACAGCAGAGAAAACCCCCTAAATTATATTTTTTCAACTTAAAATTTGATGACTTTTCCTAGTGACCCCAACATTACAAAAAGTGAAACATCGCCTTTGTTCATATTTCCATGAAATCTGTACACCACCAGGGTACAAAGATTGTCTTAGGGTAATTTTTGAGCCGGCAGTTATAAAATCATTTACACACCACATAGACACTCTCACACACACACACACACCACACACACACACACACACACACACACACACACACACACACACACACACACACACACACACACACACACACACACACACACACACACACACACACAAACAATGAGAAATTGAGATTGTGTGCTACTGATTGAACTCAGACAAAACTAAAACGTTCTTGTGCATGTGCAGCATCTCCCCTCCATGACTCAAGTTCACAGACAAAACAAAAACAATTTCAGACAAAATAAAGAGTTCTTGAAAGCATTGTTTACTAATGGGTAATGCAGTCAGAGGCTATAAAGGTGCTGCAGATGACAGTCCCCCCAGTTCTCTCTTTGCTGAGGCCATGAGTGCACGTTTCAGTGCCCAACAGGTCGTAGATCAGATTTTTTCAGATGTCCAGGAGGAACAAGAGAGCAATGATTTAGAAGAGGAGGAGGTATCTGAAGAAGAAGATGGGGAAGAATACAACCCAGAGCACGATGCATTATCTTCAGATGAAGAAGAAATCCCCCAAGCTGAAAGAGGCATTTTTGTCAAAGAACAGCAAAATAACATGGTCCTTCTCACCATATGACAGCAAGGGCAGGATGGCAGCACAACATTTCATAAGGATGACCCCAGGGCCCACAAGACATGCAGTTTCCCATGCCCAGGACATCGCCTCAACATTCTACATGTTCATCACACCAGCCATCAAAAAAATCATCCTGGAGATTACAAATATGGAGACAACTGGAAAAGGATGGATGAGATTGACCTGCGTGCCTGCATAGGGCTGCTAATCTTGGCAGGTGTGTATAGGTCCAGAGGCGAGGCTACATGCAGTCTCTGGGATGCAGAGAGTGGAAGGGCGATTTTCCGTGCCACGATGCCACTGAAAGTCTTTCACGCTTTCTCAAGAATGCTACGATTTGATAACCGTGAGTCAAGACCTGCGAGATGTGTGAGAGACAAACTGGTGGCCATAAGAGAGGTCTGGGAGAAGTGGGTGGAGCATCTGCCATACCTCTACAACCCTGGGCTTGAAGTAACAGTGGATGAGGAACTGGTTCCATTCAGAGGTACATTTTTATTTTCATATCTGTTAATGTAAGTGATTTTCACTGTTAATTTTATGTATTGTTGTAATATCATTGATTTATGTGATTGTTTTCTGTGACACTGATACTAATTACTGATAGTAATTAATATCTATTGTCAAAAGGTCGCTGTCCTTTCCGGAAGTAAAAAAAAAGTATATGCCCAGCAAGCCAGCAAAGTATGGCATCAAGATATGGGTGGGCTGTGACGCACAATTCAGCTACGCTTGGAAGATGCAAGTCTACACAGGGAAACCGACCAGTGGAGAACCAGGGGATGCGGGTTGGGCTTGATGTGACAGATGGACCACCACTCTAGTTTCTTACCTCCCAAAGAGGAACAAGAATGTGGTCCTCCTAAGCACACTGCACAAAACGGCTGAGATCAGTGATCATGAGGACAGGAAGCCAGCTATTATCCTGGACTACAACCACAACAAAGGAGGCATGGACAACCTGGACAAGGTGATTGGAATTTACAGCTGCAGGAGGATAACTGCCCGCTGGCCCCTGGTCATCTTCCATAACATCATTGATGTGTCCTCATACAATGCCTTCGTGATATGGAACAAGATCAACCCTACCTGGATGCCTGACAAGCAGAACAAGAGGGTGTTCCTGGAGCAGCTGGGAAAGGCACTTGTAACACCTCACATTCAAAGAAGGGAGCACCTCCCCCACACAGCAGCCTTTGCAGCGCTTGTGAAAGCTGTTCAGGGGGCTTAATCTTGTCCTTATCCACCTGAGGCTGCAGCTGGGGCAGGCAAGAGGAAATGCCAATTCTGCCCCCCAAAAAAGGACTGTAACACAAATACTATGTGCTGCACATGTGAGAAATACATCTGCAAAGTCTATGCACACACACTTGCATACTGTCCTACATGTGCTAATTAGAGTTGATTGATTTATGTTCTTCACATTTTTGTTTTGTATCTATTATCTTATTTTGTTGTTTATACACCTTGTGGGTGGGGGCAATGGTTAAAAAAATGGGAGAAGACTAGTATTTTGTAGAATTACTCATTGTACAGTATATAAGAATATTTCACTGTTGCCAAAAATGTTCAAGACTGTTATTGTTTCCCTTCAATGAAATGCATTCAAAACTACTTTCTGCACAAGTGCCATCTCTTGCTAAAACAATGTTTACACCTATGCAGTACCTATAGCAATAATAACAATAATACACCTAAATTCAATTCAGCTGCTTTATTTTAGGGGTTTATAGTGAAGGCGTGTCATTTTTTACCCTTAGGACAAGGGGAGTATACAGAATGTTAAGACTACACAAGGGTTAAGTTAAAATGATTCAGACTGACACGCAGCATCAGCGACTGCGCAGTCAGTTGTATCGATGCATTGCATACAATCAAATCAACTCTTTATATCGATATCTATATTCTCAATTGCATAGCGTTCAGAGAGACTCATATCTCCCTCACTAGCTTTAAGCACCAGCTGTCAGAGCAGCTCACAGATCACTGCACCTGTACATAGCCAATCTGTAAACAGCCCATCTAACTACCTCATCTCCATACTGTTATTTTTTTGATGCTCCTTTGCACAGCAGTATTTCTACTTGCACATTAATCTTTGGCACGTCTATCACGCCAGTGTTTAAATTGCTAAATTGTAATTATTTCACCACTATGGCCTATTTATTGCCTTATCTCACCTCATTTGCACACACTGTACATACCTTTTTTTCCATTGTGTTATTGACTGTATGCTTGTTTATTCAATGTGTAACTCTGTTGTTTGTGTCACACTGCTTTGCTTTATCTTGGCCAGGTCGCAGTTGTAAATGAGAACTTGTTCTCAACTAGCCTACCTGGTTAAATAAAGGTGAAATAATAAAATAAAAAATATTTGTATTATAAGCATTACTAATCAAGCACCACACAGACAGACATCAATTATCAGTGATGTCGTGGTAAAAAAAGGTTGGTAATGGTTAAACTTGAGAGCGAAAAGCACCGATAAACAAAAACGTATTATTTAAAAAAAAAAAAAATGTACACATGGTTTGCGATTGTGAGGCCGGTTGGACGAACTGCCAAGGCATTTAAAACATTATGGTTTTAAAATGAACATTCATTTATCTGGCAGCAGCCCTAGTGGACTTTCCCAGTCAGCATGCCAATTGCACACTCCCTGAAAACTTGAGACATCTGTGGCATTGTGATGAGTGATAAAACTGCACATTTAAGAGAGGCCTTTTATTGTCCCCAGCACAAGGTGCACCTGTGTAATGATCATGCTGTTTAATCAACTTCTTGATATGCCACAGGAGTCAGGTGGATGTATTTAGGCAAAGGAGAAACGCTCACTAACAGCGACGTACATTTTTATTTTATTTTTTTAAATAAGCTTTTTTTGTGAGAATGGAACATTTCTGGGATATTTTATTTCAGCTCATGAAACCAACTACATGTTGCATTTATATTTTTGTTTAGTATATTTACAGACCTGAACATAGACAATCAACATTTCAACTAGGTTTAGATAAATTGCTGGCACAATGACAGTGAAATGAAAAAAAGACGACACAGAACTTATACAAAACAGCTTCTTTATTCAATTACAATATACACACTTTAAAATATGATTTTGATGGTGCTTTTAAAATGTCATTTTTTCTTTAATTTAAAAGTGTCGATGTACCGGTATGTGTTCATCCAAAAAGTCATTGAGCTGCTTAGGACCTGTCATATACCAGCATTCTTTGCACAGGAGTGTAGTGTCCAATAGAAGGGCTTCATGGAGATTAAATAGATCTATATAGATTAGATATCCTTTCAGTAAACATCCATGGGATTCCATGTAGACTTGAGTTGGTCCAGGAAACTACTGGTCCTAAAGCCTACATGAGGAGTGTGCAATTTATAGTCTTCTACACTCAGGCACACAAGGGCACTTGGTATTCTGATCAGTTCAGTCAGTAATGCATAGTCATAACGATACAAAGGGAAGAAAAAAAATCAAGTGCACCCAAATACATTTCTTTAATTATTTTTTGTTGTTGTTTCTATAAATAGATAGTTCCATTAAACAGTTCGATGGATTTTCATATTTGAACTGTAAACGTTTAAAGGTCACATGTTTCTTATCTTGTAGATAAACTACAAAAGTGCTTTCAGAAAAGAAAACATTTAGCTGAGCTCCAATGACTTGGCAGAGTGTCAGACTTCAGTCCCCTTGAAGGAGTAAAATCAATATATTATTTATTATTTACTTTTTGGCCAGTGGAATCCTTCCATATTCATAAGGAGGATGGGGCTGTATTTTAGTACAGCTTTGAAGAAGGTAAGTGGATCCTTGACCTTTGTCTAAGTACCACTTCTACCTGCAGCAATTTGGTAAGGGGATGAAATAAGGGTTTAATCAGGGGTTAGCTGGTGAAAGTTTAGGGTTAGAGGTCAGTGGTGAGGACAGGTGTAACCCCGTGTATGAGCAGGGTAGGACCCAGATCCTTGGTGAGCAAGTCCAGCTGGCGCAGGTAGGCCGTGTAGCGGCGCGTGTCAGCCGGGGGGCGGGGCAAATACAGGAAACGCACAGCCGGAGGGGGACGGGCCTGCTCCAGGATCAACCTATTAACCGCCGACAGATACTCATCCGACAGCCTTGTGGCGTTGCTAGGGAAGCTATTCACATAGTCGTCGTCTCCTTCCTCCTCCTCCTCAAACAACCCCATCTTTCCCAGCCCCTCCTCCTCCTCTCTCCGTGATTGGTGGGAGGGCCTCTGCTTGCCCGCCTCACCCTGCCTCTGCCAATGTAGCGCCACCTGCTGGTCCCAGGGCACTGTGTACACGTTGGCTTTGATCCTCAGCTCCTTTAGCAGCTGCCCCAGCTTCGCTTCAGAGCCCCGCAGGCTCCGCCCTTCCTCCACACACAGAAAGAGGCGGAGTCTAGCATGGCGCCAGGCGCGGACCATGTTGAGGACACAGGCGAGCTGGAGCAGGAAGAGGGAGCAGGTGTCTACGTAGCTGGAGCTGTCTGGCCTCAGCAGGTTGACGGGCCACACGTCCACGTACAGAGCACCCTTCCCTGGGGATGAGGAGATGGTCGAGGCCCGGTCGAACTGGTGGAAGTAGCGGGCTAGCGCTACATTCTTCAACATCTTCATGGCGTCTGCGATCACCGCCACGTATTCTTGGGGTCCCATGACTTTTCCGTTTTCTCCGTTGCCATCAATGGACGCCCGCAGGGCAGGGAAGTGGTAGGGCGGGCGTTCGTCCTCGGGGTCCTGAGTGGGGACGGTGGCATCTGCGAGGTTGTGGTCAGTGAGTTTGTCTTTGGGGGTGCAGTCATCATAGAAACCCAGGACCAAGGTGTTGGGCCTCATCCCACCTAGAAAGACAAAGGGATGGAAAGAGGGAGAGACGAGTCAATGGGTATGATAGTAAGAGTCAAAGGGCCAGTTACAGCTAATAGAGAACATGGTATCAGAGAGTAGTGAATGGACTCACTGACCTAGGCCAGAGATGAAGAGTAGATGTTGGACTCCGTGCCGTACTGAGTCAGCCAAGGTGAGGTTGACAAATGCCTTGATGTTGAGGTGGTCCACCAGAGACAACCATGAGTCATAACGACACTGGAGAGGGTCGGACGGTAATGTGTCTGAGAGAGAAGGGGGGGACAGAGAGCGAGAGAGAAACAAAACATAAATATCTATACAAACATTTTGGCCAGGGGCCATTATCTGCCAAGTGCTCTTAGAGAATAAGAGATGAAGTTCTTTCTCTGTATAGTGACCTGATTTGGCAGTGTGCCACAGAAGAACATAAGCTCCAGACAGAAGAGACACGAGAGAGAAGCCCCACCCTCTTCAACATATAGATCAATGAATTGGCGAGGGAACTAGAATAGTCTGCAGCACCTGGCCTCACCTTACTAGAATCTTAAGTCAAACATCTACCATTTGCTGATGATCTGATGTTTCTGTCACCAACAAAGGAGGGCCTACAGCAGCACCTACAATCTTCTGCACAGATTTAGCCAGACCTGGGCCCTGACATTAAATCTGAGTAAAATGGTGTTCCAAAAAAGGTCCAGTCGCCAGGACCACAAATACAAATTCCATCTGGACACCGTTGCCCGAGAGCACACAAAAAACTATACATACCTCAACCTAAACATCAGTGCCACAGGTAACTTCCACAAAGCTGTAAATGAGCTGAGACACAAGGCAAGGGCTTTCTATGCCATCAAAAGGAACATAACATTTGACATACCAATTAGAATCTGCCCCCAAAAATACTTGAATCAGTTTACTTTATGGTTGTGAGGTCTGGTGTCCTCTCACCAACCAATAATTCACAAAATGGGATAAAACACCAAATTGAGACTCTGCATGCAGAATTCTGCAAAAATATCCTCCGTGTACAACGTAAAACACCAAATAATGCATGCAGAGCAGAATTAGGCAGATACCCGCAAATGATTAAAATCCAGAAAAACATGTTAAATTCTACAACCACCAAAAAGCAAGCGATTCCCAAACCTTCCATAACAAAGCCATCACCTACAGAGAGATGAACCTGGAGAAGACTCCCCGAAGCAAGCTGGTCCTGGGGCTCTGTTCACAAACACAGACAGACCCCACAGAGCCCTAGGACAGCACAGCAACACAATTAGACCCAACCAAATCATGAGAAAACAAAAAGATAATTACTTGACACATTGGAAATATATATTTTTTTTAAACTGCAAACTAGAATGCTATTTGGCCCTAAACAGAGAGTACACAGTGGCCTGACCCAAACTTAAGGAAAGCCTTGACTATGTACAGACTCAGTGAGCATAGCCTTGCTATTGAGAAAGGCCACAGTAGGCAGCTTGTCTTCTCTTGAGAACCAGGTCTATGTGCATGTGTACACTGCCCACAAAATGAGGTGGAAACTGAGCTGCACTTCCTAACCTCCTGCCAAATGTATGACCATATGAGAGAGACATATTTCCCTCCGATTACAGAGATCCACAAAGAATTCAAAAACAAACCCAATTTTGATAAACTTCCGTATCTACTGGGTGAAATACCATAGTGTGCCATCACAGCAGCAAGATGTGCGACCTGTGGCTACAAGAAAAGGGCAACCAGTGAAGAACAAATACCACTGTAAATACAACCCATATTTATTTTCCCTTTTGTACTTTAACTATTTGCACATCGTTACAACACTATATAGACATGACATTTGAAATGGTTACTCTTTTGGAACTTTATGAGTGTAATGTTCACTGCAAATTTTTATTGTTTATTTCACTTTTGTTTATTATCTACAGTTGAAGTCAGAAGTTTCTTGTTAACTTTTTGAGGAAAGGGGGGCAGTATTGAGTAGCTTGGATGAAAAACATGCCCAAAGTAAAATGCCTGCAACTCAGGCACAAAAGCTAGAATATGCATATAATTAGTAGATTTGGATAGAAAACACTGACGTTTCTAAAACTGTTTGAATGATGTCTGTGAGTATAACAGAACCCACATGTCAGGCAAAAACCTGACAAACATCCAACCAGGAAGTGGGAAATCTGAGATTTGTAGTTTTTCAAGTGATTGCCTATATAATACACAGTGTCTGTGGGGTCATTTTGCACTTCCTAAGGCTTCCACTAGATGTCAACAGTCTCTTAGAACTATGTTTCAGGCTTCTACTGTGAAATGGAAGAGAATAAGAGCTGATTCAGTCATGTGTCTGGAAAATTGGCTTGAGCTCAAACATGCGCGCGCCCGTGAGAGCGAGCTGCCTTTCAATTCTAAAGACAATGGAATTGTCCGGTTGGATTATTATTGCAGATTTATGATAAAAACATCCTAAAGATTGATTCTCTACATCGTTTGACATGTTTCTACGAACTGTAATGGAACCATTTTTACTTTTCGTCTGGAATAAACTCACGCGCTTAGTGAATTTGGAGTGCAGGACTAAACACGAACAAAATGGAGGTATTTGGACATAAATATGAACTTTATCGGACAAAACTAACATTTATAGTGGAACTGGGATTCCTGGGAGTGCATTCTGATGAAGATCATCAAAGGTAAGTGAATATTTATAATGTTATTTGTGACTTCTGTTGACTCAAATGGCAGGTATCTGTATGGCTTGTTTTGATATCTGAGCGCTGTACTCAGATTATTGCAAAGTTCGCTTTCGCCGTAAAACTTTTTTGAAATCTGACACAGCGGTTGCATTAAGGAGAAGTGCATCTATAATTCTGTGCATAACTCTTTTATCAAAGTTTATGATGAGTATTTCTGTAAATTGATGTGCTCATTCACCGAAGGTTTTGGAAGGAAAAAACTTTCTGAACGTCACGCGCCAATGTAAAATGGTGTTTTTGGATATAAATATGAACTTTATCGAGCAAAACATACATGTATTGTGTAACATGAAGTCCTATGAGTGCCATCTGATGAAGATCAAAGGTTAGTGATTCATTTTAGCTGTATTTCTGGTTTTTGTGACGCCTCTCCTTGCTTGGAACATGGCTGTGTGGTTTTTCTTGTCTAGGTGCTCTCCTAACATAATCTAATGCTATGTTTTCACCGTAAAGCCTTTTTGAAATCAGACAATGTGGTTGGATTAACGAGAAGATTATGTTTAAAATGGTGTATAATACTTGCATGTGTGTGAGAAATTTGAATTATGAGATTTTTGTTGTTTCGAATTTGGCGCTCTGCTATTTCACTGGCTGTTGGCGAAGTGGGACGCTACCGTCCCATATGTCCTAGAGAGGTTATTTACAAACTATAGTTTTGGCAAGTCGGTTAGGACATCTACTTTGTGCATGACACAAATAATTTTTCCAACAATTGTTTATAGACATATTATTTCACTTAATCACAATTCCAGTGGGTCAGAAGTTTACATACACAAAGATGACTGTGCCTTTAAACAGCTTGGAAACTTCCAGAAAATGTCAAGGCTTTAGAAGGTTCTGATAGGCTAATTGACATCATTTCAGTCAATTGGAGGTGAACCTGTTGGATGTACACTGCTCAAAAAAATAAAGGGAACACTTAAACAACACATCCTAGATCTGAAAGAAAGAAATAATCTTATTAAATACTTTTTTCTTTACATAGTTGAATGTGCTGACAACAAAATCACACAAAAATAATCAATGGAAATCCAATTCATCAACCCATGGAGGTCTGGATTTCGAGTCACACTCAAAATTAAAGTGGAAAACCACACTACAGGCTGATCCAACTTTGATGTAATGTCCTTAAAACAAGTCAAAATGAGGCTCAGTAGTGTGTGTGGCCCCCACGTGCCTGTATGACCTCCCTACAATGCCTGGGCATGCTCCTGATGAGGTGGCGGATGGTCTCCTGAGGGATCTCCTCCCAGACCTGGACTAAAGCATCCGCCAACTCCTGGACAGTCTGTGGTGCAACGTGGCGTTGGTGGATGGAGCGAGACATGATGTCCCAGATGTGCTCAATTGGATTCAGGTCTAGGGAACGGGCGGGCCAGTCCATAGCATCAATGCCTTCCTCTTGCAGGAACTGCTGACACTCCAGCCACATGAGGTCTAGCATTGTCTTGCATTAGGAGGAACCCAGGGCCAACCGCACCAGCATATGGTCTCACAAGGGGTCTGAGGATCTCATCTCGGTACCTAATGGCAGTCAGTCTACCTCTGGCGAGCACATGGAGGGCTGTGCGGCCCCCCAAAAAAATGCCACCCCACACCATGACTGACCCACCGCCAAATCGGTCATGCTGGAGGATGTTGCAGGCAGCAGAACGTTCTCCACGGCGTCTCCAGACTCTGTCACGTCTGTCACGTGCTCAGTGTGAACCTGCTTTCATCTGTGAAGAGCACAGGGCGCCAGTGGCGAATTTGCCAATCTTGGTTTCCTCTGGCAAATGCCAAACATCATGCACGGTGTTGGGCTGTAAGCACAACTCCCACCTGTGGACGTCGGGCCCTCATACCACCCTCATGGAGTCTGTTTCTGACCGTTTGAGCAGACATGCACATTTGTGGCCTGCTGGAGGTCATTTTGCAGGGCTCTGGCAGTACTCCTCCTGCTCCTCCTTGCACAAAGGCGGAGGTAGCGGTCCTGCTGCTGGGTTGTTGCCCTCCTACGGCCTCCTCCACGTCTCCTGATGTACTGGCCTGTCTCCTGGTAGTGCCTCCATGCTCTGGACACTACGCTGACAGACACAGCAAACCTTCTTGCCACATTGATGTGCCATCCTGGATGAGCTGCACTACCTGAGCCACTTGTGTGGGTTGTAGACTCAGTCTCATGCTACCGCTAGAGTGAAAGCACCGCCAGCATTCAAAAGTGACCAAAACATCAGCCAGGAAGCATAGGAACTGAGAAGTGGTCTGTGGTCTCCACCTGCAGAACCACTACTTTATTGGGGGTGTCTTGCTTATTGCCTATAATTTCCACCTGTTGTCTATTCCATTTGCACAACAGCATGTGAAATTTATTGTCAATCAGTGTTGCTTCCTAAGTGGACAGTTTGATTTCACAGAAGTGTGATTGACTTGGAGTTACATTGTGTTGTTTAAGTGTTCCCTTTATTTTTTTGAGCAGTATATTTCAATGCCTACATTCAAACTCAGTGCCTCTTTGCTTAACATCATGGGAAAATCAAAAGAAATCAGCCAAGACCTCAGAAAAAAAAAATTGTAGACCTCCACAAGTCTGGTTCATCCTTGGGAGCAATTTCCAAACGCCTGAAGGTACCACGTTCATCTGTACAAACAATTGTACACAAGTATAAACACCATGGGACCATGCAGCCATCATACCGCTCAGGAAGGAGACCCGTTCTGTCTCCTAGAGATGAACGTACTTTGGTGCGAAAAGTGCAACTCAATCCCAGAACAACAGCAAAGGACCTTGTGAAGATGCTGCAAAATAAAGTGATCTAACTGACCGAAGACAGGTAAATTGTACTAGGATTAAATGTCAGGAATTGTGAAAAACTGAGTTTAAATGTATTTGTCTAAGGTGCACGTAAACTTCCGACTTCAACTGTATTTCACTTGCTTTGGCAATGTTAACATATGTTTCCCATGCCAATAAAGCCCTTGAATTGAATTGAATTGAGACACACAGAGAGGTTGGGCTTGTCAATACTGGAGGAGCTCGGTCACCACTGAAAGCCTTGTCAAGATAAAAAAAAAGTGACACTATACCAGAGAACAGCCTGATCACAGGACACCATATAACACTACACACACACACACACTAAGTGGCCAGTTTATTAGGTACACCCATCCAGTACCAGCTCTGACCCTGCCCCCTCTATGAATCCAGAACAGTCTGAATTCTTTGGGGCATGAAAACGTTGCTCAATTGGTATCAAAGGACTTGACCGAGGGACCTGACCTGTGCCAGGAAAACATTCCCCACACACCACCAGCCTGTACTGTTGACACCAGGCAGGATGGGGCCATGGACTCATGCGGCTTATGTCAAATTCTGACTCTGCCATCAGCATGATGCAACAGGAACCGGGATTCGTTGGACCAGGTAATGTTTTTCCACTCCTCAATTGTCCTGTGTTGGTGATGGCGTACCCACTGGAGGTGCTCCTTCTTGTTTCTAGCGGAGAAGAGTGGAGCCTGGTGTGGTCGACTGCTGCAATAGCCCATCCGTGACAAGGTCCGACGAGTTATGAATTCCCAGATCCCGTTCAGCAGTGGTTCCCAAACTGTGCGGGCGCGACGGGTCGGTGCCGGATGTTCTTCAATGCTGGAAGGGGGTCCTGAATGAAAAAGTTTGGGAACCCCTGGCACACACCGTTGTACTGCGCCGTTATTTTCCCATTTGTGGCCCACATGTTAGCTTGCATGATTCTTGCCATTCTCTTTCGACCTCATCAACGAGCTGTTTACGCCCACAGGACTGTCGCCTTTTGTTTGTTGCACCATTCTCGGTAAACCCTAGACACTGATGTGGGTGAAAAGCCCAGGAGGCCGGACGTTTCTGAGATATTGGAACAAGCGCCTGGCAGCGACTGTCTGTAGGAGCGGACTATTTTCGCGAACGAGGTGGTGTACCTAATAAACTTCACACTGGTAAGCAGCCTGGCTTACCACACACATAACTTTAGTTACTGTACTAGCCAAGTCAGAGACATACTTTTTCAAACATTGGTTTGACATCAACTCAGTCAAACAATTCCCCTAGACATTCACCAAGAAGCCTGAACTGAAATGGATGAGTGGGAGGTATTCAGCCACTCTTGGGGAATAATGGAAGTGAAATGTGAAAGGCTTCTTTATTCTTGAAAAGCCAACGTCTCCGTATGCCCTCTTACCCAGGTCTCCTAGCAGTACATGTCCCAGGACATAGAGACCACTCTTCTTGATGTCATTGATGAAGGTGATGAGACCTACACTGCTACGAGGGTTAGATACCATCAGCAACACCTGGGGTCTCCAGAACTTCACATGGTCCTTACGCACATCCAACATCAACAGGTACTTACGCACCTGGGGGGAAGAAATACAAGAGAAAGACCGAGAGAGAGAGAGAGACAGGTTACAACAGAGCTGTATACTGTATTCTCTATAGCAGTGGTTCCCAACCGTTTTGGGTTAAATGTACGACCAACTGAATTTTGCTCTGCCCGAGGGAGTACCCATGAACTACTCCCTTGTGTATTTTGGTCTCATGAGCCTTCACAATTACCCCATGGATAGGCCAAGTGTCCTCAGGGGTCCTAGTACCCATGGTGGGAACCACTGCTCTATACTGCACACACAATAGTTATCAGGACTGGATGACTGGAATGCTAAGTGGTAACAACACACAGACGTAGAATCTTAATTTGACCTATATTGTCACAGCAAAATACTTTTAGTCCGGTAGTTAGGCTATTAGCCGGCCAAAAGTAGGCTACATGAAAAGTGCAATACTGTTAAGATGTTAATGTGGGCTTTCAGTGAATTTATTTAAATCCCAAAGCTCATCTGCATTTCCTTCGGTGCAGTAAAATTCTCAGCAACAAAAGAGTGATCCTACATGTGTACAGTAGATTGGTTGCCAAGGCATGTTGCTACTACTGTAGACTAGTGGCCAGATGATTTGGCAAACTCCCCAGTTGTTCATTGTTATTTCATACATGTTCATGTCATATACATTATGTATGGTACAACAACAAACCACAGAGGAGTTGGCTAAATCACAGATCTGGTTACTACCGGCAACTAGAAACATGGTGTATATCGCTAAAGTTCGACACTGAATAAAACCATTCCTTTACTCTCCTCTGACACACACGTTCTTGTGCACCCCCCACACCAAGCTCCCTGTCTGCAGAGTGTGTGTCTGTGTGGACTAGTCAGGATTCCGCCAATGCAGAAACAAATTGGATCCACAATCAGAATCCCATTAAGACATGAGACTGTGGCAGAGACTGCAGACCAGGGAGTGTGTAGGAGGGGTGTGTGGTGGTCATGAAGAGATAGTTGTCATTAAGGAATGGGAGCGTCGCCGGCCTCCCGCCATACTCCCATTACACAAAATCACAGAGCTGTAATTATATCTACAGTACTAATGTTGAAACATTCTAAGTCTGGAACATAAACCTGCCTCTCCTATATCCATTCCTGTTACCTAGCCAACCATAGAGATAATTAGCAAATACTAGGTCCAAATGGCCACCAACCTACAGATATTCAAGATAATGGGTCTATTAAAATCCTCTGAAAACATTGTTCCTTCCACCCTTCCTTGGAGTGATCACTGAAGGGGCATGGCTGGATATGTGAAAGATGTGTAGTCGATTCTAGGTTTCATTAAGATCAGTGATTACTTTACGGGAGACTAAGATAAAAGTATTTTAATAACTAAACACTACGATAAAAAGTACTGAAACCATGCTTATGACCAGACAACCTCATCTGAATAATTAGTGTGTGTGTATGCATGTGAATGCATGTTTATACGAGTGTGTGCATGTTTGTGTTTACATACTGCTAATGATGAGAACGCTAAACACTCATAATAACACAATCATTATCATCATAATCATCATTATCAAAGTTTCTGCTAAACAGAGAGAGGTCCTGGAGTCAATGTGCTTCTGCCTCATCCACTCATCTACCGCTCCATCTCTCCCTCACTCTGTCTCTCTCCATCACCCTCTCTCCTGATCCATCTCGGTCTTCTGATCCATCACTTCTTTTCTCAATCACTCCTCTCCATTGCCCTCTTCCATTGCATTTCCAACTTGGATTATTTTAGCAATCTATAACCTCTTCATTTCTATCACTCCTTCAATACTATCAGCTTGCATCTTCCTTGGCTGGATCACATGAATCCCTTCTTCGTCTTTCCTCAATGTCACCCAGTTGGCACCGATCCATACTGAGCACTGCCGAAACATGCACCCTCGTAATCCCCAGACACACACACACACGTTAGTTTAATCTAAGTGGGCCAGTCTCTCTGCGTTTCCCCCTCTCTCTGGGGACGGGGAGGAGAGGAGGAGAGAGGGAGCAGTGGAGGAGAAAGGCTCAATAAGTTAAGTGGCTGTAATAATGCTCCTGTAGCAGCCTAGCTTTTGACAGGCTCCTGGCACTTCGCTGCCCTGGCAACCATCCCCTTGGCAACGGTCCCTCCTGGCAACACTACCCCCCTCCTTGAAAATATGGTGTGTAGAGCAAACGGCTTGTAGAATAGAGGACAAATATACAAACACTTGTGAATAAAAGGCTTGGGCAGTATACCGTATATACACACACCTTATACAGGGTATTTCAAAATAGCCACGGGATGCTTTTTCAATACCGTCAAAACTATTTCTTTGAAGTTTTTCAATAAATGTTTATATTTATAGCTACTTAAGTATATACCTGCAGTCAACTTGTGCAATACGTTAGGAGATAAAGCAAATCGCGTTCTTCATTTGACCTGGCCCATTATTTTACATTATGAAGCTTCCCATAGTTGAGCCACTTGTTTGTAAATAACAACGGGAGAAAGCGGGAGCAGGTGACTGAGGTGAGTACAGCAGTGTATTGACAGTGGTTGCATTTTATATTGAAAGTCATGACAACAGTAGAGCAACGCTATTTGGCTGGCAGTCACACGGAGCTTAGAATGAAAAAGCAAGGTCTATTTTGCAAAAATGATGCATGGCCATCATATTTCTAATGTTTATCATAGAAAGAATGTAGCCAGCTGCATTTCCTATGTTTTAAAGTTAATCTAGCATTTTACTGGAGAGAAGTAGGCTGGTTACACTGAGAAAAGTACCAGAGAAAAGTAGCTACACATCAGTCAGAGCGAAGTCTGCTGATAGAATGCCCGTTCCTGAATTTTCATTCGAGTGGAGAAGTGCAACTGAAGTACAAAATTAGTCTGATGCCGAACAGAAATTACAACAAGAAGCATTTTAGAGCTACGTTTACAAAACGCAGCCAAAACTGTATTTCTTATGCATTTTATATTGTTTTCCTGTGTGACCGAATTCTGCATTAATGCGACCCTTAAGTTTAACTAGCTAGACATCTAAGTAAGTGGCTGAATTAATAAGGTGACAGGGCATCATACTGTGTTAGCTTTCTGCTATGTTTGAGAAGTCAAAGCCCTTTGAATGAGTTCTGTACAACTGCCACTGTTATCTTGATTCTCTGACGTTTTTTTCTTCTTCTCTGTTCTCAGCCCGTCTGCTCCTTCCCCTCGTCAGAGCAGAGCAAGCAGGCCCGTTGCCCTAGCGAATCCAGACTCCACACATGTACGGATGCTGCACTAGCGACAGTACTGTTGTTGTTCCTTCAGACAAGCATGCATAACAAATGGGTTCAATTGCACAATGTTGCTCATTCACATTCGCTTGTAAATGTCCAAACTCACCAAAAACGACATTGAGTAACTCCTACCTATATATGTTTAACTTTATGAGCTAGATTGCCTGTCTTTGCAATTCATTTATTTTCGTTTGCGCTCGTTAACATACAGTACTTAGCTAGCAGCCTCCATGGAAATTCGCTATTAATTGTGCAAATTTTGTTAGCATTCTGGTAATAGACGCCCAATGGGCTTTTATGCGGTTTTGTGTACTAAACCGGTAATACCGTAAATCCCGAGATGAGAAGTGCAGTATAACGATATGAAAATCTGGACACCGCTCAACCCTACTGGATGACAATGTTCTGCAGACTGATGTAGCTGAGGAAGTGTGTGTGTGTGTACACACACACACACACACACACACACACTGTACTGTGTACCTACCTGGTGGAAGATGAGAGCCTGGCTGATATACCCCCAGCTGCTGGTAGGGCTGAGGTAGTGGATGAGCAGCAGTAGTAGCAGCATGAAGGCGATGGAGGCTGAGGCGTAGATAGAGTTAATCAGGAACATCATAACAGCACAGCCCACGATGCCCAACACACAGGTGTGCCACGTGAAGTAACGGAAGGTGGGCCTGGAGGGAGAGGGGAAGGGTTTACACACACACACTCGTAAATGCATTTGCAAATTATCTTAATTTCTCTCTCACTTTCTCTTGCTCACGTGAGCATTCTAAGTGAATGTAAAGCTCTAAGCATGAGGAGGTGGGAGGTGAGTCGGTATATAGAAAGTAATGGGGTTATTTATCTGCTGTGTTTTTGTGAGCAGTCTTAATGACTTTAACTGCATCTATAGAAAATGTATATAGTTGGTGTGTAGCGTCCATGCACATGTGTGTTAATGTGTGTGAGTTTGAGCGAGAGTAAATTAGTGTGTGTTAGTTAACCTCACTAGGGTAGGGGGCAGCATTCAGAATTTTGGATGAAAAGCGTGCCCAAAGTAAACTGCCTGCTACTCAGGTCCAGAAGCTAGGATATGCATATAATTGGTAGATTTGGATAGAAAACACTTTAAAATAGTGTCTGAGTATAACAAAACTGATATGACGAAAATCCATCCAGGAAGTGCCTTTATTTTTGAAAAGCCTGTTTTTCCATACAAAGACTTATGACGCAGTTCACAATCCCTATGGCTTCCCCTATGGCCAGTCTTTAGGCATTGTTTCGTGCTTTTACTCTGAAAAATGAGGAACACCACTTTCAATGAGAGGACAGTGGAAATTTTCAGACGAGTCCTGCGCGTGACCAGGACAGTGCGTTTCTTGTTTTTCCTTTTCTATTGACGAAGCTATTGTCCGGTTGAAATATAATGCTCAAAAAAATAAAAGGGAACACTTAAACAACACATCCTAGATCTGAATGAAATAAATAATCTTATTAAATACTTTTTTCTTTACATAGTTGAATGTGCTGACAACAAAATCACACAAAAATAATCAATGGAAATCCAATTTATCAACCCATGGAGGTCTGGATTTGGAGTCACACTCAAAATTAAAGTGGAAAACCACACTACAGGCTGATCCAACTTTGATGGAATGTCCTTAAAACAAGTCAAAATGAGGCTCAGTAGTGTGTGTGGCCTCCACGTGCCTGTATGACCTCCCTACAACGCCTGGGCATGCTCCTGATGAGGTGGCGGATGGTCTCCTGAGGGATCTCCTCCCAGACCTGGACTAAAGCATCCGCCAACTCCTGGACAGTCTGTGGTGCAACGTGGTGTTGGTGGATGGAGCGAGACATGATGTCCCAGATGTGCTCAATTGGATTCAGGTCTGGGGAACAGGCGGGCCAGTCCATAGCATCAATGCCTTCCTCTTGCAGGAACTGCTGACACACTCCAGCCACATGAGGTCTAGCATTGTCTTGCATTAGGAGGAACCCAGGGCCAACCGCACCAGCATATGGTCTCACAAGGGGTCTGAGGATCTCATCTCGGTACCTAATGGCAGTCAGGCTACCTCTGGCGAGCACATGGAGGGTTGTGCGGCCCCCCAAAGAAATGCCACCCCACACCATGACTGACCCACCGCCAAATCGGTCATGCTGGAGGATGTTGTAGGCAGCAGAACGTTCTCCACGGCGTCTCCAGACTCTGTCACGTTTGTCACGTGCTCAGTGTGAACCTGCTTTCATCTGTGAAGAGCACAGGGCGCCAGTGGCGAATTTGCCAATCTTGGTGTTCTCTGGCAAATGCCAAACGTCCTGCACGGTGTTGGGCTGTAAGCACAACCCCCACCTGTGGACGTCGGGCCCTCATACCACCCTCATGGAGTCTGTTTCTGACCGTTTGAGCAGACACATGCACATTTGTGGCCTGCTGGAGGTCATTTTGCAGGGCTCTGGCAGTGCTCCTCCTGCTCCTCCTTCGCACAAAGGCGGAGGTAGCGGTCCTGCTACTGGGTTGTTGCCCTCCTACGGCCTCCTCCACATCTCCTGATGTACTGGCCTGTCTCCTGGTAGCGCCTCCATGCTCTGGACACTACGCTGACAGACACAGCAAACCTTCTTGCCATAGCTCGCATTGATGTGCCATCCTGGATGAGCTGCACTACCTGAGCCACTTGTGTGGGTTGTAGACTCCGTCTCATGGTACCACTAGAGTGAAAGCACCGCCAGCATTCAAAAGTGACCAAAACATCAGCCAGGAAGCATAGGAACTGAGAAGTTGTCTGTGGTCCCCACCTGCAGAACCACTCCTTTATTGGGGGTGTCTTGCTAATTGCCTATTATTTCCACCTGTTGTCTATTCCATTTGCACAACAGCATGTGAAATGTATTGTCAATCAGTGTTGCTTCCTAAGGGGACAGTTTGATTTCACAGAAGTGTGATTGACTTGGAGTTACATTGTGTTGTTTAACTGTTCCCTTTATTTTTTTGAGCAGTGTATGATCGATTATGACAAAAACAACCTGAGGATTGATTATAAACATCGTTTGACATGTTTCTACGAACTTTTATGGTACTTTTTAGATTTTTCGTCCGTCTGTTGTGACCGCGCTTTGTCCAATGGATTACGCACCAACAAAACAGAGGTTTTTGAATATAAAGAGGGACATTATCGAACAAAATTAACATTTATTGTGTAACATGGAGTCTTGGGAGTGCAATCATATGAAGATCAAAGGTAGGTTTTATCGCTATTTCTGACTTTTGTTACTCCTCTTCTAGCCTGCTAACTGTAATGATTTGTCTGCTGGGCGCTGTTCTCAGATAATTGCATGGTTTGCTTTCGCCGTAAAGCCTTTTTGAAATCTGACACAGCGGTTAGATTAACAAGAAGTTTATCTTTAAGCTGGTGTATAACATTGTATCTTTTATGTGAGTTTATTATGAGAATTTCTGTTTTGTTGAGTTTCACGCTCTGCAATTTCACCGGATGTTATTTGAGACAGTGGATTACTGAACAAAATGCGCTAAACACGCTGAGGTTTTTGGCTAGAAAGAAGGACTTGATCGAACAAAACAAACATTTATTGGGTAACGGAGTTTTGTGAGTGTAACCATATGAAGATCAAAGGTAAGTGATAAATTTTAATCGCCATTTCTGACTTTTGTTACTCGTCTACTTGGCTGGTTACTGTTTAATGATTTGTCTGATGGGCGCTGTTCTCAGATAATCGCATGGTTTGCTTTTGGCGTAGTCTTTGAAATCTGACACCGTGGTTGGATTAACAAGAAGTTCATCTTTAAACCGATGTATAACACTTATGTTTCATTATTTTTTATAATGAGTTTTTCTGTTTTTGAATTTGGCGTGTGAGTGAGTGAGACAATTGAGACATGGATTGTGTGTGTGTGCGCCATTCAGAGGGTGAATGGGCAAGACAAAATATTTAAGTGCCTTTGAACGGGGTATGGTAGTAGGAGCCAGGCGCACCGGTTTGAGTGTGTCAAGAACAGCAACGCTGCTGGGTTTCACGCAACAGTTTTCTGTGTGTATCAAGAACGGTCCACCAACCAAGGGACACCCAGCCACCAACCAAGGGACACCCAGCCACCAACCAAGGGACACCCAGCCACCAACCAAGGGACACCCAGTCAACTTGACAACTTTGGGAAGCATTGGAGTCAACATGGGCCAGCAACCCTGTGGAAAACTTTTGACAGTTGAGTCCATGTCCCAATGAATTGAGGCTGTTCTGATGGTAAAATGGGGTGCAACTCAATGTTTTATGCATCTACTGCTGTACATATTCTTAGTTTAGCGTGTGTAAATTCCCCCGGTGTACATACACTCAGCAAAAAAATAAAACATCCTCTCACTGTCAACTGCATTTAGTTTGAGCAAACTTAACATGTGTAAATATTTGTATGAACATAACAAGATTCAACACCTGAGACAAACTGAACAAGTTCCAGACATGTGACTAACAGAAATGGAATAATGTGTCCCTGAACAAAGGGTGGGGGGGTCAAAATCAAAAGTCAGTCAGTATCTGGTGGCCACCAGCTGCATTAATTACTGCAGTGCAGCTCCTCCTCATGGACTGCACCAGATTTACTAGTTCTTGCTGTGAGATGTTACCCCACTCTTCCACCAAGGCACCAGGAAGTTCCCAGACATTTCTGGGGGGAATGGCCCTAGCCCTCACCCTCCGATCCAACAGGTCCCAGACGTGCTCAATGGGATTGAGATCCGGGCTCTTTGCTGGCCATGGCAGAACACTGATATTCCTGTTGTGCAGGAAATCACGAACAGAAGGAGCAGTATGGCTGGTGGCATCGTCATGCTGGAGGGTCATGTCAGGAGGAGCCTGCAGGAAGGGTACCACAAGAGGGAGGAGGATGTCTTCCCTGTAACGCACAGCGTTGAGATTGCCTGCAATGACAACAAGCTCAGTCCGATGACGCTGTGACACACCGCCCAGACCATGACAGACCCTCCACCTCCAAATTGATCCCACTCCAGAGTACAGGCCTCAGTGTAACGCACATTCCTTCGACGATAAACGCAAAATCCGACCATCACCCCAGGTGAGACAAAACCGTGACTCGTCAATGAAGGGCACCTTTTGCCGGTCCTGTCTGGTCCAGTGACGGTGGGTTTGTGCCCATGGGCGATGTTGTTGTCGGTGATGTCTGGTGAGGACCTGCCTTACAACAGGCCTACAAGCCCTCAGTCCAGCCTCTCTCAGCCTATTGCGGACAGTCTGAGCACTGATGGAGGGATTGTGCATTCCTGGTGTAACTCGGGCAGTTGTTGTGCAGGTATCACACGTGGTCTGCCACTACGAGGACGATCAGCTGTCCGTCCTGTCTCCCTGTAGCGCTGTCTTAGACATCTCACAGTACGGACATTGCAATTTATTGCCCTGGCAACATCTGCAGTCCTCATGCCTCCTTGCAGCATGCCTAAGGCACATTCACGCAGATGAGCAGGGACCCTGGGCATTTTTCTTTTAGTGATTTTCAGTCAGTAGAAAGGCCTCTTTAGTGTTCTAAGGTTTCATAACTGTGACCTTAATTGCCTACCGTCTGTAAGCGTCTTAACAACCGTTCCACAGGTGCATGTTCATTAATTGTTTATGGTTCACTGAACTAGCATGCGAAACAGTGTTTAAACCCTTTACAATTAAGATCTGTGAAGTTATTTGGATTTTTACAAATTATCTTTGAAAGACAGGGTCCTAAAAAAGGGATGTTTCTTTTTTTGCTCAGTTTATGTATGGATATAATTTTGATACTGCTACAGTGCTTTTTGGGTTGTTAATTGGATTCGTCCGCCATTCTTGATTTATTTTCTTACATTCTAGCTGTTTGACATTTGACTGCATTGTTAGGAGCTTGTAACATAAGCATTTCGCTATGTCGCTATAACACCTGCTGAACTGTGTACACGACCAATAAACTTCGATTTGATTCGATAAAGGTCAGCCATTTTGGTCAGGGAGTTGGTCAACCATGGTGTGATAAGATAGTGTAAAATAATGAATTGAATAATTGATCTGCACTTTGTTTGTTAGCTAGCTAGCCAGCCAGTTTTAGAGGACTGCCAATATTAAGCCAACATTCCATTCAAACAAAGCAGTCAATCCACAGCCATACACCAGCCGAAATCAGCTAATGATAGGATTTAGACAAGTTGTAAATGCAACAAGTACTGTTCTTGTATCATATAATAGCACTCACAGCTTTCCAAGAAAACAAACATTGAGGGCTCTATTTCAACGGTAAATCTAAGTGCAGGAAACAGCGTTATAGTTTCAGGGGTGTCAGAAATATTTTTGCCATTTTCACCATGGAGCAGGTTCTGATTGGCCAGTGAGGGGGCAAGCCTCGACACACCCACAACTTGTTTATTCATCTAAACCCAGCCCTTTCGCTCCAATGCCAGCAAGTCCGCTGACATTTGTGATTGTTGTGTATTTACGGTCTTTATGTATTGCCTTGGAATCTTCTCCAATTCTAACATTTTTTATTTAACCTTTATTTAAACTAGGCAAGTCAGTTAAGAACACATTCTTATTTACAATGATGGCCTAGGAACAGTGGGTTAACTGCCTTGTTCAGGGGCAGAATGACTAACTATAACGTTAGTTTGTTAAATGGCTTACAGAAATGAAATAAAATGTAGACCAATTTTGCTAAATATGTTAACTTGAACCCATTTGCAGTCCACATTCTTCTAAGTAATTGCATGGCTTCAATAGCATTCACACTGATATAGAGGCTAGGCCTACTGTAAATTGCATTATGTCTGAGTATGGACATGCCAAACACTGTCAATAAGCAAGATTAAATTCATTATTGAAAAGGCCTAAAAAGACAACATAAAACAAATTTTAAACAAAACAACTTGTTTTAAATTGCCGATGTCAGACTTACAGGCACCACAATTGCTCCCCGCTGGCATAGAATGTTAAAACAACGCAGACTATGGAGGATGTTCACAGTAGCTGGACAAAGATCCAATATAGAGAAAGAGAGAACGTTCACTCACTGTTATAGTGCTCTCAAATAGGTCTATGTTTATGAATATAATCTGAACCATTTTACAATCAGATCGCATTCAAACATATCCAGAAGTTGATATTGCATGCGCACCACATATGTTGTAACCATAAAACCAGAAAGGTGAATCATTCTAATAAGATCGGTTGTAATAAAATAAGAAAAACAAGCACTTTTTTAAACAATAAATGTAAAATGTAATGATATCATAAAAATGGCCAACATAAAAAAACATACATTCATGTTGAACCAGACGTTGTTATAGCAGGCCGAAGGCAGGGCTTGGGTTGTGAACATATGAAATGGAAAACACGCAATTGTTACAGGTTACTTCTAAATACGAGGGTCACCGAGGTTCTCATCTGTCGTCTCGGGATGGGCATGGACATGTAATCTACATCATGGACGGGGTTTTACGTACGTCCAATACCTGACCTGAATGGCCAAAATAATGAGGGCCTGCCAACAACGCATAGATAAGGGAATGTCTGCACACTGTTTAACTCCTCTCAAACGTTAGATTTTAATAAAGGGTCGGTGATTAAGATTTATTTCCAAGCGATCTCAGGAACCAAACCCTTTATCGACAGTCTTGACTATTTGGCGACTGCATTGGGCAGGACAAAAAAAAACATGTATTGAGAGGGGATGCTATGCCAAATAAAACGAAATAAGAAAAACAAAATGGTTTTTATGTATCTAAATAGGAACTATACAGGCACCAAAAGCCCATTAGGCTACTCTTGTTCCATATGTGCATATGGGCAGTGTGCGTCACGGCTGGATAGGCTGAGTTTCTGCTGTCAAAATTCATGATATAACCAACCAAGTTCCCGCTAAAACCAGGTTTTGGTTGGTGTTAAAAATCCATATCGGCGCTGCCTGAAATTAGCACTTTGGATCACCTCTAACATTTCCACCCCACCCATGCAAGCTGAGCGCAACCGAGCTGATATAAGAACCTGCCGTTAGGGCTGGGAAATGCCAGTGCGTAAGTTTTTACATGACGAAATCGCAAGCTAACCTGCGTATGACAACTAGCGCCACCTTAACGCCAGCCGAAAATAGAGCCCCGACACATTTACGGTCCGTTTACATACATTTTAAGAGGCTATTTATACAGAACATGTGTATAAAACCCGTATAAATAATTATATGACAATATTTTAAGTTGACAATTGTATTACACAATTTCTGTGCATTCGGGAGGTATTCAGACCCCTTGACTTTTTCCCCTCACCATTCTACACACAGTACCCCATAATGACAAAGCAAAAACAAGTTTAGAAATGTTTGAAAATTAAAAATACCTTATTTACATAAGTATTCAGATCCTTTGCTAATAGACTCGCAATTGAGTTAAGGTGCATCCTGTTTCCACTGATCATCCATGAGATGTTTCTACAACTTGGAGTCCACCTGTGGTAAATTAATTTGATTGGACATGATTTGGAAAGGCACACACACTGTCCCGCTCAGCCCAGTCAAAACTGTTCGCTGCTCTGGCACCCCAATGGTGGAACAAGCTCCCTCCCGACGCCAGGACAGCGGAGTCAATCACCACCTTCCGTAGACACCTGAAACCCCATCTCTTTAAGGAATACCTGGGATAGGATATAGTAATCCTTCTAACCCCCCCCCCCCCCCCCCCCCCCGCCAAAAAAACAGATATAGATGTACTATTGTAAAGTGGTTGTTCCACTGGATATCAGAATGCACCAATTTGTAAGTCGCTCTGGATAAGAGCGTCTGCTAAATGACGTAAATGTAAATGTATATAAAAGGTCCCACAGTTGATAGTGCATGTCAGAGCAAAAACCAAGCCATGAGGTCAAAGGAATTGTCCATAGAGCTCCGAGAGAGAATTGTGTCTAGGCACAGATCTGGGGAAGGGTACATTTCTGCAGCATTAAAGGTCCACAAGACCACAGTGGCCTCCATCATTCTTAAATGGAAGAACTTTGGAATCACCAAGACTCTTCCTAGATCTGTCCGCCTGGCCAAACTGAGCAATCGGGGGAGAAGAGCCTTGGTCAAGGAGGTGACCAAGAACCCGATGGTCACTCTGAAAGAGCTCCTGAGTTCCTCTGTGGAGATGGGAGAACCTTACAGAAGGACAACCATCTCTGCAGCACTCCACCAATCAGGCCTTTATGGTAGAGTGGCCAGACAAAAGCCATTCCTCAGTAAAAAGCACGACAGGCCGCTTGGTCTTACCCAAAAGGCACCTAAAGACTCAGACCGTGAGAAACAAGATTCTCTGGTCTGATGAAACCAAGATTGAACTCCTTGGCTTGAATGCCAAGCATCACGTCTGGAAGAAACATGGCGCCATCCCTACGGTGAAGCATGGTGGTGGCAGCATCATGCTGTGGGGATGTTTTTCAGCGGCAAGGACTGGGAGACTAGTAAGGATCGAGGGAAAGATGAACAGAGCAAAGTACAGTGAAAGCCTGCTCCAGAGTGCTCAGGACCCCAGACTGGGCGAAGGTTCACCGTCCAACAGGACAACGACCCTAAGCACACAGCCATGACAATGCAGGAGTGGCTTCAGGACAAGTCTATGAATGTCCTTGAGTGGTCGAGCCAGAGCCCGGACTTGAACCTGATTGAACATCTCTGGAGAGACCTGAAAATAGCTGTGCAGCAACGCTCCCCATCCAACCTGACAGAGCTTGAGAGGATCTGCAGAGAAGAATGGGAGAAACTCCCCAAATACAGGTGTGCCAAGCTTGTAGTGTCATACCCAAGAAGACTCAAGGCTGTAATTGCAGCCAAAAGGTGTTTCAACAAAGTACTGAGTAAAGGGAATGGCCTTACTGAAGAGCTCAGTGACTTTCAACGTGGCACCATCATAGGATGCCACATTTCCAACAAGTCAGTTCGTCACATTTCTGCCCTGCTCGAGTTGCCCCGGTCAACTGATCACCATATGCAATGCCAAGCATGGTGTAAAGCTCACCGCCATTGGACTCTCGAGCAGTGGAAAAGTGCTCTCTGGAGTGATGAATAACGCTTCACCATCTGGCAGTACGACGAAGGGGTTTGGTGGATGCTAGGAGAATGCTACCTACCCAATGCTTAGTGCCAAATGTAAAGTTTGGTGGACGAGGAATAACGGTTCGGGCTACGCCCATTAGTTCCAGTGAAGGGATATCTTAATGCTACAGCGTACAATAACATTCTAGATGATTCTGTCTTCCAACTTTATGGCAACATTTTGGGGAAGGCCCTTTCCTGTTTCAGTATGACAATGCCCCCGTGCACAAAACGATGTCCATACAGAAATTGTTTGTTGAGATCGGTGTGGAAGAACTTGACTGGCCTGCAGAGCCCTGTCCTCAACCCCATCAAACACCTTTGGGATGAATTGGAACACCGACTGTGAGCCAGGCCTAAACGCCCAACATCAGTGCCCGACCTCACTAATGCTTGTGGCTGAACGGAAGCAAGTCCACGCAGCAATGCTCCAACATCTAGTGGAAAGCCCTTCTAGAAGAGTGGAGGCTGTTATAACAGCAGATGAGGAACCAACTCCATTTAAATCCCATGATTTTGGAACGAGATGTTTGACGAGCAGGCGTCCACATACACTACATTACCAAAAGCATCACATGCCTTATTTGTATTTTCCGTCATAAGTAAAATCAGGATTATGCCTCTACCACCATTCATTCCAATTAGACTGGTTTGGATTTCTCCCTGACCAATATGTCTGCCATTTTCATCCCAGAGGGTTTTTGACATAGCCCCTCTAGTAATTGAATAGGATACATGTTTGAGTGAGTGTAAGCGTGTGTATACGTAAATGAGTGTTTGGTAGTTAGTGTGTGAGAGAGAGTGTGTGTATACAGTGCTTACAGAAAGTCTACACCCCCTTTGACTTTTTCAACATTTTGTTGCTTAAAGTGGGATTGAAAGAGATTAAAAGAGATGTAATTTTTTGTAATCAACTTACACAAAATACTTCATAATGTCAAAGTGAATATAAAATTCTACACATTTTTACTAATTAACAAAAGTATTTTCAAGTATTGAGATGGCTGCATCATGGTATGGGTATGCTTGACATCAGCAAAAGAGAGGGATGGAGCTAAGCACAGGCAAAATTCTAGAGGAAAACCTGCTTCAGTCTGCTTTACACGAGACACTGGGAGAGGAATTGACCTTTCATCAGGATAATAACCTTACAACACAAAGCCAAATCTACAGTGGCGTTGCTTACCAAGAAGACAGTGAATGTTCCCGTTTTGAAAGTTGACTTAAATCTGCTTGACAATGGCAAGACTTGAAAATGTCTGTCTAGCCATTATCCCAGCACTAATTTAGAAAATAATGGGCAAGTAAGCGGGGGCGGCAGGTAGCCTAGTGGTTAGAGCATAGGGCCAGTAACCGAAAGTTTGCTGGATCGAATCCCCGAGCTGACAAGGTACAAATCTGTCGTTCTGGCCCTGAACATGGCAGTTCCCCAGTAGGCCATTATTGTAAATAAGAATATTGTTAAATCAAGTTTGAATAAAATAAATATTTAAATTGCACAATACAGGTGTGCAAATATCTTACAAGACTTATCCAAGAAGACTCAGCTATAATCACTGCCAAATGTGTTTCTAACACGTATGAATGACATGGGTGAACACTTATGTAAACAAGTTATATTAATGTTTTATTTTTCATTCATCTTTAAAAGAAAAATGAATATTTCTTCCACTTTGACATGAGTATTTGCTGTAGATTGTTGACAAAAGAATATACAATTAAATTCATTTTTATTCCCACTTTGTAATACAATCAAATAAGAAGAAATCCAAGGGAGGTGTACGTGTGTGTGTGATGTACGTGTGTGTGTGTGTGTGTGTGTGTGATGCGTCTAAGCTCCCCCACGGGGGCAGGTGCAGAAAAGGTAGGGTCATTGATCACGTAGTGACCCTAATCTCCTGCAATAACATCTTCAGCAGATAAACAGCTATTAAGGATAGCTACTGTCATTTCCATCCAAATGAACAGGCCTGGGCCCAGCTGGTAGTGCTAGGCTACGCTAAAAGACAGCTTCATTAACAGAGTGGAACACACCCGAGCACTAAATGCTTCATAGCCCCCACTAAAACGTGATGGGGAGAGAGATGGAGAAGACTGGCGCAGTCGTTACCCTTCTCTCCATCACTAGAGTGAAATGGCTCTTCTTTTCCCCTATTTGCTCAAACTTTCTCTCCCCACTTTCCATTTGTGTTATTGCCAATTTCACATAATTTGTCACCCCCAATGTCTTACTTCTCAATCTTAACCCCCCCCTCCTCTCACAATCCCTCTTATCTCTATCCACTCCTCTCTCTCCCTCCCTGATGGAGAGAGTGTTATGTTAAAAGCTCACCCTGCCTGTGCTCCCTCTCCTCCTCCCTTTCTTTTGCTCTCTGTAATCCCTCTCTCATTAGTGTCAGTGTATCGCTGGCACTCCCCATGTCTCCCCCTTCTTCCCACCTCTCTCGTTGCCCTCAACCCAATCATTTCCCAATGACTGATGTCACTTTGCTGACATCAGCAAAAACAAAAAAATTGTCCACCATCAAGTACTTAGGGAGAGAGAGAGGGGACTCGGCGGCCAGCCAAAAGACACGTCATGATTAGAGAGGACATAACTGTGCTACTGCCAACCATCACCTTAAAAACACCCCCGCTCTGCAAACACACACTTAGTTCCAAGTGCACACAAAGTTGGCAGATCTAGAAGTACGTCAGTGAGTGCTCATTCAGACATTACGTCAGTCATATCATTCAGAAGGGTCTCTCACTGTAATTAGAGTAACCTTCACAAAACGTACGCTAAGAGTGACAGAATACACTCAGACTCACTGCATGTGTAGTTAATAACAGAGCCTGGGCTTCAAGTCTTACCCAAAAACCTAGCCTGTCTAAGCCAGTCAGCCCAGTCCTCTAAAGCCAGTAGTCAGTCCCATCAGTAGTGAACATACTGCCCCAGAGGAGTGCTCTGGAAAACTGGAGCCAGTCACTGAAGTAGCTGCAGGCAACAACCCCTTTACACACACATTCAGAAAGATGAAGAGGAGTGTGTTGGACACAGTGGACACATTAATGGGACAGTTAAAAAATAAATTAAATATTTTCACACCCCTACACACACACACTTAACAAGCAGAGCTCTTCCGCTACATCATAATTCAGCAGTCCCCTCCCCTTCCCATCAGCTAAACAACCGTGTGCCAAATTTAGGGGAAAGGAAATATTTCTGCTAAATTAGTTATGCTAATTACAGAGCAGTTCTCAGGGGAGAGCAGCGCTAAATGGCTTTAAATGATTTTCGCCTGGAAAGAGGTGCAGGGAACACAATCAACAACAACAACACCCAGAACCCGCCCTGCGACAACAGCAACATGCTAATATAATTAAGGAAGTGCACCACAGCAGCTAGCCAACCACGTGCCTTATCAGCCCCCAGCTGAATTTGTCGACCAATAAGGAGGGCGATACGGAGAGAGGGAAAAGTTTGGGTAACATACACACACAAAACTTTTCTAACTTTATATACCCTTGACACATGGACAAGCACAGATATGGACAGAGAAGTACAGGGAGGTAGGAACTTCTAGAGATAGTTTCCCCTTTCTGAAAATTGTGTTGTGATACACAGATGTGTCCACACACCAACCCAATCACACATCATTAACAGCACACAGAGCTGCACGACATGATTATCTAGGTACTCTTCGCTCTAAGACTAACTGAACTGTGCTGCCTGCTTGAGTGAAAGGAGGTGGGTCTTGGTGTGTGCGCGCGCTGTGGATATTGCAAGTCTATACCGCAACTTCAATTAAAATGTGATTAATTGTGATTACATCAACATTTGAGGATTCACCGTATTCAACACACACACTATTCTTCAGTCCTTCTCAGATGTGCAGCTGGGAGCGCTGTCCAGTTTATGTCTTAATTAGCACGTGGCCACAACACCCAGCTGGTGCACACTGTGGAACACTAACTCTCCACACCATCCAACCATCAGATAGACAGAGCATGCCGTGATGAGACCTAATGTAGCGTAAGCTACTGAAAATGGGCCTTTTACAAGGTGAAATCATGACAGGAGTGTTTGATTCGTATTAAAATAGATGAGTTCAGACAGACTACTTTAGGAAACTTTCTGAAGAGACATACCGTATAGGCCTATAGAGATAATCAGCCGACTCACACGTGCACACCAGTAAAGCACCCGTCAATCAAAGCCACCAGCATACAGACACAAGCAAATATTTCTCCTTTCCAGAAAAACATTAAAAAAAACCTTTGCCTACCTTTCCAAAAGCAGGCTATAAGATAGTGAATTGACAAGGAAAGTATGAAGCGGACAGCTGTGATATAGCATGAAGATGAAATTGACCATTATTAAAATAGAAACAAATACACGCAGCATGTCCATAGCCTATTTATCAGCGACGCTGATCATCGAGGGGGAGTGTTGGAAAGACTTTTTAAAATACTGCAAGGAACTATTAGAATTTGAATGGATGTAAAACAAACTTAAAAAAGGACTATGTTGACGAAAAGCTGGGCACTAACTAAGAAGTTCATAAGATAGTGTAAGTGCAATTCCTCAACGCTGTGTGCATAGGGTTGTTGTCCTGTTAGAAGGTGAACCTTCGCCCCAGTCTGAGGTCCTGAGCGCTCTGGAGCAGGTTTTCATCAAGGATCTCTACTTTGCTCCGTTCATCTTTCCCTCGTTCCTGACTAGTCTCCCAGTCCCTGCATTTGAAAAACATCCATACTGCCACCACGCTTCACTGTAGGGATGGTGCCAGGTTTCCTCCAGACGTGATGCCTGGCATTCAGGCCAAAGAGTTCAATCTTGGTTTCATCAGACCAGAGAATCTTGTTTCTCATGGTCAGAGTCCTTTAGGTGCCTTTTGGCAAACCAAGCAGGCTGTCGTGCTTTTTACTGAGGAATGGCTTTTGTCTGGCCACTCTACCATAAAGGCCTGATTGGTGGAGTGCTGCAGAGATGGTTGTCCTTCTGGAAGGTTCTCTCATCTCCACAGAGGAACTCTAGAGCTCTATCAGAGTGACCATCAGGTTGTTGGTCACCTCCGCCAGCTCTTCTTAGAGTATTGGTGGTTCTAAACTTCTTCCATTTAAGAATGATGGAGGCCACTGTATTCTTGGGGACCTTCAATGCTGCAGAAATCTTTTGGTACCCTTCCCCAGATCTGTGCCTTGACACCATCCTGTCTTGGAGCTCTATGGAAAATTCCTTCAACCTCATGGCTTGGCACTGTCAACTGTGGGACCTTATATAGACGGGTGTGTGCATTTCCAAATCTTATCCAATCAATTGAATTTACCACAGGTGCACTCCAATGAAGTTGTAGAAACATCTCAAGGATGATCAATGGAAACAGGATACACCTGAGCTCAATTTCAAGTCTCATAGCAAAGGGCCTGAATACTTATGTAAATGTGATATCAGTTTTACATTTTTAATACATTTGCAAAAATATCTAAAAACCTGTTTTTGCTTCGTCATTACAGGGTAGTGTGTATAGATTGATGAAGAAAAAAAACTATTTAATCAATTTTAGAATAAGGCTGTAAAGTAACAAAATGTGGAAAAAGTCAAGTGGCCCGAATACTTTCTGAGCGCACTGTCCACACACACAAAACGCTGTCACTCCCACACAAATCCCTCACAGACTCAAACACTGCATATGGCACAGGAGCCTGCTGAGGGGAGAACGGCTCATAATAATGGCTGGAATGGCACCAATCACCTGGAAACCCATGTGTGCTGTATTTGATACCATTCAACTCATCCTGCTCCAGTCATTACCATGAGCCCGTCCTCCCCAATTAAGGTGCCACCAACAACCCCCCCCCCCCCCCCCCCACACACTTGCTGCTGCTACTCTGTTCTTTATTTTACTCTTAATAATAACAATAATAATATCTATCCTGATGCCTAGTCACTTTACCCTGCCTTCATGTACATATCTACCTCAAAATACCTCGTACCCCTGATCTGGTACCTGTACATAGCACCATTCTACTGTACTTTATGTTATTCCTCATGTTAATTACTATTTCAGTTTGTATTATTCTTTTTTAACTCTGCATCGTTGGGAAATGTTCTTAAGCAAGCATTTCACTGTAAAGTCTACACCAGTTTTATTTGGCGCATGTGATAAATACAGTTTGACTTAGTACCTGAAGTTAGGAGCTGAGGCCCACTCCAGAGCCAGACAGGCCAGGTCCACAGCTGCATAGACCAGCAGGAAGAAGATGGTTACAATGCTGGCGATGGTGTTCAACTTCCCTGTGAACAACACCAACTATAGATAGAGAAAAGAGAAGAGTAAAATTGTGATTAATGAACCCATTTCATTGACGGGAGAGAGAAAGAGAGAGAGAGAGGACGGAGGGAAGGAATAGTTTCTCCTCTGACCTCTACAATGCTAAGTCAGTCTCCCTAGTTGAGCCCTGAGAGGATCTTTTACAACAGCATTAATTAGCTATTAACTGAGCCCTCAGCCACAGGCCAGCATGGGCAAATTCTGGGCCTGCCAGTGCACCACACAATCATCTGTGTGTGTGAGAGATTAGGTCATTCGTCTTCATGCTGTATGCTCAGTTCATGTAGCGTGTACATGATACTGCAACATTTCCCCAGCTTTTTTCTACTCACCCCTCGCTCCCTTTCGTCTGAGATTGTTTAACATGGAGTGAGATTAGATTATCATTCGTGTCATCAGTGAATCATTGAAATGGCTGAGAGCGAAAGAGAGAGCGTGCGAGGGATAGAAAGAGGGCCAGGACTAGTGAGTCAATGAGCTCTGATACAGGCTAACGATTTCCTCTAATTACTCCCCCACTCCAGCGGAGAAACGGAGCGAGGGATGAGAGAGGAAGAGAAAGACGAGCCATTTAGCCTTTCTCACTTCTTGAAGAGTATCTGACTAGCCAGTCATTAACGAGCTCTCTCCTCTTTGCATCTTTACCCTCCCATCTCTTGCCTCCTCTCTCACCCCTGGTCTCCCTCCCTCTTGGCCATTTCTCAGTAACCTCAAATGACTTCTCTTCTCCATCTACCTTTCTCCTCTACTCTCTCCATCTCTTTCCTTCATCTGACCTGATCAGATTATTGAGCATGTGAAATTAGACCTAATCTATCCTCTGTGTGTCTCACCTGTACTAGGAACCAGGAGAGGAGGACAGACACCCAGGGGTTCCCATTGTCTTACCTGTACTAGGAACCAGGAGAGGAGGACAGACACCCAGGGGTTCCCATTGTCTTACCTGTACTAGGAACCAGGAGAGGAGGACAGACACCCAGGGGTTCCCATTGTCTTACCTGTACTAGGAACCAGGAGAGGAGGACAGACACCCAGGGGTTCCCATTGTCTTACCTGTACTAGGAACCAGGAGAGGAGGACAGACACCCAGGGGTTCCCATTGCGAGATGTCTTCTTAGCTGGAGACAACACTGTGCCTGCAGAGAGCATATGTGAGAGCAAGAGGGAGGTCGTGAAGGAGCAAAACGGAGGGGATTAAAGTTAAGGACCACATTTCACAGTTAATACATGAAATTAATTAAATTAGGAGACTTTCAACTCAAATCAATGCAGCCAAGAACAGGGGATGGAGAAAGGGAGGAAATAAAAGGAGAGGATAGGAGAGAGGAAGGAAGGAAAGGTAAAAGAGGGAAGACAAAGCAGATAGTTTTAAACTGGGTGAGATGAGGTGTGTATATGTGTGTTACACTATATTAGGCAGTGGGTGTAGGACAGTGACAAGGTGATGCCGCATGCAGCAGGTATGAATGACACACACATGATAAGAAATTAATTTGAAGTTAGACAGCTTTAATCAAACAGTCAACTAGGCAGAGACAAAAAAAACAGAAACTAAAATCTCTTTTTAACCCCTGAAAAGCATTGCTAGCAATCCAGAGCTGAGTCATTGTCAGTTTGGTTCAGTATGGTTTTGAGTCATCTCCCCTGCTCCAGCTGCCCACTACAGGGGAACCCTGCTTAATATCGCTATTCATCTCCCCTATCCACACACAACGCCAGTGAGAGGGGAGACAGAAGAAGCTATAAAGAAAAATAATGAGGGAGAGAACAAGAGAAGAGGACATGGGTGTACCCACCAAACAGGTCATCCCGTGCCAGGGCGTAGAGGATGCGAGACGCCCCTATCAGGTTACTCATGGCAGCAGACATGGTGGAGGAGTACACACCAACGGTCACCAACGGGTTCCACACATTAATGTCCCGCAGGAAACTGTAGTCCCTCTGGAGGAGAATACTGAGAGAGAAATCAGATTATATACACATTCAAATTAAACACTTGTTACCTATGAAGAGTGAATGGTAACACGCAAACAAACATCTACATGAATAGCTGCAAGAGGAAAGGGGTGAGACAGCGGGTGAAAGAAAGACAGATGTTTCTACTTTATTTGCCGTGTGTTATCTTAATACTTGAATAAGAGATGGAGAGAGAAATCAGAGAGTGAAAATGGACACCCCTCTCTGATTGTGCCCTGCCTCACTCCACCCCTTTCCCACACAACGGAGCTGCAGAAATGAAAATTAGTAAAGCAAGTCTGCTCCTCTCCCCACCGCTCTTCACTCACCATATCTCCCTCAACCACTATTTCCTCCTTCTCAACATACCGTTTCTCCCACCCCCTCCATTTCACCAGTTCTTTCTACCCCTCTCACTTTCAATCTCTCCCTCGCTGCCCACCCCAGTGTCCATTCTCTCGCTCCCCTTCTCCCTCTGCCCACCCCAGTGTCCATTCTCTCGATCCCCTTCTCCCTCTGCCCACCCCAGTGTCCATTCTCTCGCTCCCCTTCTCCCTCTGCCCACCCCAGTGTCCATTCCCTCGCTGCCCACCCCAGTGTCCATTCTCTCGCTGCCCACCCCAGTGTCCATTCTCTCGCTGCCCCTCTCCCTCGCTGCCCACCCCAGTGTCCATTCTCTCGCTGCCCCTCTCCCTCACTGCCCACTACTGTGTCCATTCTCCCTCGCTCTCCACTGTAATTAAGACTCGCGTCACGTTCTTTCAGGTCGTCTGGTTTAAATACTTATCATCATGGCCCTATTAAATATTGTTCCGTCCAGCAACACATTTGAACACCATTTTTTCACACAAACCCAGATAGAGCCACACACGATAAATTAATATCTCCCCTGAAAATTAGGAAATGCCAATGATTGGTTTGTGTGTGTTACTTGATGTGTGTGTGCGATTGTTGGTCTGTGTTATGAGTCGGGTGCCACAGTAAAATGTTTATGAGCCATTGCTTTAATCAGGCTCTCTGACATATGCTTAATAGTGATTCACTTCGAATGGTCCTTTCCACAAGCAACACACACACACACAGAATAGCAAAAAAATAACACTCATTTGAGTGTATGCTCGTGTGGTGGTTGGACCATTGAAAGTGACTCTGTTTTCTGTGTGTGTGTGTGTGTGTGTGTGTGTGTGTGTGTGTGTGTGTGTGTAATGGAGCTGGTCAGTGCTATTCCCTAGTTATTAATTCCTGTGACGTGTGGCAGGTGCAGTATAAATCTGAACGGGCTTGACATTTTCAAACCTGCACTCCAAAACAAAGCCATCATATAGAGGTGACAGCCATGCAGAGAGAGCAGAGGAGAGAATATGTGCATTTGTGTGTGTTCATGCACAGTTGGGTACTTTCATATGGTCATTTTTATGAACATGTCTGTGTAGGCTATGCATTTGTAGAAGCATGTGTGTATACGGTTGTTTTTGAGTGTGTGTGTGTCCGTCCTGGTGTCCCCTCCATCCCATAATGCAGATTATTGATCGGATCATGAAGCTGGAATGAGCTTTGCCATGGAAATAAAGAACAGAACGAAGTAAAGCACCTGACAGAAGAAAATAGGTTTTTTAAGAGGGGAATGCAGTTAAATGAGTGAAAGAGCCTGGAGAGATTGGACGCTCATTCTCATTCCACACCTCATCTGTTCTTTCCCTCGTTTGTTGATCCCCTCAATCATACTCTTATTTGTTTATGCATACATTCATGTTCTTTTGCCATTTGTTTCATTTTTTTTTTTTAAATACGCTTCAGAACCAACACAGAGGGGAGGGAGGCAGATAGGCCATACAGACAGAGAGAGACAGACAGAGAGAAACAGACAGAGAGAGACAGACAGAGAGACAATGTGTGATGGTTAAGTGCTCCCTGGGGGCTAGGCTGTGGCTGAGGAGTATAAAACTGGATCAATATCTAACAAGGCCTGCAGAGCTCCTCTCCCTCTCTGCTACCCTCTCTCATTCTGTCTCTACTTCACCCCTCTCCTATTCTATATTGTTTGGCTACATTCTCATTCCTGATACTATGTTGATGTGGTTTATTGTTGAGGGTCTCCAGTAGCTGTTGCTCATGCAGCAGCTACTCTTCCTGGGGTCCACGGGATTACAGAGGACCTTCTCCAGCTCTCTACCTGTGTGATGGCAGTGACAGGACCAGTTGTAGTAAGGGTAGGAGGGTGAAGTACTTGGAGATTTGGAGCGTTGTACAGTCTACCAGTGGACAAGACCGCTTTCACCACGCTACTGCCATGGAAAGACAGACAGACAGACAGACAGGGGGAACAAGAGAGAGATATATCTGTGTTGGAGAGACAGCAAGCAAATAAAGTGAGGATGGAAAGAGAGCTAAGGACATGCACTCTGTAGTGGGGTGATTGCAAGGGAACAGAGGTATGAGACAGAGGGAGAACAGACAGACTGAGAATGTTGGACTTGTTGCCTCAATGTCTGGACAAGAGACTAGTACTACGAGCCAGCGAGTGTGTGAGTGTGTGTGTGTGTGTGGGGGTACAACGTTCTCTCACACACACTAATAAAAGCCATATGGGGGGCTAAAAAGCAGAAGAAAAAGCAAAGAGATAGCAGAGCCTTGTGGGACTGCACAGCTTCCCCACACACACCAGGCTGCATGTTGGAGATAGCAGAGCCTTGTGGGACTGCACAGCTTCCCCACACACACCAGGCTGCATGTTGGAGATAGCAGAGCCTTGTGGGACTGCACAGCTTCCCCACACACACCAGGCTGCATGTTGGAGATAGCAGAGCCTTGTGGGACTGCACAGCTTCCCCACACACACCAGGCTGCATGTTGGAGATAGCAGAGCCCTGTGGGACTGCACAGCTTCCCCACACACACACACACCAGGCTGCATGTTGGAGATAGCAGAGCCTTGTGGGACTGCACAGCTTCCCCACACACACCAGGCTGCATGTTGGAGATAGCAGAGCCCTGTGGGACTGCACAGCTTCCCCACACACACACACACACCAGGCTGCATGTTGGAGATAGCAGAGCCCTGTGGGACTGCACAGCTTCCACACACACACCAGGCTGCATGTTGGAGATATCAGAGCCCTGTGGGACTGCACAGCTTCCACACACACACCAGGCTGCATGTTGGAGATAGCAGAGCCCTGTGGGACTGCACAGCTTCCCCACACACACCAGGCTGCATGTTGGAGATAGCAGAACCTTGTGGGACAGCACAGCTTCCACAAACAGGCTGCATGAAGGAGATGGCAGAACAAAATGAATAAATGAATTTAATTATTCAGTCAGTAATAAATACATAAGCTTCAATAGCAGGATGGGATTAGCCAACAGGTCACTGATGCACAATAAACACAGGTGCACATGCACACAAGTCACTCAACCAGAGACACACACATTCACCACACACACACACACACACTACAATGCCACTCATCCATAGAGGAGATAGAGATACACACAACCACTTTGCAGTTAGTCATACACAAATACACGCCAAAGGTCACTCATTCAGGAAATAAACACACACACACCCTCTCTCTTCACTTACCCAGAGAAAGAGAATGACAGTAAGACACGCAGATCATTCGGGTCCCTAACCAAGATGCAGACACACGCTAAGCTGAGTGTATATTGGGGGATTGGGCAGGACTTGGCTGTGGGCTATCTGTCACCACTAGCTACCCTGTCAGAAAGGGTTAACAGACTTCTCATCTCTGGACATTCGACCTTCCTTCTCCATCATATTTTACATTGGGCTCCCATACACCTTCTCAGACCCATCTAGAACATACACACACCTGTAACCTATTTAGGTATGCATCAGGTATCGTTCTCCCAAAAGGAAACACTATTGGAGATCTGAATACCCATTCTTAACCTCCCTGACATTCATGTTAAGTGAACACAATGCCTTTACCAAGAATGTAGAATAACTAGCTGAAGAGGAGAGCAATTCATTTTGGCCTTATTCAAAAGGTTATACCGTTTCTGTATCAGTAAGGCACAGGCAGCTCAATTCTGATCTTTTTCCAACTAATTGGTCTTTAGACCAATCAGATATGAAAAAAATCTGATGCGAAAAGATTGATGTGATTGGTAAAAATATCAAATAGCAGGAAATGATCAGAATTGGGCTGCCTGGGTAAATGCAGCCTAAGAAACCTCTCGACATCATGTTAGAGTCAAACACAAAGTGAGCTCCTCATATTGTGAGATGGTGTGACCGCCACCTGTTGGATATTTCAGGATACTGCTACCATGTTACTCCATTTCTGACTAACAAAAGGGGAATAACGTCTAACTCAAAAAGCTTCTAGTTGTTCCTCCTCAGTGAGAATCACTGACCCAGACCGTGATCGGCCTTCAACTGCTTTCCCGTCAACGATGTGTTGTTGCTATGGCAATGTTTGGAGTCTCCGTGGTGACGATGGGGGTGTTTGGCATTTAGCAATGTCTCGTTGATGTGACGTTGACTGATGGCTTTAATACACATTCTTCCTATTTAATCTCAGTAATCTATTTAATCTGTCTCTTAATGACATGAACCCGGGATGGTGGTGACAGGTTCACTTTAAAAGTTAATATCATAAATATGATAAAAGTGAAAAGTTTTTAGTTTGGTGACAGATGCACTAGCGACATGGGTTTTTCCTGAAAAGTGACTTGAATAGGAAAAACTTTGGGACCTTTTTTGGGTCCTACAACTGACAGCCACATGTTACTTTCAACAACAAAAAAACATGGCATATTGTTGATAGACATAATCTGTGACCTTCCTTGTGACAAGGGTGTAATTGTTTCGTAATGTAATCGGCATTTATGAAGTTTACCTCTAGTCAAGGATGTTATACAGCCCTTCTGGTGATTGAGGTTATAATCAATGTGGAATTCCCTGGCCAGAAATAAAAAGTTTATGTTTCCAGTAACAGGCATGATGAAATGGTGGCTTTACCCCTGGTCAAGTTCCCATTATCCTCTTCAACGCGTTACTGTACTCTATGTACAACTGGAGGAGCAGTCAGTAGTTACTGCACATATGAAAACACACTAAGACAGTTCAGTAAAAGGTTTAGATATGGTTTTGAGACACCATCAAGTACTATAAAAGGACCTTGGAGGTAGTATCATTCATAAACCCTGTACATTTCCTCCATTCAGTCTAAGACCAATAAAGGCACACTCCACTGCATGCCAGGCCTTGTCCAACATAAATAAAGCAACACTAAACCACAGCAGATAAGGACACAGCTAGATAACAACCTGACTGAACCTACTGGAGAAATAAAAGCATTCTTACTATCCTTTTGTTCATATGCTGAAGTATGGATCGAAATGGACTCGTACATGTGCCTATGTACATGTGCCTATGAGTCCTGAATGCCACTTCCCTCATGATCTAGATGGTGTAGAAATCAACCACCTAGGATATCATGATCCGGTGTCTCAACTACTACATCATCCATCACTGAACACGTTTACATGCACACAGTATTCCAGATAGTAGCACATATCATGCTTAACCTCTCTTGGGTAGGGGGCAGTATTTTCACGGCCGGATGAAAAACGTACCCAAATTAAACGGCCTACTACTCGGGCCCAGGAACTGGAATATGCATAGTATTAGTAGATTTGGATAGAAAACACTCTGACGTTTCTAAAACTGTTTGAATGATTTCTGTTATACTCACAGACCTCATATGGCAGGCAAAAACCTGAGAAAAATCCAACCAGGAAGTGGGAAATCTGGTTCTTGTAGTCTTTTCAAGTCATTGCCTATCTAACACAGTGACTTAGGGTTCATTTTGCACTTCCTAAGGCTTCCACTAGATGTCAACAGTCTTTAGAACCTAGTTTCAGGCTTTTGCAGTGAACAGAGAGCGAACAAGAAGGCTGGGAAGTTGGTGACTCAGAAAATTACATGAGTTTTGTGGCGCGCGTTCACGTGATGAGGTAGCTGTGTTCCAAAACGTTTTTCAAAACATTGGAATCGTCCGGGTTGGAATATTAAAGTTTTATGTTAAAAAGGCCCTAAAGATTGATGCTATACAACGTTTGACATGTTTCAACGAACTTAAATATAACTTTATTAACTTTTTGTCGTGAAATTTTGGGCGCGCTTCCTACATTTGGAGTAGCAAAGAACAAGGAGGTATTTGGACATAAATGGACTTTATCGAACAAAACAACATTTATTGTGGACCTGGGATTCCTGGAAGTGCCTTCTAATGAAGATCAAAGGTAAGTGAATATTTGTAATGCTATTTATGATTTTAGATGACTCCAAAATGGCAGGTATCTGTATTGCCTGGTGTATGTTTGAGCGCCATATTCAGATTACTGCAAAGTGTGCTTTTCCCGTGAAGCTTTTTTGAAATCTGTCACAGCGGTTGCATAAAGGAGATGGTCATCTATAATTCTTTGAATAACAGTTTAATATTTTATCAACGTTTATGATGTGTATTTTTGTAAATTGTTGTGCTGATTCACCAGCAGTATTGGAGGCAAAATATTTTCTGAACATCACGCGCCAATGTAAAATGCTGTTTTTGGATATAAATATGAACTTTTTCGAACAAAACATACATGTATTGTCTAACATTGAGTCCTAGGAGTGTCATCTGATGAAGATCGTCAAAGGTTAGTGCTTAATTTTAGCTGAATTTCTGGTATTTGTGACCCCTCTCCTGCTTGGAAAATGGCTGTGTGGTTTTTCTTGTGTTGTACCTGTCCTAACATAATCTAACTTTATGCTTTCGCCGTAAAGCCTTTTTGAAAATCGGACAATGTGGTTACATTAAGGAGAAGTGTACCTTTAAAATGGTGTAAAATAATTGAAAGTTCTCAAACATATGACTATGACATTTTGTTGTTTTGAATTTGGCGCTCTGATTTTTCACTGGCTGTTGAATAGTGTGAACCGTGGGTGGGACGCTAGCGTCCCAAGAGAGGTTAAGGTCTTATTCAGGATAAGCTGTTTACATGCACTTTTGATATCCCGCTCACGAGTATCCCTGAACCCATGAATATTCCTCATTTAAGTTCATATGGGTTAAATGGAATAGTAAGTGAAATGTAGACACCATCTGTAGGTCTATAACCTCTCACATGTAGAGTAATATAATATTAACTCCTGTATAATTATGCATTTCTTGTAGTAGGCCTAAAATTATACAACAAATGTTAATTGTGTCTTGAGAACAGGAGTTGAGAAATAGGATTTCTGTCTTTCAGCATCTCTTGAGAAAATGTGAATGTACGTGGAACTTATCTTTTGCAATTATGCAAACCAGATAAAATATGCACCCAAGACGAACTGAAGTCTTATCAGAAACAGTTTATCGTTTTCTCAGTTTTTCATTTCCATAAAACCAGTCAAACTGATGACATTTGGACATTTTGCACGGGAACAATCTTTCCACTGTTCTGGAGTTATTGCATTTTCTCCCCGGTCCCTAAATGAAACAGACAACTTTACCGTGTTAACTGGATTATACCGCATTCATTCTATCGATTAAAGACATTCTGGTGAGCAATACTTTTTTTGGTCTTCTGGGCAACCAGTTATGACAGAAGAGAAGCTGCATGTATCTAACTATAGTTGACAAATGGCCTACCAAATGTTGGAAATTATAAGCAGAAACGTATCTAAATTAGGGGTGAAAGTAAGCTATACTGTCCAGTGGACTACGGTGTATCAGCAAAATACATTCTTATGGAATTATTATGATGGATGGAACTGCGCAGGTATAGCCTACTTTAAGTGATTTGTTTGATAATCAGATGAAAAAAAAAAAAGAATAATCACAACACCCATGATACGTGAAACCGAGCCTGCACACAGCGAAAAACAACAGTAAACGGGATAAGATATTTACATGCCACAGTATCCCATCTAACATCAGCATATCCCAGGCATCTTATCCAGGTTTCTCATAACTGGGATAAAAGCTTTTTGGGGGTTATTGTAAAAGAGATATGATGTTACACTCAAAAAACTAAATACTTGAGTATCCTGAATAACGAGATATTGGTGGGCATGTAAACATGGTCAATGAGTTAGTATATTTCTAGCTGCTAACGTCTGATCTACTCTTACTTCCTCATACCACTTCTTCTCGTTTCTATTTGTGGTGTAAAATATGTCACATGACTACTTCCACATAACTTAACAATGGATGCCCCCGGACACACAAACTTTTTGTTATTCTATCCTCATGTGGACCTAAAATTGATTTCCATTCAAAATCCAATTTTTCCTAACCTCTTACCCTAATTGTAACCTTAACCCAAAGCTTAAAATAGCCTTTGTTCTCATGGGGATGTGGGAAATGTCCCCACGGTGGAACATTATTCTTGTTTTACTATCCTTGTGGGGACTATGTCTTTAGATAGAAGAACCAAGCCACACACACTTCATGTGAACAGGGTCTCATTGCCTCCATTGAAGCAGCCCTCTCGTAAAGTCATGTGATTAGCAGGTGGGGCCAATTTGACTCAAACACACACTAAGATTAGCCTACAACTACAACTGTTTCAAATGAAAACATTAATGACGACAACCACACACAACTACAACCACATCAATTTCAGGAGGGGAAACGGTGAAACAGGCAGAGGGGAGGACAGGGAGGAGTATAATTTATGGCTGTATTGATTTCCAATGCTCCTTTATGGGCCTTTTATGTCAGTTTAGCACTTTGGCAACACTTGCTTTAGTGCCACATCAATACTGCACACTGGCACTGAGCTAGAGACGGGAGTGTGAGTGAGAGAACGCGCGTGAGAGTAGGAGAGAGATTGAATTGTAAATGTGAGTCTTTCATTGAGTGCAAATTTGAGATGAGTTTGAATTGGATCGGGGTGTGCGCACCTGTACGTGAACATACAGTGCATTTGGAAGGTATTCAGACCCCTTGACTTTTTCCACATTGTTACGTTACAGCCTTATTCTAAAATGGATTAAATAAAAACATTTCCTCATTAATCTAGACACATTACCCCATAATGACAAAGTGAAAACAGGTTTTTCAAAATATTTGCAAATTCATAAACAGAAATACCTTATTTACATAAGTATTCACACCCTTTGCTATGAGACTCGAAATTGAGCTCAGGTGTAACCTGTTTCCATTAATCATCCCAGAGATGTTTCTACAACTTGGAGTCCACCTGTCAGTGGTGTAAAGTACTTAAGTAAAATACTACTTAATTCGTTTTTTGGGGTATTGTTGACTACTTTTAACTCACTACATTCCTAAAGAAAATTTACTTTTTACTCCATACACTTTCCCTGACACCCAAAAGTATTCATTACATTTTAAATGGTTAGCGTGACAGAAAAATTGTCTATTTCACACACTTATCAAGAGAACATCCCTACTGCCTCTGATCGACTCACTAAAAACGTTTCATTTGTTAATGATGTCTGAGTGTTGGAGTGTGCCCCTGGCTATCTGTACATTTAAAAAAACAAGAAAATGGTGCCGACTGGTTTGCTTCATATAAGGAACTTGAAAAGATGTATACTTTACCTTTTGATATTTATGTATATTTTAGCAATTACATTTACTTTTGATACTTAAGTATATTTAAAACCAAATACTTTTACTCAAGTAGTATTTTACTGGGTGACTTTTACTTGAGACCTTTTCTATTAAGGTATCTTTACTTTTACGCAAGTATGACAATTGGGTACTTTTTCCACCACCTGTGGTAAGTTCAATTGATTGGTCACGAAACTTCGTCAGCCGGTGATTGTCAAGCAAATAACAGTCGGTCTCACGGCAATTGACCGTTAATTAACAAATACATTTAGCATTTCCGGCTTCCACACAAGCCATTGATGCAGACCTTTGGAACATCTACACCTTCACAATATATCCATTATTTATTTTAGACAGGTCTAACGAAGCATGATATGAAGAAAATGTAGTCTATTTCAGAAGAACAGAATAGCATACTCTGAGTTGTCCTTTGGTCCTGATCTGGCAAGGCAAATTGTCTTTGGGCAACAAGTTTATTTAGCTGACAAGATTTGCTTAGAATTCCGAGGCATTATTTTATAGTATGTTGAATACAATTGACCACAGCTGAATAAAATAGACTGGAGGGAGTGTGCACATGCGGCTATTGTGTGTTGAGCGGTTAACAAAGAAATAGGTATTCCTATATGGTTAATTTAGAGTTATTTATGTAACTTTAGTTCTACAAATGTTGGGCTATACGTTTGGATTTTTAATACATTCTAAGGCTGCATGACGCGACTAATGATGATTTGAAAAATGTTGCTTGAAAGACATGAGCTCTGCTTTGTTTTTTGTGTGCAGGCTGTACACTACATCAGTCACTCATTCACAATTTGACAAGCAGTTGATAATGCCTAGAATTTCATGGCGGCGTCCCCTTTGTGTGGCCGTAATGCACCTTAAAAAAATCCATGTCTTCTGCTGCGTTACGCGCTTCTCCCCGAGTGATGCACGCTCCATCACGTGATTGGGTCGTTGTCACAGGCCACAAGTGAAGACACATCGGGGACGCAACTACGTGTGTCCTTATCCAATTCCAAGGTGCATATTGAAGAGATTGGAAGAACTGTCCACATTTACTTTGTCAGCCAACAATACGAGTAGGCCTAACGAACAGCAAAAACACTAGCCTGTCAATCTACTATCCCCCATGAAACGCATGCCAGCTTATGTATGCCAGTTAGCCTCTACACCCTTTGTAAAGCAGATTAATGTGATTAATTTTAAGAAGTTATTTGGCCACTTTAGTTGTGATACAAACCTTATAAAAAACATATAGGCCCATGGGCTAGGCTACATGACGTGTGCGACTAAGATTAAAAAATGTAGCAAAAAAAAGGCATTGTTTCTTATGCTGGGCATCATTCCCAAGAGATAATATATAATTCACAAGTGATAGGATAATATTGTCACTATTCTTGATTGAATCTTGTCTTTACATACAGTGAGGGAAAAAAACGCATTTGGTCCCCTGCTGATTTTGTACGTTTGCCCACTGACAAAGAAAGGATCAGTCTATAATTTTAATGGTAGGTTTATTTGAACAGTGAGAGACAGAATAACAACAAAAAAATACAGAAAAACGCATGTCAAAATGACTTGCATTTTAATGAGGGAAATAAGTATTTGACCCCTCTGCAAAACATGACTTAGTACTTGGTGGCAAAACCCTTGTTGGCAATCACAGAGGTCAGATGTTTCTTGTAGTTGGCCACCAGGTTTGCACACATTTCAGGAGGGATTTTGTCCCACTCCTCTTTGCAGATCTTCTCCAAGTCATTAAGGTTTCAAGGCTGACGTTTGCCAACTCGAACCTTCAGCTCCCTCCACAGATTTTCTATGGGATTAAGGTCTGGAGATTGGCTAGGCCACTCCAGGACCTTAATGTGCTTCTTCTTGAGCCACTCCTTTGTTGCCTTGGCTGTGTGTTTTGGGTCATTGTCATGCTGGAATACCCATCCACGACCCATTTTCAATGCCCTGGCTGAGGGAAGGAGGTTCTCACCCAAGAGTTGACGGTACATGGCCCCGTCCATCGTCCCTTTGATGCGGTGAAGTTGTCCTGTCCCCTTAGCAGAAAAACACCCCCAAAGCATAATGTTTCCACCTCCATGTTTGACGGTGGGGATGGTGTTCTTGGGGTCATAGGCAGCATTCCTCCTCCAAACACGGCGAGTTGAGGCCAAAGACTCCATTTTGGTCTCATCTAACCACAACACTTTCACCCAGTTGTCCTCTGAATCATTCAGATGTTCATTGGCAAACTGTGCTTTCTTGAGCAGGCGGACCTTGCGGGCGCTGCAGGATTTCAGTCCTTCACGGTGTAGTGTGTTACCAATTGTTTTCTTGGTGTCTATGGTCCCAACTGCCTTGAGATCATTGACAAGATCCTCCCGTGTAGTTCTGGGCGGATTCCTCACCGTTGTCATGATCATTGCAACTCCACGAGGTGAGATCTTGCATGGAGCCCCAGGCCGAGGGAGATTGGCAGTTCTTTTGTGTTTCTTCCATTTGCGAATAATCGCACCAACTGTTGTCACCTTCTCACCAAGCTGCTTGGCGATGGTCTTGTAGCCCATTCCATCCTTGTGTAGGTCTACAATCTTGTCCCTGACATCCTTGGAGAGCTCTTTGGTCTTGGCCATGGTGGAGAGTTTGGAATCTGATTGATTGATTGCTTCTGTGGACAGGTGTCTTTTATACAGGTAACAAACTGAGATTAGGAACACTCCCTTTAAGAGTGCGCTCCTAATCTCAGCTCGGTACCTGTATAAAAGACACCTGGGAGCCAGAAATGTTTCTGATTGAGAGGGGGTCAAATACTTATTTCCCTCATTAAAATGCAAATCAATTTATAACATTTTGACATGCGTTTTTTTCTGGATTTTTTTATTGTTATTGTGCCTCTCACTGTTCAAATAAACCTACCATTAAAATTATAGACTGATCATTTTTGTCAGTGGGCAAACGTACAGAATCAGCAGGGGATCAAATACTTTTTCCCCCTCACTGTATACTAAATAATGTGTGAAATTTGATTTAGAATGGACCATTATCATGCACCTGTATTGAAACAGGGTCAGCGGGGAAAAATACATGTCATCTACAGTGCCTTGCAAAAAGTATTCATGCCCCTTGGCCTTTTTCCTATTTTGTTGCATTACAACCTGTAATTTAAATTGATTTTTATTTGGATTTCATGTAATGGACATACACAAAATAGTCCAAATTGGTGAAGTGAAAAAAAACTTGTTTCAAGAAATTATACAAAATAAAAACGGAAAAGCGGTGCGTCCCTATGTATTCACCCCCTTTGCTATGAAGCCCCTAAATAAGATCGGGACTAAGTGTCACACAATCTAAGTGTCACATGATCTCAGTATAAATATATATTATATACACACACACACACACACGTTCTGAAAGGCCCCAGACTCTGCAACACCACCAAGCAAGCGGCACTATGAAGACCAAGGAGCTCACCAAACAGGTCAGGGACAAAGTTGTGGAGAAGTACAGATCAGGGTTGGGTTATAAAAAAATATCCGAAACTTTGAACATACCACGGAGCGCCATTAAATCCTTTATTAAAAAATTGAAAGAATATGGCACAACAAACCTGTCAAGAAGGGCCACCCACCAAAACTAACAGACCAGGCAAGGAGGGCATTAATCAGAGAGGCAACAAAGAGACCAAAGATAACCCTGAAGGAGCTACAAAGCTTCAGAGCAGAGATTGGAGTATCTGTCTATAGGACCACTTTAAGCCATACACTCCACAGAGCTGGGCTTTACGGAAGAGTGGCCAGAAAAAATCCATTGCTTAAAGAAAAAAATAAGCAAACACGTTTGGTGTTCGCCTAAAAGGCATGTGGGAGACTGCCCAAACATGTGGAATAAGGTACTCTGGTCAGATGAGACTAAAATTCAGCTTTTTGGCCATCATGGAAAACGCTATGTCTGGCGCAAACCCAACACCACAAGAACACCATCCCCACAGTGAAGCATGTTGGTGGCAGCATCATGCTGTGGGGGGATGTTTTCCATCGGCAGGTACTGGGAAACTGGTCAGAATTGAAGGAATGATGGATGGCGCTAAATACAGGGAAATTCTTGAGGGAAACCTGTTTCAGTCTTCCAGAGATTTGAGACTGGGATGGAGGTTCACCTTCCAGTAGGACAATGACCCCAAGCATACTGCTAAAGCAACACTCGAGTGGTTTAACCTGTTTGGGATAGGGGGCAGTATTTTCACGGCCAGATAAAAAAAACGTACCCTATTTAATCTGGTTACTACTCTTGCCCAGAAACTAGAATATGCATATAACTAGTAGATTTGGATAGAAAACACTCTAATGTTTCTAAGACTGTTTGAATGGTGTCTGTGAGTATAACAGAACTCATATGGCAGGCAAAAACCTGAGAAGATTCCAGGCAGGAAGTGGAATAGTCTAGTCAAAGCCAATACATCAATCCAATTGAGAATCTGTGGTATGACTTAAAGATTGCTGTACACCAGCGGAACCCATCCAACTTGAAGGAGCTGGAGCAGTTTTGCCTTGAAGAAGGGGCAAAAATCTCAGTGGCTAGATGTGCCAAGCTTATAGAGACATACCCCAAGAGACATGCAGCTGTAATTGCTGCAAAAGGTGGCTCTACAAAGTATTGACTTTGGGGGGGATAGTTATGCACGCTCAAGTTCAGTTTCTGTCTTCATTTCTTGTTTGTTTCACAAATAACACATTTATTTTCAAAGTGGTAGGCATGTTGTGTAAATCAAATGATACAAAGCCCCAAAAAAATCAAATAGGGGGTGAATACCTTCGCAGGCCACTGTTTGCACTTAAAATAGTGAACTGAGGACACTTATCCCCGTTGTTTATTTTCATGCCAGCCATGTAGGCTATACTCCTGTTGTAAAGATAAGTAACATGCTTCATTTTAAGAAAGCTTAGAAATAAATATAGTAGGCCTAGCCTAAAGAAAGCTGATCCTCCTATTTTTAGTAGAGGCCATCACTGTTTTATCACGCAATTGCATAGCCTATTGAAATGTTGCACAACATGAGCTCATGGGACTTATGAAGTGTGATTAGATTTTCGAATACATTTGCATTGATGTCAGAGTGATTAGATGGATAGAGTGCTGAGTACCAGGCAGTTAGCAAGTTTTGTAGGCTACTAATGACCATCAGCAGCATTACAGCTTGGAGAAGCCTAATTACCGTGACTAAACGGTTATGTGGAATTTGACTGCCTTCATGACACGTGACCGCCTGGAAATACTGTCACAGCAACAGTCCTAGACATGATTTGGGAAGGCACACCTGTCTATATAAAAAGGTCCCACAGTTGACTGTGCATGTCAGAGCAAAAACCAAGCCATGAGGTCAAAGGAATTGTCTGTATAACTCAGAGACAGGATTGTGTCGAGGCACCGATCTGGGGAAGGGTACCAAAACATTTCTGAAGCATTGAAGGTCCCCAAGAACACGGTGGCCTCCGTCATTCCTAAATGGAAGAAGTTTGGAACCACCAAGACTCTTCCTGGAACTGGCTGTTTGGACAAACTGAGCAATTGGGGGTGAAGGGCCTTGGTCAAGGAGGTGACCAAGAACCCAATGGTCACTCTGAAAGAGCTCCAGAGTTCCTCTGTGGAGATGGGAGAACCTTCCAGAAGGACAACCATCTCCGCAGCACTCCACCAATCAGGCCTTTATGGTAGAGTGGCCAGACGGAAGCCACTCAGCTAAAGGCACAAGACAGCCCGCTTGGAGTTTGCCAAAAGGCACCTAAAGGATTCTCAGACCATGACAAACAAGATTCTCTGGTCTGATGAAACCAAGAGTGAACTCTTTGGCCTGAATGCCAAGCGTCATGACTGGAGGAAACCTGGCACCATCCCTACGGTGAAGCATGGTGGTGGCAGCATCATGCTGTGGGGATGTTTTTCAGCGGCAGGGGCTGGGAGACTAGTCAAGATCGAGGGAAAGATGAACAGAGAAAAGTACAGAGAGATCCTTGATGAAAACCAGAGTGCTCAGGACCTCAGACTGGGGCGAAGGTTCACCTTCCAACAGGACAACGACCCTACACACACAGTGGCTTCGGGACAAGCCCAGCCAGAGCCTGGAATTGAACCCAATCTAAAATCTCTGGAGACCTGAAAATAGCTGTGCAGCGACGCTCCCCATTCAACCTGACAGAGCTTGAGAGGATCTGCAGAGAAGAATGGGAGTAACTCCCCAAACACAGGTGTGCCAAGCTTGTAGCATCATACCGAAGAGGACTCTAGGCTGTAATCGCTTCCAAAGGTGCTTCAACAAAGTACTGAGTGAAGGGTCTGAATATTTATGTACATTTGCACACAAAAAAAATTCACCAAACCCGTTTTTGCTTTGCCATTCTGGGGTATATTGCGTAGATTAATGAGGGGAAAAAACGATTTAATCCATTTAAGAATAAGGCTGTGTTGTAACAAAATGTGGAAGTCGTCAAGGGGTCTGAATACTTTCCGAATGCACCGTACGTGTTACAGGTGTGTTCATCTACATAGATTATGCCCAAACGTGTGTGTGTGTGTGTGTGCGTGTGTGACTGACCGGTCACAGGAGCAGGCCACCATCAGACTGAGGAGGTTGTAGATTATGAAGGTGAAGATGACAGCTGTGATGGTTCCTCGAGGTATGGAGTAGCTAGGGTTCTTCAGGTCACCTGGGACACAGCACAACACCAGGTCAGACACACACGTCTCTGATCTCTTGGATAACTCCTGAACAACCCCTTTGAAAACTGAGCAGCTAAATTGAAATTCCATCTCTCCACCCATTGATCAAACATCCATTTCTTACCTGACATGTTGGATCCGGCCATGATGCCTGTGCACCCGTTAAACATGACAGCAAACACCGTAGCAAAGGACATCATGGTTCCTGTTGTGTAGTCCACAGCATAATCAGCTAGGGAAGGGGGGGATTTAGAAATCAATTCAATCAGCTCCATGTCCGAATCCACCCCAAATTCAGATATTAACAAAAAACATGGAATTGATGAACATACATGCCTCTTGGAATTCAAAAAGTACAGAAGTGCCATATCTCGCCATCGCAGGTTCAACTATAGTTTGTGTTACATATAAAAGCCATTGACTTTTAACCCACTTCTCATTGCCACTGTAAAGCTTACCCTCCAAACAAAGTGTGTCATTTTGTTGCCAACAGGGTCTTTGAAGGTGCTGTGTGTGTCAGTGTGACTGAGTTATGGCGATTAGCAGGGTAATCATGAGGTTGATTTCCACACTGAAAATAAATCCCTCAGCTCAGTGAGGTTGGTATGTTATGGTGGAAATGGGGAGCCAAAGGATATTTACGATACCCACTAATTACAACTAAATAATGAATTACCTTTTTCACTGCCAGCAACCCTGGTAAACATTGAGCAAAACAAGAGGCTTAAACCTATAATTGGTGTGCGTGTGTCTAAGATAATAAACAAGTAAATTCTGCCACCATAAAGTATGCATAACTGACATTACTAGCCTGTTCAACCTCTTTCGTATTGTCTGAGATCCCTAAAGATTGGAAAGCTTCCGCGGTCATCCCCCTCTTCGAAGGGGGAGACACTTGACTCAAATTGTTACAGACCTATATCCATCCCGCCCTGCCTTTCTAAAGTCTTCGAAAGCCAAGTTAAACAGATCACAGGCCATTTCGAATCCCACCGTACCTTCTCCGCTATGCAATCTGGTTTCCGAGCTGGTCATGGGTGCACCTCAGCAACGCTCAATGTCCTAAACTATATAATAACCGCCATCGATAAGAGACAGTACTGTGCAGCCGTATTCATCGACCAGGCCAAGGCTCTCGACTGTCAATCACCGCATTCTTATCAGCAGACTCAATAGCCTTGGTTTCTCAAATGACTGCCTCGCCTGGTTCACCAACTACTTCACAGAGTTCAGTGTGTCAAATCAGAGGGCCTGTTGTCCGGACCTCTGGCAGTCTATGGGGGTGCCACAGGGTTCAATTCTCGGGCTGACTCTTTTCATATCAATGATGTCGCTCTTGCTGCTGGGGATTCTCTGATCCACCTCTATGCAGACGACACCATTCTGTATACATCTGGCCCTTCTTTGGACACTGTGTTAACAAACCTCCAAACAAGCTTCAATGGCATTCAACACTCCTTCCGTGGCCTCTAACTGCTCTTAAATGCAGGTAAAACTAAATGCATGCTCTGCAACCGATCGCTGCCTGCACCCGCCCGCCCAGCATCACTACTCTGGACGGTTCTGACTTACCTAGGTGTCTGATTAGACTAAACTTTCCTTCCAGACTCACATTAAGCATCTCCAATCCAAAATTAAATCTATAAATCAGGTTCCTACTTCGCAACAATGTCCTCACTCATGCTACCAAACATACCCTTGTAAAACGTACTATCCTACCGATCCTTGACTTCAGGCGATGTCATTTACGAAATAACCTCCAACACTCTACTCAGAAAATTGGATGTAGTCTATCACAGTGCCATCCGTTTTGTCACTAAAGCCCCATATACTACCCACCACTGCGACCTGTATGCTCTCGCTGGCTGGCCCTCACTACATATCCGTCGCCAAACCCACTGGCTCCAGGTCATCTATAAGTCTTTGCTAGGCAAAACCCCCACCTCATCCCAGCTCACGGGTCACCATAGCAACACCCACCCGTAGCACGCGCTCCAGCAGGTATATTTCACTGGTCATCCCCAAAGCCAACACCTCCTTTCCTTCCAGTTCTCTGCTGCCAATGACTGGAACGAATTGCATGTCACTGAAGCTGGAGACTTACATCTCCCTCACTAACTATAAGCATCAGCTGTCCGAGCAGCTTACCAATCACTGTACCTGTACACAGCCCATCTGTAAACAGCCCACCCAACTACTTCATCCCCATATTGTTATTTTTTTGTTACTCTTTTGCACCCCAGTATCTCTATCCCATGTGGAACTCTGTTGTTGTTTTTGTCACACTGCTTTGCTTTATCTTGGCCAGGTCGCAATTGTAAATGAGAACTTGTTCTCAACTGGCCTACTTGCTTAAAAAAATTGTTTAAAAAATTATAATTATAACATGAGACAACACTCACATGCTTATGCTCACACTAATAATGCTTTGCTATATTAAATTCTTTAAAGATGCACTATGCAGAAATTGCTCCGCCATTTCCTGGTTGCTAAAATTCTAATTACAGTTTGTGAGAAAACAAACAAGCATAGTGTAGAGAATCTTGTACCATCTAAACTGCTGTGAAATATACATTCCATAAACCAAAAATATTGTATTACCAGCTGTTTGAAGCGGGTGTAGAAAACTGAAAGCAAATGACGAATGAAACTTAAGAGCGTGAAGCATAGAAATAGCGCACATAGAACACATCTACTGCTTCTTAGACTTGCTTTCAATGCAAATTACAGATCTATTACACACACTTCTATGTGAATTTGGTAGGGGCACCCAAAAAGTTACATATTGCAGCTTAAATCAAGTGCAATTCTATTTAGAATGACACATTCATTAAGCACACAGATTTATATTGGTGCACAGCACTCACACATGACGACCCCCCCCCGCCATCGCGCAGACAGACCCCCTTTCTCACCATCCAGGTTGCCCAGGAGTGTGTTCAGTTTAAAGCCGGTGAAGTTGGCCATGGTCGGTGGCTGTGGCCCCGTGCTGTTGTGGATGGGCGGAGCGGCGGGCAGGAGGATGGTGCGTGGGCGCACGGCAAAGAAGCTGATAAAGATGGTGGCCAGCACCAGCATGACCACCAGGAAGATGATGAAGGAGGCTTTGGCGTAGATCTCTGCCCCCACCAGACACACAAGCAAGCAGAGGAGGAGGATGCCGGTGGCATAGAGCAACGACCACCAGTACCCCGCTGGCAACACCTGGAGGGAACCCGCTGGGCTCACCCCATCTGGAGAGGGAAAGGAGAGATGGGGGTGAGAAGAGGAGGTGAGGTAAGTGAGGGGGTTTGTAGGTTAAAAGGTGAGGAGGTTGATGAGAAGATGAGGGAGTGAAGGAATGAGGTGATAGTTGAAACAGACCATGAAAAGGTCAAAGGGTTGTAATCCAATTCCATTTAAATTGTTCAGTTTGATTCAATAAGCTTTCAAAATGGGCATGTCATGCATGAGTAGACATTGTCAAAGCAGATTAGTTTTACATCAAATACAATATACTAAAAAAGTAGTCTGGCAATATAAACAGAGCACAGGTTGGTATTTATTGGGATGACTCATGTACTGGAGGCAGCTCTGCAGGGTTGTCACTAGCTGGCACAGCAAAAAGCAATACAATCAGATTTTAAACCTAACCTTAACCACACTGGCAACCTTATGCCTAAGCCTTACCTTTATTAAGATCAAAAAGTAATTATTTGTTTTCATAAATGTATACAATAATTGCCAATTTCGAATTTGCCACTGGCCCATCTAATAGAAATCACTCAGCTCTGCCTCCAGGACAAGATTCATCCGAATAAATATTGACCCACAAACAGAGCAGGAAGAGGGTTAGAGAGTATGGCTGTATACCTTCTGGAAGCCCGAAAGTTGCTACTATGGCCTCGACCAGACCCAGGATATAGAGGGCACTGCTACACACATTAGCCAGGAAGAACATGACGCCTAGACTGCCCCCAAACTCTGGCCCCAACGCACGACTTATCATGTCTGGGGGAGGAGGGGGTTAAGGCTGGGATACACAGGAGTTAAGAGTGAGTGTGTATGTGGACACTATAATGAAGTGAAGGCCTTTAAACTGTGAACGTCATCAGGCACTGAAAGAAATAGGCCCAGGCACAGATTCCCATCCTCCTCTCACACACTCACCATGTGTCTTACAGATAAAGTGAAAACAATACCAGCCATTCACTGACACACACACAAATATCTATACATTGAGGAATGCAATGCTACATTAATGAAACTGAAAGAGCACTGTAAGGTGGAGTGTGTGTGTACAGCAAATGGGCCTGAAATGACATGTCTATACATCTATCATGTACAGCTGTGTGTGTATTGCTGAGGAGGATACAGTAGGCCCCTCCTGCGTCCAGAGCTCCATTGGTTGAGATGGCACACACAGACAGCACGGTCATACTGATGATGAAGTAGGCCACTAAGAACATGGCTATGGCCTGATACAGCCCACACTGGCCCACCACGAAACCTGACGGGAGAGGAGAGAACACAAGGACCACACTACGGTTTAACATTTCAAATCATCTCAAAGTCTCTAACAGGAACTGGGTTTGGTGGTTTAACAACTTCCTTACAGCAAGTTGGACCTTGGAATTTACAGTAATTGTCAACAAGAACATGCAGTGGGGAATTCTCATTGGCTTTCACCTTCACTATACAGTTGAGACAGCAGTTTGACCCTCCTCCCCCAATGCGAAGTCACACAGTAATTATTCATCAAAACACCATGCCAAGGCATCCAGTTATGTTTAAGAAATGTTTTTCAATGTCACACACATTCAAATCAGTTTAGACTGACAATAGCCTATGGCAAAATACCAAACTTCTACAATGCTACCATTTCCTTGCAACATTCAACAATAGGTCAAAATGCAGAACAAGTTACTTCATGCTTTTAACCAAAACAGAAGTCATCCAATTCACTGTACACCACTCCTATGCATTGGAACAGAAGTGCCATATTGTTCCATATAAGGTATAATGCAGTGCTTATGTTATGTGGAATGGCATTCTTGTCTCTCAAACTAGTGGCTGTTTAACGTTTGCGTGTCTACACCCCAGCAGCTGAGGTATCATGAGACAGGGAGCAAGACAGAGTGGAACACACCAAGGCAAGCGAGAGAACACTCACAGACAGTCCACTGTACTTACCGTGAGAACTCTGATAGAATAAAACACCTCTGAACAAAGAAAACAGATGAGAGACATTGAGGAATGGTGATTGTGTTTGTAAACATATCTTCAGATGAATTGTGAATACATTAGGGATAGGGATGTCATTATTGCCATCAGAGATATTGGACCTCCGAGCTCTGCATCATGTGAATGTGATTAATGGCTCGAGACTGAAGTTATAGCGCAAGTAAATAATCAATTTCTTGCAAGAACTACATTTTACTCCATATTGTTAATCCACTTGAAACTACTATATTCCTCCAGTAAGAAAATTGTTGTCGTACATATTTACACATGTATCATCATGACTATGACCCCATAACAATCCATTCCCAATGTGTCACGGGATGCACTCACTACAGTAGGCTCTACCCGTTAACCTACTTTTATCTCCACACCCTTGTACTGTAACACACCAAGGGACTTAAGTGGCAAAAGGGTAATTCCACCAAGTGGAACTTGGTCAACAAGAAAAAAAAACTTGATTTCACCAAATTTGAAAATCCTGTCATAAAGAGCACTTTCAACACGTTCCCATCTCGAGGTTAAAAACAAAAATGACTATAGTAAGTGCCAAATAAAGATCTTAAATCATCCATAAATCCCCGTGTGACAGAGGGAATGGAAGCTTGTTGTGTGCATCAGGGAGGTGCAAATAAATGCAAGCTTCACAAAAAAATGGTTTAGACAGGTTAGACATTTTTATCTATGACTAAAAGGGTTGACGTGCTCTGCCGACCAGCTCGGTTTTCCATCACAAAACACCAGAAAATGGCCAATGAGAGTCGAACCAGGTAAACTGCTTTTACACTACTTAAAAAGCAATATGTGCAACATAATAAAACGAGAGTTCAATTCACGTAACAGGATTGACCTTAAAATGGAGGGACAGATGTAAATAAATCACTACCGAATAAAACAAAAAATACATGGGTTTCCATCGCATTTTCAACTCTACTGATGGTTTTCTAAAAATGTTAAATAATAATATAGCGAGTGTGCCATCTCCAGTATTGGCACTTGTGTTGTAGCCAACAGCGCAGCGCAAGTATAGCCTACATGATGTGGGTATTATTGACAAAATAGATTATTTTGACAAACGGCAGCCAAGTATCGATGATCATGTCACCAGAATAAGCCCCGCGATATTTATTGGAAATGAGCATTAATCTCATCACATTGCACTTTCACCACCCTGTGAAGTTCATCGTCATTTATTTTATTTGTAGTCTAATAAACTGCATGCCTTTCCGATTAGTTTAACTCGTCATCGCGTGACTCCCAAGTTTACTTCGATTAGATGCTTATTATAGCAATATTTGCGAATAAAATCGTTTCCACCTACATCTTGCACAATTCATTTTACCGAAACAAAAATATCCCACCTCGTCTAACGTATTTTGTTTTGTCGACATTTGCAAAGTTTCCCGAAAAGTGTGTCTCCATCAGGCCTGTCATTACATTTTTCAATCAGGAATGTTGAATAAAATTATATTTTAACGTAAAAATATAATTGTATTTAACATTCTGGCTTGTAGAGGTCGTGAGAGTTACTAGTAACTTTCCAGATTCAAACGCTAATTTCTGCCCGATGTAGAATTCAATGCAAGTCAACTTCGGGTTTCCAGGCAACAACTGGCTCAAAGTTACCAACACAGGCCTATAATAAAGCTATTTTGTGGACATTGTAATAAATAACAGTAGGCTATAACGTTACTCACCAATTCGTAGGAAGACCACCACGCTGAACATAGACAGCAAGGTGGGTATCACCACACCAAAGAATGTGGAGAGCTTTTTGGGCCGGCTGTGGTGCGCCGACTTCCGTCTGGAAACTGCCGGGGACTGCTCCACAGCCTCCCTGGCAAGACACGGCTGATGCTCCCCCGACTGCTCATTTACACTCGTGGAGAGGCGATAGTGCAGGAGTGGTGTCCTCTCCGACATGGCAAAGCTGCTGTTGGCTAGTACGACTAACCAGAACTTAAAAACACCCTGTCACCAATTGTGTCGGTTTTATCAACTAAACTAGTTTCTAGAATTCACTCTCAAACATAGAAGCAAAAATCAGTGCGCATGACTTTACTACGACATTGTTTTCTCAAATCATGTAAACAGACGCTGAACAACATTGTCACGCTACAATCGGAATGCTAATCAATATAGTTTGCCTACCTCGATATTAGAAATACAGTTTCTCCTCGTGTGGCCTAACCCCACTTGAAATCAGAGAAAACACTATATTGTAGTGGGCCTACATTACAAACCCCACACTATCGTAAAAGTTGTGCGTCGCATTTGTTGGAACTTTCCAACAATCCGTGAACATTGTGAAGCTTGAGCCATTTAGGTCACGTAATCATACAGCAAATGTTCAAAATAAAAGTCCCCCCTCAAGTAACCTAACGTAGCAGGGGTAAAATAAAGACCTGAGCGGAGTTTTCAGTGGAAGGGAACTTAGGTTGAAGATACTGTATCCCTAAAAACTGAATGCATCCGGTTGTTACCATCGCCAGAACAACCGAATGCATCCAGTTGTTACCATCACCAGAACAACCGAATGCATCCGGTTGTTACCATCGCCAGAACAACCGAATGCATCCAGTTGTTACCATCGCCAGAACAACCGAACGCATCCAGTTGTTACCATCGCCAGGACAACCGAAAGCATCCGGTTGTTACCATCGCCAGAACAACCGAACGCATCCGGTTGTTACCATCGCCAGAACAACCGAACGCATCCGGTTGTTACCATCGCCAGAACAACCGAACGCATCCGGTTGTTACCATCGCCAGAACAACCGAACGCATCCGGTTGTTACCATCGCCAGAACAACCGAATGCATCCAGTTGTGGCCTACACCGTTAAGGGTGAGTTTAAAGTTGCTTAAACATACATTTATTGAAAATACAAACAATATATTATTGAAATCAAATAACATTTTTTTTTTTATTATAATGATGATGTTTTACATTATAGTCCCCTGTAAAAAACAACAACAATAACAACACAATAACGACAACAGTAAATGGTTTTTAACTACTATCAACTCGTAACAGAACAGGATTTAAAAGTTTTGAAGTGAACATTTTCACATTGACCCTGTCTAGGGGTAACTTTGGATGGGGCCACAGTGTCCCCTGACCCCGCTTATCTCAGTGCCCAGTCCACCCAGTTGTGCTGCTGATCCAGTTCTACTGTTCTGCCTGCAGCTGAAGACCCCTGACCTAATTCACCAGGTGTGCTACCTTGTCCCGGACCTGCTGTTTCGACCCCTTCTCTCTCTCTCTCGCTCTCTCTCTCTCTCTCTCTCTCTCTCTCCTGGCCTTGCTGTTTCGACTTCTGAATGCATGGCTATGAAAAGCCAACTGACATTGACTCCTGAGGTTTTGAACTGTTGCACCCTCAAAATACTTTTTTTTTCATTATAGCTCTACACATCAAATGTATATTGTACCATTTAAACTATAGAAGTTGTCAGCCCTGTACATCTGCTTGATATTGTATTTTGGAATCCTCAGACCCTTTAATAATGGGATCTTGTGTCATGTCATGAAGAATTGTGTCATTAGGGTATTTTTTAGAACGCTGTAAATAAGGCCTCTATTGATAATGTCAATTTTACACTTATTAGGACAATCTTCCTGGTATGACACTGGATCTTATTAGTAGGGGGTCAAAGTATACTAAAATACCTCTGTTTATTGGTGACAACTTCTCTAGTTTAAATGGTGCAGTAGAAATTAGATGTGGATAGCTATAATGAAAAAAAAAGTGAAAGTAGGTCAACTAACAAAAAAGTATCTAATGTGGTTAATCTTCCTGGTATGACACTGGATCTTATTAGTAGAGGGACTGATGATTCTAAAACATCCCCCTTTATTGGTGATCATTTATAGAGTTTTAACAGTACATTAGCAAACAGCTGTATAGGGCTGTAATGAAGGCCTCTAATGAGAATGTATTTTTTGGTCAGTGGTCACAGTAGCTTTCTGCTGATAAAAGATACTTTTGCGGTCAATCTTAATGGTATGAAACTGGATCTTATTAGTAGAGGATCTGAAATACCCCCCTTTAATGCTGATGACTTCTATAGTTAAAAATACATGTTATAGAATCAAACATCTGTAGATCATCGATCACATTTATTTCATAAAGCCCTTCTTACGTCAGCAGTTGTCACAAAGTGTTTTACAGATACCCAGCTTAAAACCCCAAAGAGCAAGCAATGAAGATGCAGAAGCACAGTGGCTAGGAAAAACGCCATAGAAATCAGGAACCTACTGTAGGAAGAAACCTAGAGAGGAACCAGGCTCTATATTTTTTGTCTTTTCAATAAATGTATGTTTAAGTGACTTTAAACTATATATGTTTTGTCGTTTTAAATCAAAAAACGTCCTCTAACAGTCAAGTAACATTTTTTCAGGGGCACTTTGTTATTAGAAAATTAGCGTATGATTATGTGAAGTTAATGGCACTAGCTTTGTGATGCTGGCCGTGTTCGAGAGCATCAAATCCATGATGCATTGTGGGTAAATGGTGACTGACTGACTGATCCACAAAGTAGTTATTTAGTATGCAAGGTGATTTGTAGATCAGTCAGTCGGCAATTGCCTCCGTTTACTTAAAGCCCATTGTCTTCAAGTAAACGGAGGACTTTTATTTTGAAGCTATTTGCTCTATTTGGGACCCGTTGATGTTGCTTATTGGCACTGATTTCACGGAGCTCAATCCGTTGGCTAGATTTATCATGTGACGCCAGGATTTTCCAGATTGTCATCTGATCATATGAGCCAGCCCGTTCGTCCAATCAACTCTCTCCAATTTGTAAATGCACTTTGGTTATGTCTTAAAATATTACATTGTAACAACCTCCATGTCTTACTTCCTTATTACTGGAAACTGTATCGATACGAAAATTGACACCTGTTTAGACTCAACAAGTGACATTGTATCGTTGTAATAAATTAGCCTACAGTAATTCCGTTGCGGTTAGCTAATCCTTCTATTTACCATGGAATTGCAACCTAAAAACGGCCAAATAAATCACTGAGTCCAACACTGATACCCAAAATGCACACTCTTGGATTAGATTTAATCTTATACTGATGTAGTCTATAAATAGAAACCAAGGGTAGGCTAACTGTTATAACATTCCATGTAACAGTCTGTATCATGAAAGTAAAAAAATACAGAAATAATAAGAAAAAAAAAATCGACAAGGACACTTTAATATCAATCATTATACCCAGAGAGAGATACATATAGAATATGACACACAAACTCTTTCTCCCTCTCTCGACATTTTCATTCAGTCTTTTGGCTCAACTTTTTCCAACCCACTCATTCTTCAAAAGTATGCCTTTGATTTATATTCCTCTTCCATTCTTCCAATCAGTGCAGTAATCCATTTTAACCAACTATATTTCCACCATGGATGTTTCTTTCCCTCCTGACATGGCTGTGAAAATCCATGCATGTTAGGCTACCTTTACTCTGTTGATATTCCCATTTGAGAAAATAATATAGCACGTCTTCTTCCAATTTGGCACTGAGGGACTTTAAAGTCAGGGCAAAAAGTCTTTAGAATTGTCTAATCTAATAAGAGCATAGGTCCAGTCTCTTTGGTATTGGTTTCTCGAATAGTGCCTGCTTCTGATAGAGCACAATAGTAATGGCGTCTTTTTGTAGACACGAACTCTGCCATAGCTCGTTGGCCAAAGCCTATGGGGAAATGAATGGGGCTTTTGTAGGGTTTTTGGATAAACGCTGAAAATAAGGTCTGTGGTAAACACAGGTTTAGGAGACATAAACGTTTTGTTCTATGAGATCATTTTCATTAGCTAACGTCACTTTTTCTGAATTTTGATGCATTTTTTAAATCAAAACTAGCACATAATGCACGTAAAGGCTTCAAAATGCAGAAATGTCAGGTTAACTGACTGATATAATCTCATAGAACAAAACGTATAAGATCTCCTAAACCTGTGTTAACCCCATTCTTTCCACATTTCCCCCATATGAATGGTCGAACGAAACAGAAGTAACTCATTCCTAGTTTTTAGGACTACAAGCTGGCGAGCTCTATAGAAGACAGTTGTAGCCTACCTACTCAGATTGCACCTTCTCGTCAACAGGTACGGCACATGTCATAATGTATATCACCAGAAAGGGGCGAAACACTGCCATGTAGTACAGACAGCCTCCACCAGGGAGTGCTAGTGCAGTCTTCTGGTCACTCTAGATTCCTCAACCAGTTCAGCCTTGATAAAATGGGAGAGAGAGAAGAAATCCCAGGCTATTATCCCTGATCACCGACAACGGCGAGACAGCCTATAAGGAGGAGGTCAGACACCTGGCAGTGTAGTGCCAGGACAACAACCTCTCTCAACGTGAGCAAGACAAAGGACATGATCGTGGACTACAGGAAAAGGAGGGCCGAACACGCTCCCATTCAAATCGAGGGGGCTGCAGTGGAGAGGGTCGAGAGCTTCAAGTTCCTTGGTGTCGACATCACCAACAAACAAACTACCAAAAACACCAATACAGTCGACAATGCCTATTCCCCCTTAGGAGACTGAAAAGATTTGTCATGAGTCCCCAGAATTTTCTAAAAGTTCTTCAGCTGCACCATAGAGAGCATCCTGACTGGTTGCATCACCGCCTGGTATGGCAACTGCTCGGCATCCGACCGTAAGGCGCTACAGAGGGGAGTGGGTATGGCCCAGTACATCACTTGAGTGACTCCAGTCACCCAAGTCATAGACCTATCTCTCTGCTACCACATAGCAAGCGGTACCGGAGCGCCAAGTCTAGGTCCAAAAGGCTCCTTAACAGCTTCTACTCCCAAGCCATAAGATTGCTGAATAATTAATCAAATGGCCACCAGAACTACTTGCATTGACACCCCCTACATGTATATATTACCTCAATTACCTTGACTAACCTGTAATCCCCACATATTAACTCGATACCGATACCCCCTGTATATAGCCTCGTTATTGTTAAGTTACTGTGTTACTTTTCTTAACTATATTTTCTTAAAACGGCATTGTTGGTTAAGGGCTTGTAAGTAAGCATTTCACGCTAAGGTCTACACCTGTTGTATTCGTTGCATGTGACAAATACAATTTGATTTGATTTGGTCCAAGCAATATTGTCTCTGAGGTCCAGGGCGAGCCTCTCCAGCTTGCCCCGGAGCAGCCTGCCGTACAGCTGCAGCACCTGGGTCTGCTGGCTGGGACAGCCTGGGTCTGGATCTGTCCCCCTGTGGACCAACAGACACACGGTCAAGTGTTTGTGAGAGGAGATTGGGAGAGAGAAAGAGAGAGAGAGAGGGCTGCCATGAATGAAAGAGAGTGAGTGTGTGTGTGCCTCTGTCTGTGCATGCGTGAGTTTTTGTGTATGAGCGTGCATGTCTGTGCGTCTCACTGTGATGTCCAGGTTGGTGACTGTGCAGGTAGTTTGTGATTCCATGCACCAGTCTCTCCAGCAAAGATGACTGACAGCTGAGTTTTGTCCTTGTCCTCACTCTTCTCACACCGTCCAACAACACTCCCAGAGCCCCTCTCACCTCAGTGTGCTTCTGCTGCAGCTAGGGAGGCACACACAATTGATTTGCAACTTTGACTTTATGTGTTATAGAGCATTATAGATTATAGAAACACTTACAGATTTGTGATCCCAGGATGCCTTTAGAATCCTGACACAGGGTAGCTGAAGGGAGGAGGGGAGTTGGTCTGAACCACTACAGCCAACCTGTATGGATCAAATAAACATAAAAGATACATAAAACAGATAAGATAGACACAATGTGTAGATTTCTGTGTGATTGACAAGTCTCTCACCATGGCAACCTCCAGGTTGTTCATGTTTCACCTTGTGCGTACGTCGCACACAAAGTTGAGTGATCTGGTCTGGAAGTTGGGTACCCCAGAAGAAAACATGTACAACAGCAGGAGCAGAAGTCCTAAAGAAGTGAAGAGCAGATATTTCTTTGGCCTTCATGAGTACATTCAACTGTTATTGGTTCAGCAATCTCATCCCTCCAATCAACGGCAATTAGTTCAGTATTTTTTTACTTTGACGATTTCTTACAAATGTTTATTGACTTTACATAAAATAATACTTCCTTAAAGCCCCCTGCAAGCATGCAGCTCCCCACAGGACTGCCACACAGAAGAAATACCAACCCGTGCTGAGACTCATGAGATTGAACTTCACTCAACTTTACTAGAATTTTGCCCGTTAGTTTACACTATCAACATTTCCCTCTAAGGTGGGAATTGTGATCGAATCAACATAATATTAGCCCCTTTCAATGCAACATACCAATACAAGTCTGTGACTTTGTTTTAGGCAGAGTGCATCAGAGGAGGATTCTATTGCATTGACAGGCATGAGCTATCGTGAGTAGGTGTGGTGTTTTGAGATCAAAGTGTTTAGCCGCGTGTGCACATTTATTCATATTCTTTGCTAGTTAGTGAGTTATTAGCCTAGCTAATTTCTGGTCAGCAATGGAGGAGTGACAGAGACTCCTCTGGCCGTTTTAGTAACATCAACAACCAAATCTGCACAGTTTTTCACAAATAACTAGCCTGGTTTCCTAAGTCTCCCATCCAGTGTTGAGATGCGCATCTCCTTGATAAAATTCCATCTGTTTCTTTCGGCTTCCATTACTAATAGGTCACACACCTTGTTGTGCCTATTTATGCGGACTCCTTGGATCGACGGGCATTGACCCAGGATGTGTGAGCAAGATTCATACAGGGCTGCCAGCACCTGCAAGAGGAATCCATCTCCGGGCTTCCCCTTGCAAGTATCCATGTGGGATAAACGTTGGCCCTCAACTTAAGTCCTTCGCTGTACTGACCTTGCTTGAATACCACTGTGGAGGGATTAGCAAGGCCTGGAGGGATTAGCAAGGAAATGTGGAAATGGATCAGCCTGGCAACTCAAGGTATGGGGACGCAAGCCTTTGGTAATTACAAGACCAGTACTGGATTGGGCACTGCGGCGTCACTAAGCCAGTTGTGTTGTTGTTAAGGGAGGGCATTTAGTGTCGCTCCCACAATCTGTCAGACATATTTCATTGAACTCCGATTCATTAAATGTGCTGTGAGTTATCCTCCGGGTACACTCATCTGCTGAGTGCCACAGCCAGTGGATCTTTCTGGCCTTGATCAATGGAATCTGGTGGGCCAACTTCACGATGCCAGGCCTCCTGTCTCAGTGTTTCTCATCCAGCAACCTGTTCCAGGTGGGAAGTGGAGCCATTCCTTCACCATGGTTCTTTTCATGTACAGTTGGAGTCGGAAATGTACATACACTTCGGTTGGAGTCATTAAAACTCATTTTTCAAGCACTCCACAAATTTCTTGTTAACAAACTATAGTTTTGGCAAGTCGGTTAGGACATCTACTGTGTGCATGACACAAGTAATTTTTCCAACAATTGTTTACAAACAGATTATTTCACTTATAATTCACTGTATCACAATTCCAGTGGGTCAGAAGTTTACAAACACTAAGTTGACTGTGCTTTTAAACAGCTTGGAAAATTCCAGATAATGAGATAATCATTTGAGTCAATTGGAGGTGTACCTGTGGATGTATTTCAAGGCCCACCTTCAAACTCAGTGCCTCTTTGCTTGACATCATGGGAAAATCAAAAGAAATCAGCCAATCACCTCAGAAAGAAAATTGTAGACCTCCACAAGTCTGGTTCATCTTTGGGAGCAATTTCCAAATGCCTGAAGGTACCACATTCATCTGTACAAACAATAGTACGCAAGTATAAACACCATGGGACCACGCAGCCATCATACCACTCAGGAAGGAGACGCGTTCTGTCTCCTAGAGATGAATGTACTTTGGTGCAAAAAGTGCAAATCAATCCCGGAACAACAGCAAAGGACCTTGTGAAGATGCTGGAGGAAACAGGTACAAAAGTACCAATATCCACAGTCAAACGAGTCCTATATCGACATAACCTGAAAGGCCGCTCAGCAAGAAAGAAGCCACTGCTCCAAAACCGCCATAAAAAAGCCAGACTACGGTTTGCCACTGCACATGGGGACAAAGATCGTACTTTTTGGAGAAATGTCCTCTGGTCTAATGAAACAAAAATAGAACTGTTTGTCCATAATGACTATCGGTATGTTTGGAGGAAAAAGGGGGATGCTTGCAAGCCGAAGAACACCATCCCAACCGTGAAGGACGGGGGTGGCAGCATCATGTCGTGGGGGTGCTTTTCTGCAGGAGGGACAGGTGCACTTCACAAAATATATGACATCATGAGGAAGGAAAATGATGTGGATATATTGAAGCAACATCTCAAGACATCAGTCAGGAAGTTAAAGCTTGGTCACAAATGAGTCTTCCAAATGGACAATGACCACAAGCATACTTCCAAAGTTGTGGCAAAATGGTACTGGAGTGGCCATCACAAAGCCCTGACCTCAATCCTATAGAACATTTTTGGGCAGAACTGAAAAAGTGTGTGCGAGCAAGGAGGCCTACAAACCTGACTCAGTTACACCAGTTCTGTCAGGAGGAATGGGCCAAAATTCACCCAACTTATTGTGGGAAGCTTGTGGAAGGCTACCTGAAATGTTTGACCCAAGTTAAACAATTTAAAGGCAATGATACCAAATACTAATTGAGTGTATGTAAACTTCTGACCCACTGGGAATGTGATGAAAGAAATAAAAGCTGAAATAAATCACCCTCTCTACTATTATTGTGACATTTCACATTCTTAAAATAAAGTGGTGATCCTAACTGACCTAAGACAGGGAATGTTTACGAGGATTAAATGTCAGGAATTGTGAAAAACTGAGTTTAAATGTATTTGACTAAGGTGTATGTAAACTTCCGACTTCAACTGTAACTCTAATTCTGTGTACACCTATTACTATGACATAATTAACGGGGCACCACTTGCTACAAATCAGCAAGAAACTATAAAATAGTTACAATCATAACTACAGTTCATTTATAATTCTGAGGCAATTAAATTATTAAAATGACAAGGCAATGCATTCCTGGAGACAGTAGATATTTTATAAAACAAATCAGGTTTATTTAGAAATAACCAGGGTAAAGGCCTCCCGTGTGGCGCAGTGGTCTAAGGCTGTGCCACTAGAGATTCTGGGTTCGGGTCCAGGTTCTGTCGCAGCCGGCCGCGACTGGGAGATCCATGGGGCGGAGCACAATTGGCCCAGCGTCGTCCGGGTTAGGGGAGGGTTCAGCTGGCAAGGATGTCCTTGTCCCATCGCGCACTAGCAACTCCTGTGGCGGGCCGGGTGCAGTGCACACTGACACGGTTGCCAGGTGTACAGTGTTTCCTCCGACACGTAGGTGTGGCTGACTTCCGGGTTAAGTGGACATTGTGTCAAGAAGCAGTGCGGGGTTGGGTTGTGTTTAGTAGGACACACGGCTCTCGACCTTCGCCTCTCCTGAGTCCATACGGGAGTTGCAGCGATGAGACAAGACTGTAACTACCAATTGGATACCACGAAATTGGGGAGAGAAACAAAACAAAACAGGAGAATACCAGAAAGCAACCAGTAACCAAAAAATCCAAGCACTCATAGATAACTTTCTGGACACCACATCCACTCACAGTAAAGAAGGCATCAATCTAGCAGTAAAAAACATCAACAATATATTCAGGCATTTTTTTTAAATAACCAGGGTAAAGCAATTCAATGTACAGGATGAATGAATAGTGGATATTGTGATTGCATAATGATGTATTAATGTGATAGGCTACAGAATTAGAGTTACAAACAGGGAATGGGGATTAGAGGGCCTAAGATCAAACAAACATTTATTCTTTATATTTCAGAAAGAAACAAGGCAGGGATTATAGGAGAAATATAGATAGTAATAATAAAAGTCGTAGTATAATGTGTTGTTTTACAGAGTCAGCCATAGTAGTATAATGTGTTGTTTTACAGGGTCAGCCATAGTAGTATAATGTGTTGTTTTATAGGGTCAGCCATTGTAGTATAATGTGTTGTTTTACAGAGTCAGCCATAGTAGTATAATGTGTTGTTTTACAGGGTCAGCCATAGTAGTATAATGTGTTGTTTTAGAGGGTCAGCCATAGTAGTATAATGTGTTGTTTTAGAGGGTCAGCCATAGTAGTATAATGTGTTGTTTTACAGGGTCAGCCATAGTAGTATAATGTGTTGTTTTACAGGGTCAGCCATAGTAGTATAATGTGTTGTTTTAGAGGGTCAGCCATAGTAGTATAATGTGTTGTTTTACAGGGTCAGCCATAGTAGTATAATGTGTTGTTTTACAGGGTCAGCCATAGTAGTATAATGTGTTGTTTTACAGGGTCAGCCATAGTAGTATAATGTGTTGTTTTAGAGGGTCAGCCATTGTAGTATAATGTGTTGTTTTACAGGGTCAGCCATAGTAGTATAATGTGTTGTTTTACAGGGTCAGCCATAGTAGTATAATGTGTTGTTTTAGAGGGTCAGCCATTGTAGTATAATGTGTTGTTTTAGAGGGTCAGCCATAGTAGTATAATGTGTTGTTTTACAGGGTCAGCCATAGTAGTATAATGTGTTGTTTTACAGGGTCAGCCATAGTAGTATAATGTGTTGTTTTACAGGGTCAGCCATAGTAGTATAATGTGTTGTTTTACAGGGTCAGCCATTGTAGTATAATGTGTTGTTTTAGAGGGTCAGCCATAGTAGTATAATGTGTTGTTTTACAGGGTCAGCCATAGTAGTATAATGTGTTGTTTTACAGGGTCAGCCATTGTAGTATAATGTGTTGTTTTACAGGGTCAGCCATTGTAGTATAATGTGTTGTTTTACAGGGTCAGCCATAGTAGTATAATGTGTTGTTTTACAGGGTCAGCCATTGTAGTATAATGTGTTGTTTTACAGGGTCAGCCATAGTAGTATAATGTGTTGTTTTACAGGGTCAGCCATTGTAGTATAATGTGTTGTTTTACAGGGTCAGCCATAGTAGTATAATGTGTTGTTTTACCGGGTCAGCCATTGTAGTACAATATGTTGTTTTACAGGGTCAGCCATAGTAGTATAATGTGTTGTTTTTTATTTGTATGAATTTTTTTATTTAACCTTTATTTAACTAGGCAAGTCAGTTAAGAACAAATTCTTATTTACAATGACGGCCTACCCCGGCCAAACCCGGACGACGCTGGGCCAATTGTACGCCGCCCCTATGGGACTCCCAATCACATCCGGATGTGATTCAGCCTGAATTCGAAACCAGGGACTGTAGTGACGTTTTACAGGGTCAGCTATTGTAGTATAATGTGTTGTTTTACAGGGTCAGCCATAGTAGTATAATGTGTTGTTTTACAGGGTCAGCCATAGTAGTATAATGTGTTGTTTTACAGGGTCAGCCATAGTAGTATGATATGTTGTTTTACAGGGTCAGCCATAGTAGTATAATGTGTTGTTTTACAGGGTCGGCCATAGTAGTATAATGTGTTGTTTTAGAGGGTCAGCCATAGTAGTATAATGTGTTGTTTTACAGGGTCAGCCATTGTAGTATAATGTGTTGTTTTACAGGGTCAGTCATAGTAGTATAATGTGTTGTTTTACAGGGTCAGCCATACTATGTAATACTAAGGCTGACCCTGTAAAACAACACATTTCACTGCACCCATCTGGTGCATGTGGCAATAAAAAAAATTATATATTTTTGCACAGATACCAAACAACATACTTTCCCTTGGACAAGTGAGCCTGTTCATTTTCAGCAACATATAGCTGTCATAGGGGTCGTTGAATGGAGACCAACGCGCAGTGTGTATAGTGCTCATTCTTTTTCTTTAATGAATAGACGACCGATAACAGTCCCGTCAGGTACACTAGACTAAACGGAAACAACTACCCACACACCCCAAAGGAAAACAGGCTGCCTAAGTATGGCTTCCAATCAGAGACAACGAAAGACACCTGCCTCTGATTGGAAACCATACCCGGCCAAAACATGGAAACCAACACATAGAAATAGACATCTAGAACAATCCCACCTAGAAACAGAAAACCAAAACCACCCAAAACAACCACCTGTGTAAGGGCTGTCATGAGAGAGAGACCAAGGTGCAGCAGAGGATGTGTTCATCATTAGAATTTTAATTCAAAAACAAGAGAACACTACAAAAATGAACAGAAAACGACAGCAAACAGTCCTGTTTGGAAAATACTCAAAACAGAAACAATTACCCACAAAACCCAAAGGAAAAACATGCTCCTTATGTGTGACTACCAATCAGCAACAACGAGCTTCAGCTGTGCCTGATTGGGAGCCACACACGGCCCAAAACAAAGAAATACAAAAACATAGAAAAAGGAACATAGAACGCCCACCCAATGTAACACCCTGGCCTAACCAAAATAAAGAACAAAAACCCCTCTCTATGGCTAGGGCGTTACAACCTGTCACGCCCTGGCCACTCCACTATGGCAAATGACCTCTTACAATGGCCAGGATGTGACAATAGCTTACACATCTTGAATACAAAATCACACACACATCTCAACACTTTCAACCATGTCATTTTCAATCTGTTTATGCTGTTTGCTTGAGAAAATTAGAGAGTGTGAGGTACTTTCGCATGCAGTGTATTGTTCGCCAATGGAGAAGTTCAAAACAAATCACGTTTTATTTGTCACATTCGCCATATACAACAGGTGTAGACCTTACCGTGAAATGCTTATTTACAAGCCTAACTAACAATGCAGTTTAAAGAAAATACGACTTAAGAAAATATTTACTAAATATACTGAAGTGAAAAAAAGTAGCACAATAAAATAACAATAACGAGGCTATATACAGGGGGTACCAGTACCAAGTCAATGTGCGGGTGTACAGGTTAGTTGAAGTAATTAAGGTAATGTAGGTAGGGGCGAAGTGACTATGCATAGATAATAAACAGTGAATAACAGCAGTGTAAAAAAAGGGTGGGGGTGGGGTCTTATGGCTTGGGGGTAGAAGCTGTTAAGGAGCCTTTTGGACCTAGACTTGGCTCCCCGGTTCCCCTTACCGTGCAGTAGCAGAGAGAACAGTGTATGCTTTGGGTGCCTGGAGTCTTTGACAATTATTTGGGCCTTCCTCTGATACCGCCTAGTATAGAGGTCCTCAGTTCACCTCAGCGCCACCACAGACTGGTCTACCCTGGTTGCCTGACTCTACTAAGACCTCTGCTGCGACCACCATCTGATCCTGCTAAAATGAAGCATGACAAATAATTACCTTGGTGTACATTATATTATCCAAGACTATAATCAGTGGTTTAATAATTGAAATGACCATTATTCCCAGATCCCAGACTGTAGCTTTAAGCTGCTGTCATGTAGATACTATAGACCTACATATCAACTCAAGATGGAACTTTTTATCTATTCACTGATTGTTACAATATACTGCAAAATTCACCTGAGCTCTGTAAACTGGGCTTCCCTGGCTGTCTGATCCTGCTGGGACACATGTCACCATCTAATGCTGCTAAGACATGATGAGCATTGTGTTGTGTAGTGTGTACTGATTGTGCACAATGAGTCATGACAGTGAAGCCTGTAGAGCTGTCAATGCTGTGTCAGTGTGAAAAGTAGGGAATTAGCTGAAACTGACAGATCAATAACGTTACATTGCTATTCTGGCTCTAATGAAAAGAACTCACATTGTGCTGTCAAAAAATGTAAAAACAACAATCTTTAATCGTTTGGCCGCTGGTTTCATCATTTGATTCAGGTCTAGTGTAATTAGGGCAAAAATAATAGATGAAGTTAGTGAGCTTGCTAGCTGACGTTAGCCAACTTTTGGCTAGCTCTAATTGTACATCAACTGGCGAAAACTAGCCAAGTTCATTTACTTCTGTTGAAACGGGACAAAACAAAGGCTACAAAACATTTCCATTCACACAACAGCAGTTAGATACTGCTACCTGACAGATACTGAGATAGCTAGAGGCTAGAGCTGAATTGGCTGTGGTAGCTACTAGCTACAGTAGCTACTGTGAAACATTAACTAATGTTACAGGTCAGTTAGCTACACTATTAGCTCAGCACTGTGAATCTACATTTTTCCTCTTAAGTCAAACAGTAGTTACCTTTTATCAGTCAAATAAAAAGTAGCCAGTTTCTGCTCTGCTTGCTTTTACAACTCTGAGAAAAATCGCAACACAGACAGCACCTGCCTCTATTCATCTCTCCTGTGATGGTCCTCTAGGCCAGCGTTTCCGAAGCTTTGCCTTCACACTCTCTGGTGTCTGCACAGTCCTAAATCCAGCCGACTTAAACCGCCGAACAGCTACCCGACTGCTCTGAGGCATCCACATGGTCCTAAAGCACACAACACCTATTTTTGTACCCCAGTGCAATGATAAAACTGGAGCTGGGACAAAAATGCAATTTCAGATTGTGGAGGGGTCAAGTCCCCCCGTCCCCAGTGAAAGTTGTGCCCCTGTATCATACTAATTTGAGTATCCCGGATTTATTTTTACTATGTTACGTCTAGTCTATGAGACCAGGCTACATGAACTGCTCACCTCTCCGTCTAAGATTAGGGCGCCCAGTTTTGACTGCGCTTTGTCAAACAACAACTGTTGCCGACGGAAGTCTGCCAATTTTTTCTTTCATCTCTTATTTCCACTCATAGCCATAGGCCTGCTTCCCGCTGCAGCGCTCTGCCCAACTTCTCCTCCCGCATTTTCTGTATTTCCGGTGCCGAAGACTCAATCAGTGCAGGACTCTGATCCACACCCCTCAAAGGGTAATGTGATGGCCCAGATTTCAAAATCTTCATCCACCCCACGTTGGCCTAGACCGCAGCCCGAAGTTTGGTGCAGGCCCAGTGTCACCTAGATTCATCATTCACAACAGGGGCTTCCTCAAGACCACCTTTCGAATTGCCAGAGTTAATTAAAAATAATGCCATTGTTGATTAGATGCTTTTTCATTATTAGGCTATTTTCTCTTGAACCATATGGCCTATACATTCGAAACTAATGGACAATATGGGCGCAGATATAACAAAAATGAATACTATATACACTATCATTCAAAAGTTTGGGGTCACTTTGAAATGTCCTTGTTTTTGACAGACAGCTACTTTTTTGTCCATTAAAATAACATAAAATTGATAAGAAATACAGTGTAAACATTGTTAATGTTGTAAATTACTATTGTAGCTGGAAACGGCTGATTTTTAATGGAATATCTACATAGGCGTACAGATGCCCATTATCAGCAACCATCACTCCTGTGTTCCAATGGCACGTTGTGTTAGCTAATCCAAGTTTATAATTTTAAAAGGCTAATTGATCATTATAAAACCCTTTTGCAATTACGTTAGCACAGATGAAAACTGTAGTGCTCATTAAAGAAGCAATAAAACGGCCTTCTTTAGTCTAGTTGAGTATCTGGAGCATCAGCATTTGTGAGTTTGATTACAGGCTCAAAATGGCCAGAAACAAAGAACTTTCTTCTGAATCTCGTCAGTCTATTCTTGTTCTGAGAAATGAAGGCTATTCCATGCGAGAAATTGCCAAGAAACTGAAGATCTCGTACAACGCTGTGTACTACTATCTCTCTGAGATATCCCTAAGCCATATCTCAGACTGGCCAATAAAATGTGTAATATTAAGATGGGCAAAAGAACACAGACACAAGACAGGATTTCGGGAAAACAGGGGAATTTATGGAAACTTACTGGAATTTGTCATCCTTATAGTTAAACCTAATAATGAACTATGGAGAGAGAATGAGTTGGGTACTTACCTTGACTCAGTATAAAGAATGGAGGTCAATGAGGAGAGGACGGTGCAATGACTAACAATATAGTATTTTATTATTATTATTATTCATTTCAAAAATATATTGTCACAGAGATCCAAATTACACATACTATATTTTATGAATTAAATATACAGTATATGAGATGGATATTGAAAAGATAAACATATGTGTTGCTGCTCTATGGTTTAGTCTGAGTGGGAGTGTCTATAGAATAAATTGTATTGTTCACGTAACATATTTTCCTAGCTCCAGCAGTGCAGTAAAACCTAACAGGCAAATCCCAAAAATAAAAATAAAGGATTTTAGAAATATTAGAACGAGCAATGTCAGAGTCCGGAATATAAATCTATACAGTATTTATATGATGGTGGGTATAGACATTATGGACACTATATGAATAGACAAGGTGTGTACAGCAGTAGTTACTATATATAGGATGAGTCTTGACTAGAATACAGTATATATACTGAACAAAAATATAAACGCAACATGCAACAATTTCAACGATTTTGCTGAGTTACAGTTTATATAAGGAAATCGGTCAATTGAAATAAATTCATTAGGCCCTAATGTATGGATTTCACATGACTGGGCAGAGGCCCACCCACTTGGGAGCCAGGCTCACCAATTGGGGAGCCAGGCCCAGCCAATCAGAATTAATTTTCCCCACAAAAAGGGCTTTATTACAGACAGAAATACTCCTCGGCTCATGGAATATAGGATCAACTCTTTATATGTTGCATTTATATTTTTGTTCAGTATACATATGAAGTGGGTAAAACATTATGTTAACATTATTGAAGTGACCAGTGTTCAATGACTATGTACATAGTGCAGCAGTTTCTAAGGTGGGCTGAGTAAGCACCCGTGTCGAGGATCAGCGTAGCGGAGGTGTTGTTGCCTACCTTCACCACCTGGGGTCGGTCCTTCAGGAAGTCCAGGACCCAGTTGCACAGGGTGGGGTTCAGACCCAGGGCCTCGAGCTCAGTGATGAGCTTGGAGGGCACTATGGTGTTGAAGGCTGAGCTGTAGACGATGAACAACTTTCATACATAAGTATTCCTCTTGTCCAGATGGTATAGGGCAGTGTGCAGTGCGATGGTGATTGCGTTATCCAAGCATCTGTAGTGACGGTATGCAAATTGTAGAGGGTGTAGGGTGTCAGGTAAGGTGGAGGTGATATGATCCTTATAACTAGCCTCTCAAAGCACTTCATGTTGACAGAAGTGAGTGCTACGGGGCGATAGTCATTTAGTTAAGCTACCTTTGCTCTCCGGGTACAGGAACAATGGTGGACATTTTGAAGCAAGTGGACACAACAGATTGGGATAGGGGGAGATTGAATATGCCCATAAACACTCCAACCAGCTGGTCTGTACATACTCTGAGGACGAGGCTAGGGATGCCGTCTGGGCTGGCAGCCTTGCGAGGGTTAACACGCTTAAATGTCTTACTCATGTCGGCCACGGAGAATGAGAGCTCACAGTCGTTGTGACTGTGTTTTCCTCGAAGCAGGCGAAGAAGGTGTGTAGCTTGTCCGGGAGCAAGGCTGATGTTCCCTTTATAATCTGCGATTGTCTGGAATCCTTGCCACGTGTCTCGTGTCTGAGCCATTGAATTGCGACTCCACTTTGTCTCTGCACTGACATTTTACCTGTTTGATTGCTTTACGGAGAGCATAGCTGGACTGTTTGTGCTCATCCATGTTCCCAGTCACATTTCCGTGGTTAAATGTGGTGGTTCGCGCTTTCAGTTTTGCTCTATCCACAGTTTTTGGTTTGGATACGTTGTAATCGTCAAAGTGGGAACAACATCGTCTATGCACTTCCTGATGAACTCAGTCACTGAGTCAGTATATACGTTAATGTTATTCTCAGACGCAACCCGGAACATATCCCAGTCCGAGTGATCAAAACAATCTTGAAGCATATATTTCGATTGGTCAGACCAACGTTGAACAGTCCTTACCACGGGTACTTCCTGTTTCTCTCAATTTGCCCTACCTGAGTCGGATGGAGATGCCCTTGGACACCAGGGTTGGGGTCAATTACATTTAAATTCCAGTCAATTCTCTTCAATACTTTTAATTTGGAATTGGAATTGTGTTTTCTTTCTGATTTAACTGCAATTGAAATGGAATTGACCCCAACACTGTTGGACACTGAATTTAGGTACGTTTCTGATTAGGGGTTCACAGCGAAGATTGTTATTCTGAATTTTTTTTTCCCCTTTCCAGGGTATCTGCAGGTAACTTGAAGTTGAATTTAAGACTTTTTAAGACCTTTTTAAAGCAACTAAGGAATGGAATTTAATACAAATGTTGGGGACTGCACACACCACACACCTTATAATATTCCTCCAGAAATGAGCCCATCTTGAAAAAAGTTGTATTTTTAGGGGTGTCTCTTTCACCTAAGGCTATAGCCTACAACCAAAAAGTCTAATAAAATAATGCACTCATTCAGTGAATCATGTATCAAATGGCTATACTTCGACGAAAGGTAGCTAAGCAGAAGGGCTCTAGACTGACTTTATCCAGTGCCAAGTAAGACATAAAAGAAGTTAGCTATTTCATCTAACGTGTTCAGGAAATGCATGATGGACATTTTGATTTGCAACATGTCAAAATAGAATCCAGAATAATTGGGTATCTTTTTGGCTCTTTAGAGATGGATGTGCCTGCATGTTTAGTGTTCTAGCCTATATGCTACATAATTTACCACCTGAGGAAGTAGGAACTCAAAACACATTAGCTAGACCACTAACTCTGAATATAATATTGTTGTTAGATAGCCATGCAATTGATCTAACAGTAAATTAAATGTCCAACACATATGTTCCATTGGTAGGCCTATAGGCTACTTGATGTATTCACAGCAAATGGCACGCTCCACTCTGTTTTGCTGGGGCATCATCTCAAATACATACTCTGCTAGACAGGGCAGATACTTTCATTATAGTAAGCAGGTTAGTGCACATTACTGTTGACCAAATAATGGTTTTAGAACCAAAAAATCTACAGGAATGTTCTGTAGCCTAATCACTGAAATTACCGATGTAAGCAAAATTGCTTTCATATGAGGTAAGAGGAGGTAATTTTTGGTTCATCGTCCCACCTCTTGTTAGTGTTGTCATCTATCAAATTGTATAGGCTACCTTGCAGACCCGGTGCCAGGATAGTGACTAAGGGGGCATTTGAAATCGGTGATTGGGCACAATTGTGGCGGGTTCTTGCATTGGAATAATATTGAATTCTGCTTATATCACGCTATACCACAAACATTAAGTTCAAGTGCAGAGACCCTGAGACCATTGATTGAGTGCTTTGAAGTGACAGGTTGGCACGACATCTGTAGCCTATCTCAAATTTACTGTATCAGCACAATGGCCAGCACCCTACACACTAAAGCAAGGCCATTTAGGTAATGAATATAGGCTACAAGATATTTAGGCTGTTTACAATAGGTGATTTACCCTATGTGAATGCAGCCGTACACACATCTGTTTTACCAAAAAAACGCAAACTAAATGCTGAAAGTAGTAACCTAGTTATTCATGCATGCGAACAAAAATACTGAATAGCAGTTTGGCTTAGAATACCGACACAACTGTCAATGCAAACGAATGAACGCGAACAGAACAAAACAGTAGTACCAAGTAGGCCTAGTAAACAAAATATCTGATCGATAAAGGCATGACACAATCTATATTTAGGCTAGTTACATTAACAGCAAATAAACACAATAAATAAAAGGCAAATGGAGATCCAAATAACCAAAACATAGCCTACAAACTACTGCTGAGATGCAGCCATGCACAGCTGTCTTGACAAACAAATAGGCCTATAGGCCCGCTTATAGGAAAACTATGCCGCTCACGAGTAAAGCAACAAGTTGTGATATGGCACAATACACTTCTGTGGATCAAATTTCACCCACGTAATCAATTAAGCAATGCCAGCCTACCATAAACCCATTTCCAATATTTACAGTTCCATTTACAACCAAAACCAACAACCAAGAAAAATGTATCTATTTCTGTGATGAAACATTACGATATGTAGCTATACCCAGGGGCGTCATTTGGGTTCTTGCATTGGAATTATATTGAATTCTGCAGTACGAATACTCCAGACACTCTCTCCCTATGAACCCGTTGCTATTAAATGTATTTTTTTTTGCACAGAAAACCTGTGGCTAGGGTAGGATTCTAGGTTAACCTGGGCTGACTCCTATGTTCCAAGATCGTCAGGACCAGTCAGAGGTGGAGGATGCTGTGGAGCGATTATCCTGGTGGTGCTTGTGGAAGGGTGGGTAGGCCCTGCTAGCGGAGCTAGCTGGAGCTCATCGCTGCTGACCTTGCCAGCGGGCTCTGTGGTTTGATGCTGCTGCTCATCGTTCTCCTTCTCCTTTTGGAAGTGGCAGATTAGCTGGTACAAGCTAGCAATTAAATGTTTTAACCATTATTTAACTAGGAAAGTCAGTGAAGAATAATTCCGGATTTACAATGATGGCCTTCCCTTCAGGCTAAGGCTAAAAACACTAACGCTTTTTACAGCTAGCAAAGAACCTAACTAAACTCTGTAGTGGTGGGGCGTGAGGCAGAGTTGATTGAAGCAGCTTCAACTGTAAACTTGACCCCGCCCTTATAAATCAAAATCAAACTCAAAGGAGTCATACCTAACCACCCCAATGGCTTTCCATAGCCCCCCTACACACACTGTGGCGTGCTCGGTCCATTGTGCTGATACAGCGCAGCAGAGATACAGATTTTTCGCCAAACTGTCACTCAATCATTTGAACTTTTTTTGGTATTTGTATATAGGGACATAAAACTAAAACTGAGGGGGCACAAGTTTCAACTGAGGAAGCTAAGCCACCTTTTGCCCCCTCGTGGAACTGGGCCCGCTACCTCGTGCTCTCCTGTCTCTCTTCTGGCAACGGCCTGACTCGCACTGGCACACGCACATGACATGCACACACAGAGGCGCGCCTCAAGTATTATTTGATGTTCATTTTAAAAATGATTTATTGCCGCAGTGGCAACAACTAAGCAGCAGCATAATATAACGGAAATACTGTAGTCATCTCCGTCACATTTTTGGGTTAAGAGATGGCTGAATTATTGAGAAATCAGGAAATCTGATTTTACCTGTCCATTGGCCTATGGACTTAACCTTTTAGGGTCATCAAAGACATTACCACGATGAACCATGTTACGTTTGGCATTGATATCTTAAAAAACAAGGAAACTATTAGCAATTCACTTTTTTATATTTCTTAGATAATTTATTTTCCCTTGACATCCATTTTTGGGAGACAGGGTTTTTGCTTATCCGGTTGTGAAATTTCCTTTAAGAAGGCAAAGTCATTAACGTCTGTCACGTGATTGGTTGAGGCTTCTTGGGTGTATGACGTCACTCCGAATATCAAATATGGCAGACAGTTTCTCTTGCTATCTGAAGCCAGTAGTAACCACCTAATTTAATTAAAAGATTAATCTAACATTCCCACACCCCAATAACATTGTCGCCGAGAAGCGCTTGCTAGCTAGTTACTGTGTTTGAGTCATCTCAGCCATTTTCTTTTAAAACAAAACTAGCATTTTGCTAGCTAGCTAAGACATTCGCTAGACTGCTTCAAGACTCGGAGCTCATTGGGGATTCAGAAGAAAAAAACTGCTGCATGTAGACAGAAGACGGATAACTATTTCCACTGCTTGAATTCATTTTTCTAATTTCTTCCACAATAATGAATAATCAACAGAGACTGTGTGGGCGTGGAGAGGAGGGGCTGCAACATGATACATGGGCTAGCAGTTTTCAAAGTAAAAGCTGTGTGACTAATATTACCTGACAATCACTCCAGCTAGCTAGCTAGCCTTCGCCAGGTTAGCTATAATAAGGGCCACCAACAAGTAACGTTAGCTAGTTAGTTAGTTAGTTAGCTAACCCTGGGGGCATCTTCAACACCTCCTCACCTTGAGGACAGACATTGTGGCTGCATATCAATAGTCTATTAGCTTCCTCTCACAGGCATTTTACTTAGGACAATACTGTTCTGGTTATCACTTGTCACTAGTATGTACAAAGGCCCTCGAGATCATTAAATATTATTGTTTTTATGGATGTTTTGTATTTTATTTGGTGATTATGTTTCTAATGTCTACTGTTTTTGTTTGTATGAGGTGCACTGAAACGCATTCCAATCAACTCTGTTGCTATGGCAATTGCAAGAGTTACAGTTATGTCAGTTGATGTGAATAGAATAAAATAAAATGTATTATTTCATATCTTGTATATTTTCCATGCTTTATTTCTGTTAAGAAATGCTTTGGCTCTGATGTGATCACCCCATAAAATAGTAAGAATAAAGTTATAAATGAAAGCAATGATATTGTTTGGATAATTTTGCTGCCGTGATTTCCTAGGTATATTATCATGTATACTCCCAACATATATCAATTCATTAAATCCATCAAAACATGAAACGGCTTAATCTACCAACCAATTATCTCCCACAACACCTTCCCCTTAACGCTCCCCCGTATGCTAGCACACCACAAGCACAGAGGCATGCCTCACAGTTGTGTGATTGGCTAAAATTAAATGATGACAAATACTTTACTCAGTAAGTCCCATAGATATCTATGGTCACTCCCAGGAAGGCCAACTGAGTGGTTGATATCCCAGGCTTACATGTGTTGTGCACGATAACCTGGACAAGGTTATGTTTGGTGTGACCGAGTATTGACCCTGTTGTGTGGTTAATGTGTGGTCTATCTGTGGTCAGAGGGAGCTGGCGTGCAGACAGTGGGAGTGGAGGTGGTGGAGGTGTTTGGAGAGGAGAGGACAGTGGAGTCAGTAGAGGACAAGCCAGCCACTTGGCAGTGTTGGCACTGCTACTTCCTACCTGAAGGGTAAGAGGACATCACTGCTACTTCCCACCTGACCGGTAGGAGGACATCACTGCTACTTCCTACCTGACGGGTAAGAGGACATCACTGCTACTTCCTACCTGACCGGTAAGAGGACATCACTGCTACTTCCTACCTGACCGGTAAGAGGACATCACTGCTACTTCCTACCTGACCGGTAAGAGGACATCACTGATACTTCCTACCTGACCGGTAAGAGGACATCACTGCTACTTCCTACCTGACCGGTAAGAGGACATCACTGCTTCTTCTCATCTGACCGGTAAGAGGACATCACTGATACTTCCTACCTGACCGGTAAGAGGACATCACTGATACTTCCTACCTGACCGGTAAGAGGACATCACTGATACTTCCTACCTGACCGGTAAGAGGACATCACTGATACTTCCTACCTGACCGGTAAGAGGACATCACTTCTACTTATACAATCAATAAATAATTTAATCAAGCACAATTATATATGGCATTTTATTTTACATCAGCAGTTGTCACAAAGAGCCTTTACAGTAACCCGGCCTACACCAGAGAAACCCAGGACATACAGGGCACCACTCCTGCCATCTCTTTCTCCCTGTGTAATGTTATATCCTGTTCCTGTTTTGGGCCAGCCGAATGCAGGTGTGCTCTCCCGTCAACATGAGGCTCCTGCTGCTCCCGCCCCAAATACAAACAGATACACACATACACAGATACACACACAAACACACACACTATTAGGAATGGTCCCCTATTTACATGTCCGTGTGTATGTTTGTTGTGTGTCAGAGGTGAGGGCTGACCAGCCAGTGTTTGAGAAGAGGCATCTGGTGTGGGAGGAGGACATGTAGATGCACTCCAAGTTCCTGGACAGAAAGGTGACATATTTGTTTTCCCTACACCCTACCATTATCCCTTACTCTCACCTTTGCCCCTTAACCTTAAACCACTAACCCCTAAGTTTCTAACATGACGTGTGTGTGTGTGTTACAGGAGGAGTTGAAGGTGGAGCTTGTCTTGTACCTGTAGTAGAACCCGGAGCTCCTCGCCATGATGGCCGACTTCTTGCAGTTCCTGTTACTATGAAAACCAAGCGACGTCTTATGTTTGCCCCCGAGGACTTCTCCCCCTTGGGCTCCACCGAACCTCGGGGAGCACCTTCAACACCTCCTCACCGTGAGGACACACACTGTAGCTGCATCTCAATAGTTTATTAGCTTCCTCTCACAGGCACTTCAACACCTCCTCACCGTGAGGACACACACTGTAGCTGCATCTCAATAGTTTATTAGCTTCCTCTCACAGGCACTTTACTGAGATCAATACTCTTCTGGTTATCACTTGTCAGTAGTACAGTGGGGCAAAAAAGTATTTAGTCAGCCACCAATTGTGCAAGTTCTCCCACTTAAAAAGATGAGAGAGGCCTGTAATTTTCATCATAGGTACACTTCAACTATGACAGACAAAATGAGAAGAAAAAAAATCCAGAAAATCACATTGTAGGATTTTTAATGAATTTATTTGCAAATTATGGCGGAAAATAAGTATTTGGTCAATAACAAAAGTTTATCTCAATACTTTGTTATATACCCTTTGTTGGCAATGACACAGGTCAAACGTTTTCTGTAAGTCTTCACAAGGTTTTCACACACTGTTGCTGGTATTTTGGCCCATTCCTCCATGCAGATCTCCTCTAGAGCAGTGATGTTTTGGGGCTGTCGCTGGGCAACACGGACTTTCAACTCCCTCCAAAGATTTTCTATGGGGTTGAGATCTGGAGACTGGCTAGGCCACTCCAGGACCTTGAAATGCTTCTTACAAAGCCACTCCTTCGTTGCCCGGGCGGTGTGTTTGGGATCATTGTCATGCTGAAAGACCCAGCCACGTTTCATCTTCAATGCCCTTGCTGATGGTAGGAGGTTTTCACTCAAAATCTCACAATACATGGCCCCATTCATTATTTTCTTTACACGGATCAGTCGTCCTGGTCCCTTTGCAGAAAAACAGCCCCAAAGCATGATGTTTCCACCCCCATGCTTCACAGTAGGTATGGTGTTCTTTGGATGCAACTCAGCATTCTTTGTCCTCCAAACACGACGAGTTGAGTTTTTACCAAAAAAGTTATATTTTGGTTTCATCTGACCATATGACATTCTCCCAATCCTCTTCTGGATCATCCAAATGCTCTCTAGCAAACTAAAGAACGGGCCTGGACATGTACTGGCTTAAGCAGGGGACACGTCTGGCACTGCAGGATTTGTGTCCCTGGCGGCGTAGTGTGTTACTGATGGTAGGCTTTGTTACTTTGGTCCCAGCTCTCTGCAGGTCATTCACTAGGTCCCCCCGTGTGGTTCTGGGATTTTTGCTCACCGTTCTTGTGATCATTTTGACCCCACGGGGTGAGATCTTGTGTGGAGCCCCAGATCGAGGGAGATTATCAGTGGTCTTGTATGTCTTCCATTTCCTAATAATTGCTCCCACAGTTGATTTCTTCAAACCAAGCTGCTTACCTATTGCAGATTCAGTCTTCCCAGCCTGGTGCAGGTCTACAATTTTGTTTCTGGTGTCCTTTGACAGCTCTTTGGTCTTGGCCATAGTGGAGTTTGGAGTGTGATTGTTTGAGGTTGTGGACAGGTGTCTTTTATACTGATAACAAGTTCAAACAGGTGCCATTAATACAGGTAACGAGTGGAGGACAGAGGAGCCTCTTAAAGAAGTTGTTACAGGTCTGTGAGAGCCAGAAATCTTGCTTGTTTGTAGGTGACCAAATACTTATTTTCCACCATAATTTGCAAATAAATTCATAAAAAATCCTACAATGTGATTTTCAGGATTTTCTTTTCTCATTTTGTCTGTCATAGTTGACGTGTACCTATGATGAAAATTACAGGCCTCTCTCATCTTTTTAAGTGGGAGAACTTGCACAATTGGTGGCTGACTAAATACTTTTTTGCCCCACTGTATGTACACACCATCGAGATCATTAAATATAATTGTTGTAAATGGATGTTTTGTATTTTATTTTGTGATACTGTTTTTACTGTGTACTGTACTGAAAGTAAAACTAATTCCAATCAACTCTGTTGATGTGGTAATTGCAAGAGTTTCAGTTATGTCAGTTGGTGTGAATAAAATAACGTATTGTTTCATGTCTTGTATATTTTCAAATTGTTTATTTCTGTTAAGAACTTCATCCTTGAGTGTAATAATTTCAGTAACTGCTACTTTGCTTTGGCTCTGATGTGATCACCCCATAAAATAGTAAGAATAAAGTTATAAATGAAAGCAATGATATTGTTTGGATAATTTTGCTGCCGTGATTTCCTAGGTATATTATCATGTATACTCCCAACATATATCAATTCATTAAATCCATCAAAACATGAAACGGCTTAATCTACCAACCTATCATCTCCCACAACACCTTCCCCCTAACCCTCCCCTGTACGCTAGCACCCCACAAGCACAGAGGCACGCCTCACAGTTGTGTGATTGGCTAAAATGTATTGATGACAAATACTTTACTCAGTATGTCCTAATAGAATTCTATGGTCACTCCCAGTAAGGCCAAATGTGTGCGCAATAGACAGGACATGAGGTTCTGTTTGATTTGACCATGTATTGACCATGTTGTGTGGTTAATGTGGGGTCTATCTGTGGTCAGAGGGAGCTGAGTTGCCGATGGCAGACAGTGGGAGTGGAGGTGGTGGAGGTGTTTGGGGAGGAGAAGACGGTGGACTCAGTGGAGGACACCCCTGCCACTTGGCAGTGTTGGCACTGCTACTTCCTACCTAACGGGTAAGAGGACATCACTTCTACTTATACAATCAATAAATCAATCAATCAAGCACAATTATATATGGCATTTTATTTTACATCAGCAGTTACATCCAGGCTGTATCACAACCGGCCGTGATTGGGAGTCCCATAGGGCGGCACACAATTGGCCCAACGTTGTCCAGGTTTGGCCAGTGTAGGCCGTCATTGTAAATAAGAATTTGTTGTTAACTGACTTGCCTAGTTAAATATTGCTTTTACAGTAATCTGGCCTACACCAGAGGAACCCAGGACATACAGGGCACCACTGCTCCTGCCATCTCTTTCTCCCTGTGTGATGTCATATCCTGTTCCTGTTTTGGGCCAGCCAAATGCAGGTGTGCTCTCCCGTCAACATGAGGCTCCTGCTGCTCCCGCCCCAAATACAAACAGGTACACACATACACAGATACACACACAAACACACACACTATTAGGAATGGTCCCCTATTTACATGTCCGTGTGTATGTTTGTTGTGTGACAGAGGTGAGGGCTGACCAGCCAGTGTTTGAGAAGAGGCATCTGGTGTGGGAGGAGGACATGTAGATGCACTCCACGTTCCTGGACAGAAAGGTGACATATTTGTTTTCCCTACACCCTACCATTATCCCTTACTCTCACCTTTGCCCCTTAACCTTAAACCACTAACCCCTAAGTTTCTAACATGACGTGTGTGTGTGTGTGTTACAGGAGGAGTTGAAGGTGGAGCTTGTCTTGTACCTGTAGTAGAACCCGGAGCTCCTCGCCATGATGGCCGACTTCTTGCAGTTCCTGTTACTATGAAAACCAAGCGACGTCTTATGTTTGCGCACCTTCAACACCTCCTCAGAGCCAAAGCAAAGCAGCAGTTACTGAAATGATCACACTCGATGATAAAGTTCTTAACAGAAATAAAGCATGGAAAATATATAAGACATTTTATTTCATTCACACCAACTGACATAACTGTAACTCTTGATTTGAATTTGTTTCAGTGCAGCTCATAAAAACAAAAACAGTAGAGTAAAAACAGAATCACCAAATAAAATACAAAACATCCATAAAAACAATCATATTTAATGATCTCAATGGTCTGTACATACTACTGACAAGTGATAACCAGAAGAGTATTGATCTCAGTAAAGTGCCTGTGAGAGGAAGCTAATAAACTACTGAGATGCAGCTACAGTGTGTGTCCTCACGGTGAGGAGGTGTTGAAGGTGTTTGGCGGGAGCGGAAGGGAGAGAAGTCCTCATGGGCGACCATGAAGACGTTGCTTGGTTTATGTAGTAACAGGAACTGCAAGAAGTCAGCCATCATGGCGCGGAGCTGACAGCCGCAGGTACGAGGCATGCTCTGCCTTCAACACACACACAAATCAGGTCATGTTGGAAGCGTATGTTGGAGACGTAGGGGTTATTGGTTTAGGGGCAAAGGTGACAGTACATGGCAATGGTAGGGTGTAGGGCAAAACAAATACGTCACCTTTCTGTCCAGAAACTTGGAGTGCATCTACATGTCCTCCTCCCACACCAGAGGCCTCTTCTCAAACACTGGCTGGTCAGCCCTCACCTCTGACACACAACAAACATACACACGGACATGTAAATAGGGGACCATTCCTAATAGTGTGTGTGTTTGTGTGTGTATCTGTGTATGTGTGTACCTGTTTGTATTTGGGGCGGGAGCAGCAGGAGCCTCATGTTGACGGGAGAGCACACCTGCATTTAGCTGGCCTTAAACAGGACCAGGATATGACATCACACAAGGAGAAAGAGATGGCAGGAGCAGTGGTGCCCTGTATGTCCTGGGTTTCTCCGGTTCAGGCCGGGTTACTATAAAAGCACTTTGTCATGGGGCCTTTCGAGTGGCGCAGTGGTCTAACACTGCATCGCAGTGCTAGAGGCATCACTACAGACCCGGGTTCGATCCTGAGCTGTATCACAACCAGCCATGATTAGGAGTTCCATAGGGTGCCGCACAATTGTCCCAGCGTCGTCCGGGTTATGGGAGGGTTTGGCCGGAAGGGCTTTACTTGGCTCATCGCGCTCTAGCGACTCCTTGTTGTCGGGCCGGGCGCCTGCAGGCTGACCTCGGTCATCAGTTGAAGGGTGTTTCCTCTGACACATTGGTGCTTCTGGGTTAAGCCGGCGGGTTTTAAGAAGCGCGGTTTGGCAGGTCATGTTTCGGGGTACGTGTGACTCGACCTTTGTCTCCTGAGCACATTGGTTATTTGCAGCGATGAGACAAGATCGAAAAAGGGGGTAAACTACAGGACCTCTATACCAGGAGGTGTCAGAGGAAGGCCCTAAAAATTGTCAAAGACTTCAGCCTCCCTAGTCATAGACTGTTCTCCCTGCTACCACACGGCAAGCGGTACCGGAGCGCCAAGTCTAGGTCCTAGAGGCTTCTAAACAGCTTCTAACCCCAAGCCATAAGACTCCTGAACATCTAGTCAAACGCCTACCCAGACTATTCGCATTGCCCCCCCCCCCCCACCACTCTCCACACCACTGCCACTCTCTGTTGTCATCTATGCATAGTCACTTTAATTAACTTTACCTACATGTACATACTACCTCAACTAACCAGTGCCCCTGCACATTGACTCTGTACCGGCACCCCCCTGTATATATTGTTATTTTTTACTGCTGCTCTTTAATTACTTGTTACTTTTATTTCTTATTCTTATTCATATTTTTTTTAACTGCACTATCGGTTAGGGGCTCGTAAGTAAGCAATTCACTGTAAGGTCTACACCTGTTGTATTCGGCGCAGTGACTAATACAATTTGATTTGATTTGATATGTGACTTTGTCACAACAAATCCATATATAATTGTGCTTAATTGATTGATTGATTGTACAAGCAGAAGTGATGTCCTCTTACCCATCAGGTAGGAAGTAGCAGTAGCAACACTGCCAAGTGGCTGGGATGTCCTCCACTGAGTCCACTGTCCCCACCACCTCAACTCCCACCATCTGTCATCTGCTGTCTGCATTCCACCTCCCTCTGACCACATATAGACCGCACATTAACCACACAACATTGTCAATACATGGTCAAATGAAACATAATCTCATCCCCAGGCTATTGCACACAGCGCATATAAGCCTGGGATATCAACCACTCAACGTTGGCCTTACTGGGAGTGACCATAGAATTCTATGGGACCTACTGAATAAAGTATTTGTCATCATTTAATTTGAGCCAATCACACGACAAGGCATGTCTCTGTGCTTGTGGTGCGCTAGTGTACGGGGGAGGGTTAGGGAGAAAGTGTTGTGGAAGATGATTGGTTGGTAGATTAAGCCGATTAAGCCAATGCTTACACACCAGGAATATCACCCGGCATTCTGTATTGGCTAACGAAGGCCAAGTTTGACGCAATGGACCAACAGAGTCTTTGCGCATTTGGGCGAAATATATTGATAAAAGTCACCTTGTCCGAGAGAGATTTAGATGGTTATCAAAAACTCACAACAGGGTAAGCCTACACTAAACACAACCCCTATTTTAAGTGTTTCTAAAATCTCCTATGGAAAAAAATGAATGGTTGAAAAAACAATTGGAACCATTTCCGTGTTTGACCACTAGGTTATATTGTTTTTGACACCTCCACTGTGGGGTTCTATTGTGGAGGAACCATGAGCTCACGTGGGAAAAACATGCTCACAAGAGAGAGGAAATGCCCACTTACACAGACAGGAACCTTGACAATTCTTTTCAATGGTAAACGGTCTGACTAAACTATCTTATTTATCCACCATCTTTGCCTGAACTTTCACTGTTCAGAAAACAAGAGGACAGACTGTACCATTTGAACGAGCTAGAGGGGTGTGTCATACAACTCCAAGGCACACAAATCCAGGGGTGTAGTGCTGCCGAAGCATGAGGGCTCTCTAACTTTTTTCAATTTGAGAATACACAAAGCTGGTAAAAATATTTTTGGAACATGATTTCTGAAGCTCAATCAATGCCTGGCAAGATCACATAATGATGAATTAGTATTTACAAAAATCTAATCTAATCAAAATTGATTGGTCACATACACATTTTTAACAGATGTTATTGCGGTTGTAGTGAAACGCTTGTGTTCCTAGCTCCAACATTGCAGTAATATCTAACAATTCACAACAATATACATCAATCTCAAAGTAAAATAATGCAATTAAGAAATATATAAATATTAGGATGAGCAATGTCAGTATATACGTATGAAATGAGTGAAACAGTATGTAAACATTATTAAAGTGAACAGTGATTCCATGTCTATGTACATAGGGCAGCAGCCTCTAAGATACAGAGTTGAGTAACCTGGTGGTAGCCGGCTAGTGACAGAGATTAAGTTCCGGGCAGGGTACTGGGTGGAGGCTGGCTAGTGATGGCTATTTAACAGTCTGATGGCTTTGAGATAGAAGCTGTTTTTCAGTCTCGGTCCCAGCTTTGATGCACCCGTACTGACCTCGCCTTCTTGATGATAGCGGGCATATACAGGCAATAGCTCGGGTGATTAATGTCCTTGATGATCATAACAGAATCTAATATAATATAATAGCATAGCATAGTAGGCCTATAACATTACGGTTACACCAAAAACAACTCTTCATTTCTGGCAAGATTTAAGGATGGTTAGCTGAAGCTGAATAGTCCCATTTCTTTCTCATGCTGACAAAAATCAACATTGTGCGACTATGCAATATATATGCTTTGATTGAAACAAAATACAAGAAAAGCTAATTGTTTACCTGTATCTTTGTAGTGACTGGGTGTATTGATACACCATCCAAAGCCTAATTAATAACTTCACCATGCTCAAAGGGATATTCAGCATCTGCTTTTTTTAAACACTTGTACCAATCGGTGCCCTTCTTTGCAAGGCATTGAAAAACCTCCCTCTCTTTGTGGACGTATCTGTGCTTGAAGTTCACTAGTCAATTGAGGGACCTTACAGATAATTGTATGTGTGGGGTACAGAGATGGGGTAGTCATAAAAAAAATCATGTTAACCACTATTATTGAACACGGAATGAGTCCATGCAACTTATTATATGATTGGTTAAGCACATTTTTACTCTTGAACTTATTTAAGCATGCCATAACAAATGGGTTGAATACTTATTGACTCAAGATATTTCAGCTTTACATTTTTATAAATTTCTAAAATGTTCTACAAACGAAATTCCAATTTGCCATTATGGGGTATTGTGTGTATATCAGTGACACAATCTCAATTTAATACATTTTAAATTCAGGCTGTAACACAACAAAATGTAGAAAAAGTAAAGGGGTGTGAATACTTTCTGAAGGCACTGTAGGTATGCTTAACTTGGTGTTTAAGGGTATTAAAAATATACATTTTACATTTTTATCCAGAGCGACTTACAGTAGTGAATGCATACATTTCATACATTTTTTTCTCCGTACTGGTCCCCTGTGGGAATCGAACCCACAACCCTGGCGTTGCAAACACCATGCTCTACCAACTGAGCCACACGGGACCATATACGTTTATTGAGACAATATGTATGGGCATAGGCAGACGTTGCAATTGGAGGATACATTTGATTAATATTCTATAATAATATTCAATAGGCTACATCTGTCGGTACAAACTTTGATTGAGAAATAATGATGTAACTAACTTTTTTGGGTGCGCTCCCGCACCTAAAGCACTACACACCATTGCACAAGTCCCGCCTCTGGATCGAAGAGATTTGGGGATATAAAATGAAGGAACTTTGTTATGCAGCACTTTTGAGTTCATCTCATGAACGTCAGCAGCTTCACGACACGTTAATCAGTGTAGTGTTCTAGTCACTAGCAAATAAGAGAGAGTTTTTGTGTCTCACTCCTACCTCAAAAGAATTCCTCATCATCATCTCTCGCATCTCTCTGCGGTAGCGCGAGCCACACAGCGCAGCCATGGCCAGCGACGATCAGCGGGGGCTACATTATGAACAAACGTTGGTAAGTTAACTTGTTGCTAGCTGAGGAACGCTTTTCTCCGTTCTCTCGATATACACGACCAGTTGAGCGTTCATCAGCTAAGTTGTTGCCACTTCAACTTCGGTGTGTTGTCCATTACATCTGCTTGAGCCAGTGTCGTTCACTGTTTTTACGTTGAGAGAACGTCTTAAAGTTTTGGGCTCGCACCTGGGCGTTTGGTAAAATGACAAGTCACAACATGGTTATGACAGAGAGGTTTATGATTTCTCTCTCACAGATTAAAACAATTCAATTAAAAGGGGTAGGCCGATTTTAAAACACTGCATTAAATGGGTCTAAGGTCGTTAAATTATTCACAATGTACATAAAGTGAGTATTGGTAAAGTGGGACACTTTGTGAAAATGTGCTAACAGGTGTTGTGCTAACAGGTGTAGGGACTGCGGTTGAAAATTAGCCGGCTGGCTAAAACCGGCACTTTTACTGAAACGTTGATTAATGTGCACTGTCCCTGTAAAAATAAAATAAACTCAAACTCAAACATCTCCCCCTGACAGAATTCTCCCCCCTTCGCGTGAACGCGCACACACTCATTCTTCATTGCTGCGACTTGCTTGCTAGTAGAGAGTTCTGCTCTTCACTCCGTCGTCAGTGTAGCCTACATTTCACTGGTCTTAGTAGCAGAAAGCATTTTTTATTTGTGTCCTTCAAGGCAGCTGTCAATGATAACGTTTTTTTGTTTTATGGCGGTTTGGATCGCGGGGGAGGCACAAGTAATGTCTGCAGTTTTCGGTTTGGCTATTTGTTTAAAGTGTATTAGTCTATAAATAACAAAAATTGCCAAAATTCGTCATCTCTCCCATGTCTTATTCGACTAGTAGTTGTTCTGAAATGTTTATTGCTTGCCAACATTTTACTCCCTCTATGTTTAACACACATACATTAAGTATTAATTTCGGTTGCCTATCCTGACGTGAAGTTTGTTCTATAGAAAGTATTTAACTCTGATGTGTGCCACAGAAAGTATTTGACTCTAGTGACAAAATTAAGGAAATTAGAAGGGGGGTTCGGCAAAGGCCGTTTTCTTGCCTGGCGAAATCCTCCCACCCACCCCGTTCTATCTTGGGACTACAAGGCCTGGCACACTTCATAATCATTTTGGTAGCTCATGTTGACCAGTAGTGTGCCACAAAAAGTATTTGACTCTAGCCACAAAATGAAGGAAATTAGAAGGGGGGGGGGGGGGGGGGGGATTCTGGCAGGGGGGAGATTTTCGGCACAACACCAGAACACCTTACAGAATCATCGCATAGTCATAACCCCAACATGATACCGTTCTAAACATCATAAGAACTCTACTACACTATACAAAAGAAAACGAAAGAAATATTTAACAAAGAATGGATGACTCTTCTTCAAACACAAATTGTCCCGAGGCCACATTTTTTGCAGTCCATACTGGTAAATTGGGACACTTTGATTGGCAAAGTGGGACACTTAATTCTTTATTGTAAAGAATGATACATTTGAGAATATGTCACGTCCTGACCCTAGTAAGATATAATTTTCTATAGTAGAGTAGGTCAGGGCGTGACAGGGGGTGTTTTTGGGTTGTTCTATGTTTTCTATTTCTATGTTTAAGTTCTAGTTTTTCTATTTCTTCATTGGGATTGTTTGGGTTGATCTCTAATTGGAGGCAGCTGATCCTCGTTGCCTCTGATTAGAGATCATATTTAAGTATGGGTTTTTCTTCCTGGGTTTTGTGGGTAGTTGTTTTCTGTTTAGTGTATGTCACCTGACGGAACTGTTGTCGGTCGTTTTGTTAAAAAGTCTTCATTAAAAGTAAATATGAGCACTCTACACGCTGTGCCTTGGTCCCCTTTATACGACACACGTTACAGAATATATGAGTCATTTCCATATTTTTATGATGAACTTCAAATATTCATACAAATGAAATGTATTAAAACATTCTTTAGGCATTTTTGTGGAACATTAAACATGATTATTTATTATTACAATTATGATTATTATTATGATGACTATTATTATCATCATACTTGATTATAAGTATATGATGTAGCCAATACAGTGCATTCTGAAGGTAATATAATGATGTACAAAGATTTAAATGCCATTTCTCTAAAAGTTTGGCAACTTCATATAATAATTTAACTGTCACGCCCTGACCAGTATAAGGGGTTATTTGTTATTGTAGTTTGGTCAGGGCGTGGCAGGGGTGTGTTTGTTTTGTGTTGTCGGGGGTTTTTGGGTAATGTTCTATGTTTTGTATTTCTATGTTCTTTCTATGTTGTGTATTTCTTTGTGTTGGCCTGGTATGGATCTCAGTCAGGAACAGCTGTACATCGTTGTTGCTGATTGGGAGCCATACTTAGGTAGCCCTTTTTCCACCTGTCTTTTGTGGGAAGTTGTTTTTGCACTGCTGTATTTTAGCCTGCAAAACTGTTTAGCTGTTTTTCGTCTTCTTGTTTTTTCGTTAAGTGTTCAATAAAAGTTATTATGAGCATTCACATACCTGCTGCATTTTGGTCCAATCCTTATGACGGCCGCGACATTAACATTATACATCAATATAATGTGCTTCTGAAAATATTCAGACCCGTTGACATTTTCCAGATTTTGTTACGCTTTATTCTAAAATAGATTTTAAAAAAAATACTCATCATTCTACACACAATACCCCATAATGACAAAGCGAAAACATGTTTTTCGCAAATGTATATAAAAAATAGATATATATATCTTATTTACATAAGTATTGAGACCCTTTGCTATGAGACTCGAAATTGAGCTCAGTTGCATCCTGTTTCCACTGATCATCCTTGAGATGTTTCTACAACTTGATTGGAGTCCACCTGTGGTAAATTCAATTAATTGGACATGATCTGGAAAGGCACACACCTGTCCATATAAGGTCTCACAGTTGACAGTGCATGTCAGAGCAAAAACCAAGCCATGAGGTCGAAGGAATTGTCTGTAGAGCTCAGAGACAGTGTTGTGTTGAGGCACAGATCTGGGGAAGGGTACCAAAAGCATTGAAGGTCTCCAAGAACCCAGTGGCCTCCATCATTCTTAAATGGAAGAGGTTTGGAACCACCAAGACTCTTCGTAGAGCTGGCCGCCCGGCCAAACTGAGCAATCGGGGAAGAAGGGCCTTGGTCAGGGAAGTGACCAAGAACTTGAGGGTCACTCTGACAGAGCTCCAGAGTTCCTCTGTGGAGATAAGAGAATCTTCCAGAACTGTGGTTCCCAAACTTTTTATAGTCCCGTACCCCTTCAAACATTCAACCTCCAGCTGCGTACCCCCTCTAGCACCAGGGTCAGCGCACTCTCAAATGTTGTTTTTTTGCCATCATTGTAAGCCTGCCACACAATACATTTATTAAATATAAGAATTAGTGTGCGTTTTTGTCATAACCCAGCTTGTGGGAAGTGACAAAGAGCTCTTATAGGACCAGGGCACAAATAATAATATAATAATCAATAATTTTGCTCTTTATTTATCATTTTACATATAAAACCTTATTTGTTCCTAAACAATTGTGAATAAATCACCACAGGTTAATGAGAAGGTTGTGCTTGAAAGGATGCACATAACTCTGCAATGTTGGGTTGTATTGGAGAAAGTCTCAGTCTTAAATCATTTTCCACACACAGTCTGTGCCTGTGTTTAATTGTCATGCTTGTGAGGGCCGAGAATCCACTCTCACATAGGTAAGTGGTTGCAAAGGGCATCAGTGTCTTAACAGTGTGATTTGCTAAGGCACGAAACTCTGAGCGCAGCCCTATCCAGATATCTGGCAGTGGCTTCTGATTAAATTAGATTTTCACAGAACCGCTTATTGCAATTTCGATGAGGCTCTCTTGTTCAGATATCGGTAAGTGGACTGGAGGCAGGGTATGAAAAGGAGAATGAATCCAGTTGTTTGTGTCGTCCGTTTCGGGAAAGTACCTGTGTAAAGTACCGTAGTCCTGTGTGGCTCAGTTGGTAGAGCATGGTGTTTGCAACGCCAGTGTTGTGGGTTCAATTCCCACGGGGTACCAGTACGGGGAAAAAAAGAAAAAAGAAAATGGATGCACTCACTATTGTAAGTCGCTCTGGATAAGAGCATCTGCTAAATGACTAAAATGTAAATGCGCACCCAGCTCACTCAGGTGCTTTGCTATATCACATTTGACATTGTCTGTGAGCTTCAGTTCATTTGCACTCAAAAAATCATACAATGATGGAAAGACCTGTGTGTGGTCTTTGTTAATGCAGACAGAAAAGAGCTCCAACTTCTTAATCATAGCCTCAATTTTGTCCCGCACATTGAATACAGTTGCGGAGAGTCCCTATAATCCTAGATTCAGATCATTCAGGCCAGAAAAAACATCACCCAGATGTCTTTATTTATTTATTTAACCTTTATTTAACTAGGCAAGTCAGATAGGCCAGTCGTGTGAGAAACTCATCATCATGCAAGCGGTCAGACAAGTGAAAGTTATGGTCAGTAATGAAAACTTTAAGCTCGTCTCTCAATTAAAAAGAAACGTGTCAATACTTTGCCCCTTGATAACCAGCACACTTCTGTATGTTGTAAAAGCATTATATGGTCGCTGCCCATATCATTGCATAATGCAGTGTACCCAAGTGGCGTCGGGAACAACTGCTTGCATGCGCGTTACCACTCCACTATGTCTCCCTATCGTGGCTTTTGCTCCGTCAGTACAGATACCAACACACCTTGACCACCAAAGTCCATTACTTTAAAAATATCCTCTCATGTTGTCCTGGTTTCCAGTGGTTTGCAGAAGATGATGTCTTCCTTAATTGACCCCCCATAAACATAATGGACATATACCAGGAGCTGTGCCAGGCCTGCCACGTCTGTTGACTCATCCAGCTGTAACGCATATAATTCACTGGCTTGTATGCGAAGCAGTAATTGTTTCAAAACATCTCCTGCCATGTCAGTGATGCGTTGTGAAACAGTGTTGTTTGATGAAGTCATTGTCTGTATATGTTTTGGGGCCTTTTCCCCCAGCACTGTCCCAGTCATATCCGCAGCAGCAGGAAGAATTAAGTCCTCCACAATAGTATGGGGCTTGCCTGTCTGTAACGTGTGTGCTGGGAGTGGTGACCTAGAGGCCGGAGAGGGAGCACACGTGACACTGTATCAGCCACTCGGTAGCTCACCATATAAGACGCTTCTAGACCCTTCTTATTAATGGTATCTGTTGCTTTTATACATGTCTTATTACTCGAAAGTCGTCTTTATTCTCGCTCCAAAAACTCTGTGGCTTATCTTTCAAATTGTCATGTTTCGTTTCTAAATGTCTGTGCAAGAGTGAAGGTTTCCCGCGAGAGAGTAACGGTTAATGTGATTGGATGTTAATTATTTGACTAGGCTACCTGCATTTGACATTGTGCTGTTATTTCGCTGAACATTAGATGGTTTAATTAAAATTTTGGCAATGAAACGAGGCTACTCAGGCGAGAAAAAAACCTCACCCAAATGTATAGCCCCGTTGGAAAATATAAATGTACTGTTTGAAAATGTGAAGATAAAAAAATAATAATATATGAATCACATTTTTATTTGGCTTACCCCCGACGGCATTGCTACACCAGTTTGGGAATACCTGTTCCAGAAGGACAACCATCTCTGCAGCACTCCACCAATCAGGCCTTTATGGTAGAGTGAATAGACGGAAGCCAGTCCTTCGTAAAAGGCACAAACAGATTGCTTATCATATATCTGCTGCAGAGGGACAAGAGAGAGCCATGAGAAAACGAGTTTTGATCAGTCATGGAAATAAAAGTGCAGAAAACAAATTGGCTACCTATTTCAAAAGAAGATGCAGAACAAGCTTTGAAGGAAAAATACTTGAGTTTTGCTGCAGGTACAGCTAACTAGTGCAAAAATAATATTGCGATATTATATTTCGTAAAAAATTATATCCCGGTATGTAACTGTATCGTCGATTCCCCCCCATCACTACTCTTCCTCCCCCTCTCTCATATATTCTACCTGTTGTTCTGGCTGATACCATCCTATACACTGTAGATAGGGTCAGTTGTTCTGGCTGATACAGTCCTATACACTGTAGATAGGGTCAGTTGTTCTGGCTGATACAGTCCTATACACTGTAGATAGGGTCAGTTGTTCTGGCTGATACAGTCCTATACACTGTAGATAGGGTCAGTTGTTCTGGCTGATACAGTCCTATACACTGTAGATAGGGTCAGTTGTTCTGGCTGATACAGTCCTATACACTGTAGATAGGGTCAGTTGTTCTGGCTGATACAGTCCTATACACTGTAGATAGGGTCAGTTGTTCTGGCTGATACAGTCCTATACACTGTAGATAGGGTCAGTTGTTCTGGCTGATACAGTCCTATACACTGTAGATAGGGTCAGTTGTTCTGGCTGATACAGTCCTATACATGGACCGTATACATAGACCATACTTAGGCTGTCATTGCAATGTGCCGGTGGGACCCATTCATTCGACAAGATGTCTAGAAATGTCCTCTACAGTATGTGTAAGTAAACTAGTGTTGTAGTAAGTAGGGTTGTCTAGTGTGATACCCAGTCCTTGATGTAAGTACATGGCATGTTTTGTATGTTTATGTGTGTGTGTTACTTACTGCTCTCCCTTAACCCTTTCTGTGTGTTCTTCCAGATGTATGGTCGCTACACACAGGAGTTGGGGGCGTATGCTAAAGAAGAGGCAGCTCGCCTGAGGGAGGAGGGGGTGCGGAGACCCTCGGTCGCAGAACGCTCACGCTCCCTGGAACTCCTGGAGAATGACAAGGGCTGCTGCGCCAAGTGTCGCAGTGAGTACTGACCAATACTGACCACTCAAGCTGGACATACTGTAACCAGACCATATTCTCTGACCAGGTCTCTCTTTGTTACTGTGAAACAAGTCTCACTTCACATAAACTTTGCTAGATACCATGTAGTTACATTGTTACAAACATAAATACACTGGAGTGTATTGAAGGAGGGAGTTGGGAGGGAGAGTTTTGGAGTGTTTGTACAGTCAGTGTGTGTGTGTGTGTTGATGTTTATTTGCTAGTACAGTGTTTGTGGTGTGTGAGCCACCTCATTCTATTTACTGTTGATGGTGATAATAATGATTAATATATTTGTTTTTGGTAGACTGAACAGCCTGTTCACTAGAAATAGACTAGGAGTGTACAAAACATTATGACCACCTGCTCTTTCCATTACATAGACTGACCAGGTGTATCCATGTGGAAGCTATGATCTCTTATTGATGTCACCTGTTAAATCCACTTCAATCAGGCTAAAGAAGGATTTTTAAGCCTTGAGACAATTGAGACATGGATTGTGTATATGTGCCATTCAAAGGGTGAATGGGCAAGACAAAGTATTTAAGTGCCTTTGAATGGTAGTACGTGCCAGGCGCACCAATGTGTGTCAAGAACTGCAAAGCTGCTGGGGTTTTCACGCTCAACAGTTTGCTCTGTGTGCCAAGAATGGTCCACCCCCCCAAGAATAATTGCCCAGCAGTGGGCGCAAAGTTGTGATGGGCGGAGTCAGAGCACACTGCTCAGACCACAGCTCCACTGCAGTTCACAATGCTCTAGCAAGCCTGAGAATACTTGATGATACAGTAGTTGATGGAAACAGCGCGCCGTTTTCAATTATTTAGCCTTCTCCATGCCATAGCCCTAACCTTAACCACTCAGTATTCAGACCCATAATGACAAAGTGAAAGCAAGTTTATAGAAATTTTTGCAAATGTATTAAAAATAAAAAACAAAATACCTTATTTAAATAAATATTCAGACCCTTTGCGATGAGACTTGAAATTGAGTGCAGGTGCAACCTGTTTCCATTGATCATCCTTAAGATGTTTATACAACTTAACCACCTGTGGTAAATTCAATTGATTGGACATGATTTGGAAAGGCACATACCTGTCTATATAAAAGGTCCCCCAGTTGACAGTGCACGTTAGAGCAAAAGCCAAGCCATGAGGTCAAAGGAATTGTCCATAGAGCTCCAAGACAGTATTGTGTCGAGACACAGATCTGGGGAAGGGTACCCAAAAAATGTATGCAGCATTGAAGGTCCCCAAGAACACAGTGGCCTCCATCATTCTTAAATGGAAGAAGTTTGTAACCACCAAGGCTCTTCGTAGAGCTGGCCTCCCGGCCAAACTGAACAATCGGGGGAGAAGGGTGGTCACTCTGAAAGAGCTCCAGAGTTCCTCTGTGGAGATGGGAGAAACTTCCAGAAGGACAACCATCTCTGCAGCACTCCACCAATCAGGCCTTTATGGTAGAGTGACCAGACGGAAGCCACTCCTCAGTAAAAAGCACATGACAACCCGCTTAGAGTTTGGCAAAAGAAACCTAAAGACTGTCAGACCATGAGAAACAAGATTCTCTGGTCTGATGAAACCAAGATGGAACTCTTTGGCCTGAATGCCTGTCAGGCTTGTCGTTAGGAATGGACCAAGGCGCAGCGGGAATGTGGATACTCATCTTTCTTTAATGAAAAAACACGCAAAGCATCCACAGTGAAAAAACAATAAATGATACTCACGACAAGAACAGTTTTGCAGTGCAAAAACAACTACCCACAACCCCAAAGAAAAACACACACCTGTTTATAGGACTCCCAATCAAAGGCAACTCAACACACCTGCCTTCAATTGTGAGTCCAACAACCCACTCACATGTAACACAAAAATCTCTCTGCCACGTCCTGACCAAAACTAATACAATTGCTCCCTCTGCTGGTCAGGACGTGACAATGCCAAGCGTCACGTCTGGAGGAAACCTGGCACCATCCCTACGGTGAAGTATGGTGGTGGCAGCATCATGCTTTGGGGATGTTTTTGAGTGGCAGGGACTGATGCAAAGATTAACAGAGCAAAGTTCTGTGAGATCCTTGATGAAAACATGCTCCAGAGTGCTCAGGACCTCAGACTGGGGCATATGTTCACCTTCCAACAGGACAATGACCCTAAGCACACAGCCAAGACAACGCAGGAGTGGCTTCGGGACAAGTCTCTGAATGTCCCAGCTAGAGCCCACACTTGAACCTGATCGAACATCTCTAGAGAGACCTGAAAATATTTGTGCAGCGATGTGCTCCATCCAACCTGACAGAGCTTGAGAGGATCTGCAGAGAAGAATGGGAGAAACTCCCCAAATACAGGTGTGCCAAGTGTCACGTATACTCCCTCTCGGCCTCTAGGTCATCAGGCTGCTGATTATCCCGCACACCTGTCACCATCGTCAAGCGCACCAGCGCCTCATGACGCTCACCTGGACTCATCACCTCCTTGATTATCTTCCCTATCTGTCACTCCCCTTGGTTCTTTCCTCAGGTGTTATTGACTCTGTTTCATGTCGGTGCGTTGTTTGTGTTTCGTGTTTATTGTTTTGTTTATTTATTAAAACACTCACTCCCTGTACTTGCTTCCCGACTCTCAGCGCACTCGTTACACCAAGCTTGTAGTGTCATACCCAAGAGGACTCGAGGCTGTAATCGCTGTCAAAGGTGCTTCAACAAAGTAATGATTAAAAAGGGACTGAATAACAAGTCAGTACCGCCGATCTGCCAACTTCTGTCTGTAGCGACCAAACAGTTTGGGCTACACACTAATATGACCCCTCTGTGGAAAGGTGAAACTTTCACAAACACGTACATGTCAGTAGATGCTTTGCTCTAGGATGCACACAAGCCTCACTAGACTTGTCTGAAGATAGCCCTGTACCAGTTTAAAAAATGAACGAAAATGTATATAGAAGTAGTTTAGGGCAAATTTTTTGGTTGTTAAATATGGGTAAAAAATATATAAAATCCTGATCTTTCTTATATCTCTCAGATATAGGACAGACATTTTAAAACAAACTTCCTTTTGATTTATTTTTGGACTATCTGTTTTTCCATGTATGAATCTGTTATTTGTATGTGCTAATAGCAGGCCAAATTCAATGTTTCATCCAAAAAAAAATAAAAAATTTTTCCCTTATACCTAAAGGGGTCCTCAAAATCAAATAGCTAAATAATCGTTGGCATAACCATCTTTAAAAAATACATACAGTGAGGGAAACAAGTATTTGATCCCCTGCTGATTTTGTACGTTTGCCCACTGACAAAGAAATGATCAGTCTATAATTTTAATGGTAGGTTTATTTGAACAGTGCGAGACAGAATAACAAAAAAATCCAGAAAAAACGCACGTCAAAAATGTTATAAAATTATTTTCATTTTAATGAGGGAAATAAGTATTTGACCCCTCTGCAAAACATGACTTAGTACTTGGTGGCAAAACCCTTGTTGGCAATCACAGAGGTCAGACGTTTCTTGTAGTTTGCCACCAGGTTTGCACACATCTCAGGAGGGATTTTGTCCCACTCCTCTTTGCAGATCTTCTCTAAGTCATTAAGGTTTCGAGGTTGACGTTTGGCAACTCAAACCTTCAGCTCCCTCCACAGATTTTCTATGGGATTAAGGTCTGGAGACTGGCTAGGCCACTCCAGGACCTTAATTTGCTTCTTCTTGAGCCACTCCTTTGTTGCCTTGGCCGTGTGTTTTGGGTCATTGTCATGCTGGAATACCCTATCACGACCCATTTTCAATGCCCTGGCTGAGGGAAGGAGGTTCTCACCCAAGATTTGACGGTACATTGCCCCGTCCATCGTCCCTTTGATGTGGTGAAGTTGTCATGTCCCCTTAGCAGAAAAACACCCCCAAAGCATAATGTTTCCACCTCCATGTTTGACGGTGGGGATGGTGTTCTTGGGGTCATAGGCAGCATTCCACCTCCTCCAAACATGGCGAGTTGAGTTGTCCTCTGAATCATTCAGATGTTCATTGACAAACTTCAGACGGGCATGTATATGTGCTTTCTTGAGCAGGGGGACCTTGCGGGCGCTGCAGGATTTCAGTCCTTCACGGCGTAGTGTGTTACCAATTGTTTTCTTGGTGACTATGGTCCCAGCTGCCTTGAGATCATTGACAAGATCCTCCCGTGTAGTTCTGGGCTGATTCCTCACCGTTCTCATTATCATTGCAACTCCACGAGGTGAGATCTTGCATGGAGCCCCAGGCCGAGGGAGATTGACAGTTCTTTTGTCCTATCACAGCCATTAAACCCTGTAACTGTTTTAAAGTCACCATTGGCCTCATGATGAAATCCCTACACCATCTCCTTCCTTTCTGGCAACTGAGTTAGGAAGGGACTGGGTGTATTGATACACCACCCAAAGTGTAATTAATAACTTCACCATGCTCAAAGGGATATGTTGTGGAAGTTTTAAACATGGACACTCAAAGTCAATCTTATTTACCCCCAATTTTGATCTTGTCTCATCGCTGCAACTCCCCAATGAGCTCGGGAGGCAAAGGTCGAGTCATGCGTTCTCCGAAACATGATCTTGGTGTCAAGTGTGCGCCAAACCGCGCTTCTTAACACCCGCCTACTTATCCCGGAAGCCAGCCGCACCAATGTGTCGGAGGATAACCGTTCAACTGTTCAAGTGGCTCTCGGAGGATGTGTTGGTACCATTCTTTATTCATGGCTGTGTTCTTAGGCAAAAGTGTGAGTGAGCCCACTCCCTTGGCTGAGAAGCAACCCCACACATGAATGGTCTCCGGATGCTTTACTGTTGGCATGACACAGGACTGATGGTAGCGCTCATCTTGTCTTCTCCGGACAAGCTTTTTTCCGGATGCCCCAAACAATCGGAAAGGGGATTCATCAGAGAAAATGACTTTACCCCAGTCCTCAACAGTCCAATCCCTGTACCTTTTGCAGAATATCAGTCTGTCCCTGATGTTTATCCTGGAGAGAAGGGGCTTCTTTGCTGCCCTTCTTGACACCAGGCCATCCTCCAAAAGTCTTCGCCTCACTGTGCGTGCAGATGCACTCACACCTGCCTGCTGCCATTCCTGAGCAAGATCTGTACTGGTGGTGCCCCGATCCCGCAGCTGAATCAACTTTAGGAGACGGTCCTGGCGCTTGCTGGACTTTCTTGGGCGCCCTGAAGCCTTCTTCACAACAATTGAACCGCTCTCCTTGAAGTTCTTGATGATGCAATAAATGGTTGATTTAGGTGCAATCTTACTGGCAGCAATATCCTTGCCTGTGAAGCCCTTTTTGTGCAAAGCAATGATGACGGCACATGTTTCCTTGCAGGTAACCGTGGTTGACAGAGTAAGAACAATGATTCCAAGCACCACCCTCCTTTTGAAGCTTCCAGTCTGTTATTCGAACTCAATCAGCATGACAGAGTGATCTCCAGCCTTGTCCTCGTCAACACTCACACCTGTGTTAACAAGAGAATCACTGACATGATGGCAGCTGGTCCTTTTGTGGCAGGGCTGAAATGTAGTGGAAATATTTTTGGGGATTCAGTTCATTTGCATGGAAAAGAGGGACTTTGCAATTAATTGCAATTCATCTGATCACTCTTCATAACATTCTGCACTATATGCAAATTGCCGTCATACAAACTGAGGCAGCAGACTTTGTGAAAATTAATATTTGTCATTCTCAAAACTTTTGGCCATGGCTGTACACCCCCATCCATGTCATCAACATTACAACCTTTTCCCCTATACAATAGCACACACAGGCCGTACTATAGAGGAGGAAAGTATAGAGACAGAAATGGGGAGAGTAGTAATGCTTTAGATGAGGTAAAGAAAGAACGTCGTGGTGTAGCGTGTGGTTTAGTACATTGGTGAGATGAGAGAAGACTGAATAAGATGACTGGGGAGCAGGAATAATGTTACGACAGTGGAGGGAAATAGGGGAAGAACTGGTAGAGTCAGTGTGTGTGTGTGTGTGTAGGGGAGGGGGAGTTAGAGGAGAGGACGGGAGACAGAGGAGAACATCACTGTGTTAACTTTTGCACAGACTAGTATAATTTTAACTTAAAAAATGGTGAGAGTGTTACATTGTATGGTGGGTATGGGTGGTCCTGACTCCAAGGTGGGTAATGTAGTTTTAACAATGCTACTCTTCTCTCCTCAGTCTGTAAGATGTGTTGGTTTGTTTGTATTGTAGTTCTGACTGACTTGACTCACTGGTACTGTAGTAGTAAGTGTTGTTGTTGTTGTCTAACAGTGTGCACCTGTATCTCTCTTCCCTCCAGTCTGTACGGTGCGCTGTCAGAAGTTCCTCATCTCTTGTGTTGGTGAAGACTGGATCTTCCTCATCCTCCTGGGTCTATTCATGGCTCTGCTCAGCTGGCTGGTCGACTTCGGTATCGGCATCTGTCTACAATGTAAGAGAGGGAGGGAGGGAGTTGGGAAGGAGGGAGTTAGGAAGGGAAAGAGAGGTAGACTCCTTGGTCTACTGATGGCTCTAGTCAGCTGTGTCATCGACTTCACTATCGCAACCTGTCTACAAGGTGAGGGAGGGAGGGATAAGAGAGGAGAGTGAGGGAGGAGGAGAGAGGGATGGCGGGAGAGGATGCAGAGAAGTCAAATGGTGGACAGACTACTTAGACCCCATGGTGTGTGTAAGCACATTGTCAGTGTTTTCCCATTAGGTTTGAATGTATCTTTTGTGTGTATATCTTGTCAAGGTATCTTGACACAAACGAGCTGTACAGCTTTTATAACTGGATACATGATGACTAACCACCTGTCCAACAGGGACAACCCACCACCTCCGCTTACACCCACGCACTTGAACACACACACACACACACATTAGGACACATACTTTGAGAGGCTGGTCATGGCCCACATCAAGGCTAGCATGCCAGGCACACTGGACCCACTCCAATTTGCCTACCTCTCCAACAGATCCACAGAAGATGCCATTTCCATTGCTATTCACACGGCTGTAACTCATCTGGACAAGAGGAGCACCTATGTAAGAATGCTGTTCATACACTACAGTTCAGCATTCAACACTATTGTTCCCTCCAAGCTTGACACCAAGATCAGGGCCCTGGGTCTGGACACCACCCTTTACAACTGGATCCTAGACTTCCTGACGGGCAGACCATGTGAGGATTGGTAACAGCACTGCCTCCACACTGACTCTTAGCACAGGGGCCCCCCAGGGGTGTGTCCTCAGCCCTCTGCTGTACTCCCTGTTCACCCACAACCGCGTGGCTTTGCACGATACCAACTCCATCATAAAGTTTGGTGACGACACTACAGTTGTAGGCCTGATAACCAGGTAGGTAAGGGAAGTGGCATTGTGGTGACAGGATAACAACCTCTCCTTCAACGTCAGCAAAACCAAGGAGTTCATTGTTTACTTCAGCAAGCAGAGGAGGGAACATGCCCTGATTCACATCAATGGGACTGGAGAGAGAGAGAGAGTCAGCAGTTTAAAGTTCCTCACAGTCCACATCACAGAGGACTTGTCATGGACCATCAACACCACCACTCTTGTCAACAGTGTCTTTAACTTCCTAAGGCGGCTGAATAAATTCGGCATGCCATTCCGGGTACGCTCCAAATGTTGCCGCTGCACCATCGGGAGCGTCCTGACCGGTTGCATCACGACCTGGTACGAGAATTGCTCTGTCCACAACCACAAAGCCCTACAGCAGTTGGTGAAGATGGCCCAGTACACCTGTCACGTCCTGACCAGTATAAGGTTAATTGGTATTGTAGTTTGGTCAGGACGTGGCAGAGGGTATTCATTTTATGTGGTTCGGGGTGGTGTGTTTTGTTGAAGGGGCATTTGGTTTAAGTATTCCGGGGTTTTTTGGGCACTGTTTGGTTTTCAGGTATTCTATGATTTTGTCTAGTATGTCTGTTTCTATGTTTGGTTAATTGGGGTTGGGACTCTCAGTTGAAGGCAGGTGTTGTCTATCTGCCTTTGATTGAGAGTCCCATATATTAGGGTGTGTTTGTGTGTGTGATTTGTGGGTGATTGTTCTGTGTTGAGCCTTGTGCTTTGCAGACTGTCAGTTTATCGTTCGTTTTCTTGTTTGTTGTTTTGTATTCGTTTTGATTTAATTAAATGTTCAAAATGAACAACTGCACACCTGCTGCGTATTGGTCTACATTCTCAGATGACGATTTCGCATTATCATCAGAAGACAAAGTTAATTGTGACAGAATCACCCACCAACTATGGACCAAGCAGCAGAAGAAGGAGCAGAGGGACTTCGAGTTGGACTGGCGGGAGAAGTGGACCTGGGAGGAAGTACTGGACGGGGCCGGACCTTGGCACCAGGCTGGGGATTATCGCCGCCCGCAGTGGGAAATTGAGGCAGCCAAGGCAGAGAGGCGGAGGTACGAGGCCAAGTACGCGCTGAGGGTGAAGCACGAGAGGCACCCCCAAGAATTTTTTTTAGGGGGGGCACACGGGTAGTTTGGCTAGGCATAGGAAGAGCCGGAAGTCAGCTACCCGTGGTTATATGGAGGAGCGTATGGGGTGGAGAGCGCCATGTTTCGCTGAGGAGCGCACTATCTCACCCATACGCACGCACAGTCCGGTGCGCGTTGTTCCAGCCCCTCGCAGGTGCCGTGCTAGAGCGGGCATCCAGCCTGGTAGGAGGATGCCTGCGCAGCGCATCTGGTCGCCGGTACGCCTCCGAGGACCAGGCTACCCAACTCCCGCTCTACGCACGGCTACCATCAGGCCCCTGCACAGCCCAGTCTGCCCTGTACCAGCACCCCGCTCGTACAGGGCTACTAGTTCCATCCAGCCAAGACGGGTTGTGCAGGAGGTAAGATCAAGACCGACTGTGCGCCTCCATAGCCCTGGGTTTCCAGCTCCTGTCTCTCGTGCGGACCCGGAAGTGCGTCAACCCAGTCCGACTCGTCCTGTTCCCACTCCCTGCACTAGCCTGGAGGTGCATGTTCAAAATCTGGTACGCCCAGTACCAGCACCACGCACTAGCCTTCAAGTGCGTAAACCCAGCCACGGCCAGTCAACAGTCACCGGAGCTGCCCGCCAGTCAACAGTCGTCACCGGAGCTGCCCGCCAGTCAACAGTCGTCACCGGAGCTGCCCGCCAGTCAACAGTCGTCACCGGAGCTGCCCGCCAGTCAACAGTCGTCACCGGAGCTGCCCGCCAGTCAACAGTCGTCATCGGAGCTGCCCGCCAGTCAACAGTCGTCATCAGAGCTGCCCGCCAGTCAACAGTCGTCATCAGAGCTGCCCGCCAGTCAACAGTCGTCATCAGAGCTGCCCGCCAGTCAACAGTCGTCATCAGAGCTGCCCGCCAGTCAACAGTCGTCATCAGAGCTGCCCGCCAGTCAACAGTCGTCATCAGTGCTGCCCGCCAGTCAACAGTCGTCATCAGTGCTGCCCGCCAGTCAACAGTCGTCGGAGTTGCCCGCCAGTCAACAGTCGTCGGAGCTGCCCGCCAGTCAACAGTCGTCGGAGCTGCCCGCCAGTCAACAGTCGTCAGAGCTGCCCGCCAGTCAACAGTCGTCAGAGCTGCCCGCCAGTCAACAGTCGTCAGAACTGCCCGCCAGTCAACAGTCGCCAGAGAGGTCAGACTGCGCTGAACTGCCGGAGTGGCCAGACTGCGCTGAACTGCCGGAGTGGCCAGACTGCGCTGAACTGCCGGAGTGGCCAGACTGCGCTGAACTGCCGGAGTGGCCAGACTGCGCTGAACTGCCGGAGTGGCCAGACTGCCCTGAACTGCCGGAGTGGCCAGACTGCCCTGAACTGCCGCAGTGGCCAGACTGCCCTGAACTGCCGCAGTGGCCAGACTGCCCTGAACTGCCGGAGTGGCCAGACTGTCCCGAGTTGCCAGACTGCCCAGACTGTCCCGAGTTGCCAGACTGCCCCGACTGTCCCGAGTTGCCAGACTGCCCCGACTGTCCCGAGTTGCCAGACTGCCCCGACTGTCCCGAGTTGCCAGACTGCCCCGACAGCCTGGAACGGCCTGAGCCGGAGCCACCTCCTGAGATAGGTGGGTTGGGGAGGGGGGGTGTAGCACAGTGCCGTCGTTGACGGCAGCCACCCTCCCTTCCCTCCCTTTAGTAGGGGGGAATTTTTCTTTTTGGTGTTGCTTGGGGTTATTTTTGTTAAGGTGCTTCCGGGGGGGGGGGGGGGGGGGGGGGGTACTGTCACGTCCTGACCAGTATAAGGTTAATTGGTATTGTAGTTTGGTCAGGACGTGGCAGAGGGTATTCGTTTTATGTGGTTCGGGGTGGTGTGTTTTGTTGAAGGGGCATTTGGTTTAAGTATTCCTGGGTTTTTTGGGCACTGTTTGGTTTTCAGGTATTCTATGATTTTGTCTAGTATGTCTGTTTCTATGTTTGGTTAATTGGGGTTGGGACTCTCAGTTGAAGGCAGGTGTTGTCTATCTGCCTTTGATTGAGAGTCCCATATATTAGGGTGTGTTTGTGTGTGTGATTTGTGGGTGATTGTTCTGTGTTGAGCCTATGCTTTGCAGACTGTCAGTTTATCGTTCGTTTTCTTGTTTGTTGTTTTGTATTCGTTTTGATTTAATTAAATGTTCAAAATGGACAACTGCACACCTGCTGCGTATTGGTCTACATTCTCAGATGACGATTTCGCATTATCATCAGAAGACGAAGATAATTGTGACAACACCCATCCACAGTCTACTCAAAACGGTGCCTGAGGAAGGCCCGCAGCACCATCAAAGATCCCGCACACCCCAGCCACGAGCTGCTGTTCACTCCCTTACTGCCGTGGCAGACGGTATCGGAGCCATAGGAAGTTAATACTGCAGAACACTTTAATTGGACTGGCCACCTGCTCTGATTCTCTGCACCTTCGCACACATGCACTCACTCACTCACTCATACACACACACACACACACACACAAACCACTGCTTTTACCAGACTCTTATTATGATTGCTAAATACTGCACAATTTAAACACCACCCCCCCTTCCCCAGAACACATGTAAATATTGGACTATAGATTGTGCTGTCCTGTATTATACTTATGCTAAAATGTTTATTTTATTCTACTGAGCCATTTACTTTATGTTCGTATTATTGTGTTTTATTATGTCTTATTGTTGTTGCATTGTCGAGAAGGAAACTGCAACTTTGCATTTCGTTGGACAGTTTATACCATGTACAGTTGAAGTCGGAAGTTTACATACACCTTAGCCAAATACATTTAAACTCAGTTTTTTTCCTGACATTTAATTCTAGTATAAATTCCCTGTCTTAGGTCAGTTAGGATCACCACTTTATTTGAAGAATGTGAAATGTCAGAAAAATAGTAGAGAGAATGATTTATTTCAGCTTTTATTTCTTTCATCACCTTCCCAGTGGGTCAGAAGTTTACTTACACTCAATTAGTATTTGGTAGCATTGCCTTTAAATGGTTTAACTTGGGTCATACGTTTCGGGTAGCATTCCGCAAGTTGGGTGTATTTTGGCCCATTCCTCCTGACAGAGCTGGTGTAACTGAGTCAGGTTTGTAGGCCTCCTTGCTCGCACACCCTTTTTCAGTTCTGCCCACAACCTTTCTATAGGTTTGAGGTCAGGGCTTTGTGATGGCCACTCCAATACCTTGACTTTGTTGTCCTTAAGCCATTTTGCCACAACTTTGGAAGTGTGCTTGGGGTCATTGTCCATTTGGAAGACCCATTTGCGACCAAGCTTTAACTTCCTGACTGATGTCTTGAGATGTTGCTTCAATATATCCACATAATTTTCCTGCCTCATGATGCCATCTATTTTGTGAAGTGCACCAGTCCCTCCTGTAGCAAAGCACCCCCACAACATGATGCTGCCACCCCCGTGCTTCACGGTTGGGATGGTGTTCTTCGGCTTGCAAGCCTCCCCCTTTTTCCTCCAAACATAACGATAGTCATTATGGCCAAACAGTGCAGTTGCAAACCGAAGTCTGGCTTTTTTATGGCGGTTTTGGAGCAGTGGCTTCTTCCTTTCTGAGCGACCTTTCAGGTTATGTCGATATAGGACTCGTTTGACTGTGGATATAGATACTTTTATACCTGTTTCCTCCAGCATCTTCACAAGGTCCTTTGCTGTTGTTCTGGGATTGATTTGCACTTTTTACACCAAAGTACGTTCATCTCTAGGAGAGAGAACACGTCTCCTTCCTGAGTGGTATGATGGCTGCGTGGTCCCATGGTGTTTATACTTGCGTGCTATTGTTTGTACAGATGAATGTGGTACCTTCAGGCATTTGTAAATTGCTCCCAAGGATGAACCAGACTTGTGGAGGTCTACAATTAGTTTTCTGAGGTCTTGGCTGATTTCTTTTGATTTTCCAATGATGTCAAGCAAAGAGGCACTGAGTTTCAAGGTAGGCCTTGAAATAGGTACACCTCCAATTGACTCAAATGTTGTCAATTAGCCTATTAGAAGCTTCTAAAGCTATGACGTCATTTTCTAGAATTTTCCAAGCTGTTTAAAGGCACAGTCAACTTAGTGTATGCAAACTTCTGACCCACTGGAATTGTGATACAGTGAATTATAAGTGAAATAATTTGTCCGTAAACATTTACATTTACATTTACGTCATTTAGCAGACGCTCTTATCCAGAGCGACCTCCAAATTGGTGCATTCACCTTATGATATCCAGTGGAACAACCACTTTACAATAGTACATCTATATCTTTTTTGGGGGGGAGGGTAGGGGGGGGTTAGAGGGATTACTTAATCCTATCCCAGCTATTCCTTAAAGAGGTGGGGTTTCAGGTGTCTCCGGAAGGTGGTGATTGACTCTGGTGTCCTGGCGTCGTGAGGGAGCTTGTTCCACCATTGGGGTGCCAGAGTAGCGAACAGTTTTGACTGGGCTGAGCGGGAACTGTGCTTCCGCAGAGGTAGGGAGGCGAGCAGGCCAGAGGTGGATGAACGCAGTGCCCTTCTTTGGGTGTCGGGACTGATCAGAGCCTGAAGGTACGGAGGTGCCGTTCCCCTCACAGCTCCGTAGGCAAGCACCATGGTCTTGTAGCAGATGCGAGCTTCAACTGGAAGCCAGTGGAGTGTGCGGAGGAGTGGGGTGACGTGAGAGAACTTGGGAAGGTTGAACACCAGACGGGCTGCGGCGTTCTGGATGAGTTGTAGGGGTTTGATGGCACAGGCAGGGAGCCCCGCCAACAGCGAGTTGCAGTAATCCAGACGGGAGATGACAAGTGCCTGGATTAGGACCTGCGCCGCTTCCTGTGTGAGGCAGGGTCGTACTCTGCGAATGTTGTAGAGCATGAACCTACAGGATCGGGTCACCGCCTTGATGTTAGCGGAGAACGACAGGGTGTTGTCCAGGGTCACGCCAAGGCTCTTAGCACTCTGGGAGGAGGACACAATGGAGTTGTCAACCGTGATGGCGAGATCATGGAACGGGCAGTCCTTCCCCGGGAGGAAGAGCAGCTCCGTCTTGCCGAGGTTCAGCTTGAGGTGGTGATCCGTCATCCACACTGATATGTCTGCCAGACATGCAGAGATGCGATTCGCCACCTGGTTATCAGAAGGGGGAAAGGAGAAGATTAATTGTGTGTCGTCTGCATAGCAATGATAGGAGAGACCATGTGAGGATATGACAGAGCCAAGTGACTTGGTGTATAGCGAGAATAGGAGAGGGCCTAGAACTGAGCCCTGGGGGACACCAGTGGTGAGAGCACGTGGTGCGGAGACGGATTCTCGCCACGCCACCTGGTAGGAGCGACCTGTCAGGTAGGACGCAATCCAAGAGTGAGCCGCGCCGGAGAGGGTGGAGAGGAGGATCTGATGGTTCACAGTATCAAAGGCAGCAAATAGGTCTAGAAGGATGATAGCAGAGGAGAGAGAGTTAGCTTTAGCAGTGCGGAGAGCCTCCGTGACACAGGGAAGAGCAGTCTCAGTTGAATGACCAGTCTTGAAACCTGACTGATTTGGATCAAGAAGGTCATTCTGAGAGAGATAGCAAGAGAGCTGGCCAAGGACGGCACGCTCAAGAGTTTTGGAGAGGAAAGAAAGAAGGGATACTGGTCTGTAGTTGTTGACATCGGAGGGATCGAGTGTAGGTTTTTTGAGAAGGAGTGCAACTCTCGCTCTCTTGAAGACGGAAGGGACGTAGCCAGCGGTCAAGGATGAGTTGATGAGCGAGGTGAGGTAAGGGAGAAGGTCTCCGGAAATGGTCTGGAGAAGAGAGAAGGGGATAGTGTCAAGCGGGCAGGTTGTTGGGCGGCCGGCCGTCACAAGTCGTAAGATTTCATCTGGAGAGAGAGGGAAGAAAGAGGTCAAAGCATAGGGTAGGGCAATGTGAGCAGGACCAGCGGTGTCGTTTGACTTAACAAACGAGGATCGGATGTCGTCAACCTTCTTTTCAAAATGGTTGACAAAGTCGTCCGCAGAGAGGGAGGAGGGGGGGAGGATTCAGGAGGGAGGAGAAGGGGGCAAAGAGCTTCCTAGGGTTAGAGGCAGATGCTTGGAATTTAGAGTGGTAGAAAGTGGCTTTAGCAGCAGAAACAGAGGAAGAAAATGTGGAGAGGAGGGAGTGAAAAGATGCCAGGTCCGCAGGGAGGCTAGTTTTCCTCCATTTCCGCTCGGCTGCCCGGAGCCCTGTTCTGTGAGCTCGCAATGAGTCGTCAAGCCACGGAGCAGGAGGGGAGGACCGAGCCGGCCGGGAGGATAGGTGACATAGACAGTCAAAGGATGCAGAAAGGGATGAGAGGAGGGTTGAGGAGGCAGAATCAGGAGATTGGTTGGAGAAGGATTGAGCAGAGGGAAGAGATGATAGGATGGAAGAGGAGAGAGTAGCAGGAGAGAGAGAGCAAAGGTTGCGAAGGCGCAATACCATCTAGTAGGGGCAGAGTGAGTAGTGTTGGAGGAGAGCGAGAGGGAAAAGGATACAAGGTAGTGGTCGGAGATTTGGAGGGGAGTTGCAGTGAGATTGGAAGAAGAACAGCATCGAGTAAAGATGAGGTCAAGCGTATTGCCTGCCTTGTGAGTAGGGGGGGACGGTGAGAGGGTGAGGCCAAAAGAGGAGAGGAGTGGAAAGAAGGAGGCAGAGAGAAATGAGTCAAAGGTAGACGTGGGGAGGTTAAAGTCACCCAGAATTGTGAGGGGTGAGCCATCCTCAGGAAAGGAATTTATCAAGGCGTCAAGCTCATTGATGAACTCTCCAAGGGAACCTGGAGGGCGATAAATGATAAGGATGTTAAGCTTGAATGGGCTAGTGATTGTGTCAGCATGGAATTCAAAGGAGGAGATAGACAGATGGGTCAGGGGAGAAAGAGAGAATGTCCACTTGGGAGAGATGAGGATTCCAGTCCCGCCACCCCGCTGACCAGAAGCTCTCGGGGTATGCGAGAACACGTGGTCAGACGAGGAGAGAGCAGTAGGAGTAGCAGTGTTTTCTGTGGAGTCCATGTTTCCGTCAGCGCCAAGAAGTCGAGGAACTGGAGGGTAGCATAGGCTGAGATGCACTCTGCCTTGTTGGCCGCAGACCGGCAGTTCCAGAGGCTGCCGGAGACCTGGAACTCCACGTGGGTCGTGCACGCTGGGACCACCAGGTTAGAGTGACAGCGGCCATGTGGTGTGAAGCGTTTGTGTGGCCTGTGCAGAGAGGAGAGAACAGGGATAGACAGACACATAGTTGACAGGCTACAGGAGAGGCTACGCTAATGCAAAGGAGATTGGAAAGAAAATTAACTAAACAACTGGGGAAGCGAGAGAGCAGGGCCTCCCTCACTCGCCATTTGCTGAAACACTCAAATATAACTATTCCAACTTCCACTTAGAAATTATAATTGATGTAAACTACAGTGGTTCAATGTGTCCAGGAATATGCTCAAACTTAGTTTATTCAGCTAGATAACTTGGTATAGTATTCTTCCGTGAAACCCACCCAGTGCACCGTATCCTATGACGTCGTAGCCAACTAGCATGCTAGCATCCAATAACACACGGTTAGCACCAATACTTGGTTACAACAAACTACCAATGGATCATTCGTGTCCGTGTCTAGTTCCTTTCATAACGCAGAAGTAATTAAACGTTGGCTAGCTAACACAAAGTCAGTCCTGCTAGCTACACAAGTGGACTACTCAACTCGAAAGCTTACGTTGCAAAAATCTTATTGACTAAAAAACAATTGTTGGAAAAATTACTTGTGTCATACACACAGTAGATGTCCTAACCGACTTGCCAAAACTATAGTTTGTTAACAAGAAATTTGTGGAGTGGTTGAAAAATGAGTTTTAATGACTCCAACCTAAGTGTATGTAAACTTCCGACTTCAACTGTACATACAACTAATAAAACTTGAAACACTGTTCCTCTGTCTGAATCATTTAATCTGACACATCTCCTGCATGCAGCTAAAGAAGACATTAAGCCACACTAAGATAATCTCAGACACTGTGGTTCACACACACACACCCGTCAAACCAGGGTGTGTGTGTGTGTGTGTGTTCATGATGATCTGCAGTGCAAATTGCTGTCTCCCTGAGCTGCATGCAGGTGTGTGTGTGTGTGTGTGTGTGTGTGTGTGTGTTTTTCTGCCATTAGAAATCCCTCCTCTGATTTTATTTATCGTGTTATCAGTCAAACAGACATTTACACACATTGCTGCATTATTGTGTGTGTGTGCCAAGGGGGAGACTGATGCACGTGGAGAAAGTGAAGAGAGAGTAATCTAGAAGCAAGACGCTCATATAGACAAATCCTCTTATTCCCTTTCTCCACACACATGCGCACACACATGCACACACACACAGGCACACACACATTTTTGATCTCTCCCTGTAAAGCATTCCTTTTAGGGAGAGGAGTCCTGCGTGTTCTACTGTTGTTGAGGTACTCATAAGTAATCCTTCTTTCTGTCTCAGTTGAAGCATGACTTGGATGTACTTTTACTTTATGACTGACATCAAGTTGATATTGGTGTGTGTGTGTGTGTGTGTGTGTGTGTGTGTGTGTGTGTGTGTGTGTGTGTGTGTGTGTGTGTGTGTGTGTGTGTGTGTGTGTGTGTGTGTGTGTGTGTGGTGTGTGTGTGTGTGTGTGTCCACAGCACAGAAGTGGATGTTTGTGAACCTGGAGAGTAATGTGTTTCTCCAGTACCTGGCCTGGGTCACCTACCCTGTGGTGCTCATCACCTTCTCAGCTGGCTTCACACAGATACTGGCCCCACAGGCCGTAGGTAAGACACACAATCACACAATCTCACAATCTCACCCACACACACATACTACACACACATACTGACCATAGCATACCCACACTAACCCTCTCTCCCCCTCCCCCTCTAGGTTCAGGTATCCCAGAGATTAAGACCATTCTGAGGGGTGTAGTGCTGAAAGAATGCCTCACCTTTAAAACCTTTGTGGCCAAAGTCATCGGCCTCACCTCTGCCCTCGGCAGTGGCATGCCTCTGGGCAAGGAGGTAACACACGCACTCTCTACACACAGTACACACACACACACACACACACACACACACACACACACACACACACACACACACACACACACACACACACACACACACACACACACACTCTGTAAACATTCTTCTCACCTCACACAGTCCTCATACACACGCATACACACACATATAGACGCATACACACACGTCCTCTTCTCACAGTCAGGCTTGTGTGAGTTTGGGTAGTTGTCACTTGTTGCTGACAGTACAGTACTGTTATGCAGACACACACTCCATTTGACAGCCAGCAGACGCAACCTGGCATGAAGACTCCTAAAATCAATCAATATATCTGTGATTCATAGGACAAGGGGTTCTTACAGTGAAGCACACAGAGGGTTGTGGTTACACATGTCCTGTGTCCCTGTCATACAGCCACACACGTTGCACTCAGGCCACCCTGTTGGTCACAGTGGAGAGGGAGGACAGGGGAGGGGGATAAGGAGGGAGGAGAGGAGAGGGGGATGAATGAGGGTGGAGAGGAGAGGAGGATGAAGGAGGGTGGATTGGAGAGGAGAGGGGATTGGAGAGGAGAGGGGGATGAAGGAGGGTGGATTGGAGAGGAGAGGGGGATGAAGGAGGGTGGATTGGAAAGGAGAGGGGGATGAAGGAGGATGGAGAGGAGACGGGGGGTGGAAGAGGGAAAGAAAATGAGATCATTGTAATCTTGAAAGACCTGAGATTAGTCAATGATACACTGGAGGAGAGGAGATTTATAGGAACACACTGAGGAGGGTGTTTGTGTACACACATGTTTCTGAGAAGAGTGTGTGTCTGTGTGTGTGTACATGTGAGATGTGTGTGCGAGTGTTAATTATACTGTATGAGACAGTGAATGCATTAAACCAATTGCATTCACAGGTGAGCCTGCTGTCCTGAGAGGGATATAATGATGATGCTTGGGTTAAATTACCATTTTTTTAAATGACAGGACACATAGGGTGACTCCTCCCCCAGCTTCTCTCCCTCTAGACAATAACACTGCAGCTCCATTTAAAGTTTCCTACTCCACTCTGCTCTGTTGTGGCATAAATGACAGATGCCCAGCAGTGACTTCAGCAGCAGGGTTCAGGCTATGACTGAGTGTTGAAACAGGGAGGGAAACATTTTTACATTTGATATTTTAGTGATTTATCAGACGCTCTTATTCAGGGTGACTTGCAGTAAGCAGTGAGTGCATACATTTTGGAAAGAAAAAGACTGGAGACCTCTCTCCTTTCAGAGAGTTTGAAAAGTGGAGAGAGAGAGGTCATGAGTGAGTGTAAAAACAGGGAGTGAAACAGAGGTAAAGAAAGAAAGTCTGGACACCTTTCCTCCTCTCTGAGAGTTAAAGAAAGTGGAGAAAGAGAGGGAGAGGGAGAGAGAGAAAGAGGCTAGTTGTATTGGGGAGAAGTGTTGCTTCTCAACACCAGGATTAGGTTAGTCTCCTGGAGGGTTTTAAACCTCTGGACTACATGGACCCTTTTGGCAAAATGTGACTTGTTTTTATTCCGGCGTGAGTGAAACTGAAGTTTAAGTGTGATGTGGTTTTCTTTAAGTATGTAACAAATCTTTTTTTTATACCCAGTGTTTTAAGAAATAATTCACAAGTCATTCTCTCTTCCTCTCTAGAGTCCGTTTGTTCACATTGCCAGTCTTGGTGCTTCACTTCTCTGCAAGTTCATGTCTCTGTTTGGAGGAATCTATGAGGTAAACTACACCTGTACACACACACGTTACCACATTGTTACCAATATGTTCTTAATAAGCTTTCAACACTATACATGCCTCTGTCAGTATTTCACTTCCATACCCTAACCTCACAACTAAACCACAGTACATCGTCCGTCCGTCTCCCCTTAATCTTTTCCTTCTCTCCCTCGGCTCCCTCTCGCCTCTCTCCTTCTCTCATCCTCTCTCTCTTCCCCCTCCTCTCTGTGTTGTATCTGTACTGTATATGAATATGCCGCATTTTATGGCTTTTGTTTGCGCTTCCACATGAATTACTCTTCCATCCATGCATTTGTTCATTCAAATATTACCTACAAAGTAATCATGTTTAGGAATAAACACTTTAGCGCTCTTGCAAAGCTAAAGAAATATAAATGCTTACTTTATTTGTCCTGGTAGTTGGAGAAGGATTCTTCATATTTCCTTGTTGTGACAGGCAAACGGAGGTGCGTTGGAGAGCGCAATGTTTTAACTGTTCATACCAACCTGTTGGTGTGAAATTGTATATTCCATGGTGAAATGCATTATCCCAATTTTCCCCTGTCACAACAGCTGTGACAGGTATAGGTTGGGCTATACTTGCTGCAGTGCATGCTAATTGCGAACAGGCATTACTGAGGCCTGCCCTGGGGGAGGTCAGTGGGCTGACTTATTGATTTAAATCCAGTTGATATTGCTCTTCGTCCTGTTGATTATTTTGTAAATAATGTAGTAGCTTACTTTTTGTGCTTATTTATTCCCCATTTTTGCTCATAAAAGCCCTGACCTTGTGCAGAAAAACGTAGCATCATTGTCTGCCTCCTTCCACACTACTAGGCCTACATCCATCCGGACAACAGCCTACCTCACAGGCTGTGTGTGTGTGTGTGTCTGTAAATGTGAACACACCTCTCCCTATGTACTTACAGAATGAGTCGAGGAACATGGAGCTGTTGTCAGTTGCCTGTGCTGTGGGGGTGAGCTGTGTTTTCGCTGCCCCTGTAGGAGGTGAGTGACACCAACATAACACTCACTGACTGATACACTGGCTGGGTCAGAGATTGTAAGGTTTACAATTAGCAGTTGATGTTACTCTTCAATAACACAGACCCCAAAGCATATCAGGCGGAGAAAAATAGGTTTATTCAAAGAGGACAAATCATAGATGTTATGCTGAGAGGTAGATGTTCATTCTCCCCTGTCCTCATTGATTCTCTCCACAGAACAAAGGGACAGGATGTAGTTTTATAACCCAGCCCTAGCCTGTGGTTGACCAATTAGAATTCCTTGCAATAAAACTGAGCCAATGGCCAAATAACAAGTATCTTATTTCAGGCTCAATGCCTAGACAAATTCCTCCCATGTCTCTGACCCATTGATCAATAATTCCCTATTACAGAAAAAACACTTTTTCCATAGTCCTCTCTTGACCTTTAGTGCTCTTGACCTTTAGTCCTCTTCGTTGTGTATTTATCTTGGAAATAGTCTTACACCCGTCACTCCCCTGATTGGGGCATAGTTACTAATAATCTTCCTGTGTGTTTCTAAGTAATGTGTGTGTGTGTGTGTGTGTGTGTGTGTGTGTGTGTGTGTGTGTGTGTGTGTGTGTGTGTGTGTGCCTATGCGTGTGTGTGTCAGGTTTGCTGTTCAGTATTGAGGCAATGTCTACGTTCTTCACTGTGAGGAACTACTGGAGAGGGTTCTTCGCTGCTACCGTCACTGCCTTCATGTACAGAGTCCTGGCCGTGTGGAACAGAGACGAGGGTAAGACATGTTTACATGTGTACCCAGCAAACTGGGAGCATTCCCAGAACATTAACTTATGTTATAGTTAGGGTTTTATCGAACATTAGGATGAGAACATCCTAAAAACATTCCAATAATGTTTTTGATAACCAAATGTTGTTTTTTAAGGTGTTTTAAATTTATTATACTTGGAATTTTCTCATAACGTTCACTAAAATGTTGTGCACAACATCTGTAACAACCACTGCAGAACATTCCCCAAACATTCTCATTAGGTTTCCAGGTACAATGTACAAGTACTTTTAAAACATAGTGCCACAACAAAATGTGAGTGCAATAGAAATGGTTCTGAGAATATATTACGTGAACGTTCTGCTAATGTTGATGAAGATTTGATCAAAAACACGCGTAACAACAAGCAGGGAATATTCCCACTATGCTTTCATGAAGTTACGGTGAGACATTATGACATGATTATTCCAATAACGTTTCCTAAACATTCTTCAGCAATCATGTCTGCATTCAATGAAATTAGTTCTGAGAAAACATTACTGGAATATTTCACTAACATTAATGGATATCCGAGACACCTATCCAGGCATAGCATCTTAATTTGACCAGTTTCTCACAGCAGGAAAATAATCTTGCAGCAACAGGAAATGTGCATTAATAAGTGGATTATAATTAATGGACATTTTTGTATGGGTTGATACATTTTTCATTAGGGAAAATCAAGTCTGATATTTTAAAGAAGAAACTTTAGAATCATTTTTAAACCTACAGTATTCTTTCCAAAATGTTCAGTCAATGTTGAGGGAGACATTACTACTAACACCTATAACAACAAACAAGAAACATTCCTGGAATATTCAGTTAATGTTGAGGGAGAAATTACTACTAACATCTATAACAACAAACAAGAAATATTCCTGGAATATTCAGTTAATGTTGAGGGAGACATTACTACTAAATCCTATAGCAACAAACAAGAAACATTCCCGTGAGACTCTTATAAAATTATTCTGTAAGGTTATGACATGATGATCCAGAATTGTTCTAAAAACAAACTTCAACGATAATGGAAGTATTTCTTAAAGCATTGCTACAATGTTCTGCAGTGCATTCGTAAGGTATTCAGACCCCTTGACTTTTTACCCATTTTGTTAGGTTACAGCCTTAAAAAAAAATCAGCATCAATCTACTGTACACACAATACCCCATAATGACGAAAACAAAACGCTGTTTTTAGACATTTTTGCAAATGTATAACAAATAAAAAACTGAAATATTACATTTACATAAGTAAATTCAGACCCTTTCCTCAGTAGTTTGGCAGCGATTACAGCCTTATTTATTTGGGGAGTCGCTGCACAGCTATATTCGATTGGTTTCAAGTCTGGGCTCTGGTTGGGCCACTCAAGGACATTCAGAGACTTGTCCCAAAGCTACTCCTGCGTTGTCTTGGCTGTTTGCTTAGGGTTGTTGTCCTGTTGGAAGGTGAACCTTCGCTCCAGTCTGAGGTCCTGAGCACTCTGGAGCAAGTTTTCATCAACGATCTCTCTGTACTTTGCTCTGTTCATCTTTCCCTTGATCCTGACTAGTCTCCCAGTTCCTGCCGCTGAAAAACATCCCCACAGCATGATGCTGCCACCACCATGCTTCACTGTTGGGATGGTGCCACGGTTTCCTCCAGACGTGACGCTTAGCATTCAGGCCAAAGAGTTCAATCTTGGTTTCATCAGACCAGAGAATCTTGTTTCTCATGGTCAGAGAGTCTTTGGTTGACTTTTAGCAAACTCCAAGCGGGCTGTCATGTGCCTTTTACTAAGGAGTGGCTTCCAATTGGCCACTCTACCATAAAGGCCTGATTGGTTGGGTGCTGCAGAGATGGTGGTCATTTTGGAAGGTTCTCCCATCTCCACAGAGGAACTCTGGAGATCTGTCATAGTGACCATCGGGTTCTTGGTCACCTCCCTAACCAAGGCACATTATATTGATGTATAATGTAAAATTATTATATGAAGTTGCAAAACTTTTAAAGAAATGGCATTTCAATCTTCGTTAATCATTATATTTTATTAGGATATTATCCAAAGAATGGTAATCAAATCACATTTTATTTGTCACATGCGCCGAATTAAACATGTGTAGTCTTTACCATAGAATGTTTACTTAAGATCCCTTTCCCAACAATGCAGAGTTAAAAAGTAAGAACATTTGCAGATAAAAATGTAAAATATTAACACAATAAATAACAATAACTTGGCTATATACAAGGAGTACCGGTACCAAGTGAATGTGCAGGGGTACGAGGTAGTTGACATAATATGTACATGTAGGTAGGGGTAAAAGTGACTAGGCAATCAGGATAGATAATAAACAAGGCAACAATAAACATGTCTTCCCCCATGAATGATGCCGTGCCCCCCTTGGGCCAATCAGTGTAATTTAGTAAATTATGGAGCTCTATGGCAAGACGCATTATTCACCCCAGTTTTGTCCAAAATCAGGCCAGTTGTTTCTGAGATATCTCGTGTGACTAATTTACAGTGGATTACTATAGCGCCCCCTCTTGGGCCAATTAGTGTAATATTGTAAATGCAGGATCTCTATGGCAAGATGCATCATTCACCCAAGTTTCGTCAGTATCGGGTCAGTGGTGTCTGAGATATAGCGTGGTTTAGTTAGACTCATATCCCTGAGCATGTGTGCCAAATGTCATCATTCTGAGTCAAATAGATCAAGAGATGTGCCCGTTATAGCACCACCATGAATGCTCTTGCATAAGTTGAGTCTTGACAATGTTTGCAACGTGTACCAAATTTAGTTACAATACGAATATCCTTGACTGATTTATATGCACCGGGCCGGCCGGCCCGCCCGTTAGGCAGGATTATGGTGGCAGCTTGACGAAGATGGCATTTTCCGAGTTAAACTGACCAAGCAGCACCTCCAACAACACATAACACCTCATAATTTTTCCCAAAACAATGACAATTTCTCTCAACCAGTGGCATATGGGCTTTTTAGGTGAGCACTGATGCCATACTGTGATAAGCAGTGGCCACTTTGTCAAAGGCAAGGGCACAAAATATTTTGCTCGTCCATTCCCAGCGTGCCTCTCCAGGGTGCTGTTGGAGAGACTCATCGCTGCGGCGCTCCACCAACTTTCCGTCAAAAAATAATCAAACATAAATCATGTAGCAGATATAGCCTATGAAAGAGAAAAGAGTATGCAGCCTTTTATGTAGCCTACAGGCAGGAGATAAAATGTATGACAATGTAATGAGACAGACACTTTTTACATCATACACGTTTCTTCCATCATATAGCCTAACCTAAATGACGCAAATAGCCAAACCTAAATGGCGCCCAATCAAATAAAAGATGTGCTGACATGTTAAACACCATATCCTAAAAACAGTACAGAAAAGTAAAGTAAAATGGACCATATGCTGTCTGCTGTCCAGGAGTTTTACCCCATGGGCTAAATTGTCATGATCAGTGTTTTAAAGTTTGTATTCATCCCATTTTTGATGAGCTGATCATAGGGAGAAAGAAAAAAGGCGTACTTCTGAATTTCCCGGTGTGTAAACATTGCAAATAGGCTGAGGATAACTCTTGATAAAGTTGTGTAGCTGATATTCAGAGCTTAAATAGCCAAATTGATTAGTCACAGGAATCAGAACTAATAAAGCCAATGCAACTGCCTGTTTTATAAACGTTAGTCCTACAACATAGATTCATAAAATTCTATTGCGGCCGACACTATAGGCTAGACCCCAGTAAGCACAGACCAACGCCAATGTCTTTTTCTGGTCCTTTCTGGACAGTCCGTTTTTTTTTTTGTGTTTTACAAACGGTAGGTCTACCAGATGGATGGGCATTCATAAAATTCCATTGCGGGACGACACTGTAAGCTGCACCCCAGTAAGCACGGACTGACACCAATGTCTTTTGGGCATCTTTTTTTGGTCCAGTCCAGACCAGCCTTGATTTCTGACATAGATTTTTGGTCCGGTGAAGGCCAAATCTGAACCAATCATAAACGTTTATGTTTGGTTCAGATTTGGTCGGGTCTGGACCAGCCTTGATTGGTTCAATAAATGACCTAATTTCAACTTTCATTCCGAACTGGAAATGAACCTTCAACATCTGGAAAACTGTATTTTCAACATCTGGAAAATATGTTTTTTCTACATTCGGAAAGAATGCCTGTTCAACTTTCATTAAGAATTGAAAATGAGCCTGATTTCAACGACCAGAAAATACATATTTTCAACGTCTGAAAAATACGCATTTTCAACATCAGGAAAATACGTATTTTTCAACATCTGAAAAATACGTATTTTCACCTTTCACAGATTCTAAAATGAACCTAACTTCAACTTCTGGAAAATACATATTTTTGATGTTTTTTCAATGTCAATTTGCTTACTAGGACTTTTCTAGTTTTGTGGGGAATAGGAGGAAGGCGTCAATTTTCTTCTCTCACCTAGTGCAGCAGAACGGCCAGGACTGGACCTGTATGTGTATTTATGTGACCGCCCCCGCTCCCAACCACAGCATGAAAAATGCTGAACGTGCCGCAATGATCTCTGTCGGAACCCACAGTGATGCAGCCAGTCAAGATGCTCTCAATGGTGCAGCTGTATAACCTTTTGAGGATCTGAGGGGCCAAGACAAATCATTTCAACCTTATGAGGGGGAATAGGCGCTCTTGTGTTTAGTCCTTGGGGATGTGGAAACTGAGGATCTTGAAGCCCTCGACCCGCTCCACTACAGCCCCGTCGATGTGGATGGGGGCGTGCTCGCCCCATCTGTTTCCTGTAGTCCACAATCAGCTCCTTTGTCTTGCTGACATTGAGGGAGAGGTTGTAGTAGTAGTACAGTAGTAGTAGTAGTATGTGTCTTAGAACATATGCGCATCTATGTACATCTCACCACAGTCTGCCAGGCAGTAATTTTACATGATTTCTGAAATTAAGTTTGTAGGGAAAATAAATATAAAAACATCCCAACAGTGGCCAGTGTATTAGGTACACGAAAATGGTTCACTCCTCCTACAGACGTGGCCGTGGCATGTAGGCAGACAGGCATCGATGCATTCAGTTACTGTTCGATTGAGCATTAGAATGGGCAAAACGAGTAACCTAAGCAACTTTCAGGGTGGTATGATCGTCGGTGCCAGGTTGGCCTGCTGGGCTTTTCTAGTCTGACAACGTATAGGGTTTATAGAGAATGGTGCGACAAACAAAAAACATACAGTCAGCGGCAGTCCTGGCGGTGAAAACAGATCGTTAATGAGCGGTCGAAGGAGAATGGCAAGAATTGTGCAAGCTAACAGGCTACAAACTAGAGGTCGACCGATTATGATTTTTCAACGCCGATACCGATTATTGGAGGACCAAAAACCGCCGATGACGATTAATCGGACAACTTTTTATTTATTTATTTGTAATAATGACAATTACAACAATACTGAATGAACACTTATTTTAACTTAATATAATACATCAATGAAATCAATTTAGCCTCAAATAAATAATGAAACATGTTCAATTTGGTTTAAATAATGCAAAAACAAAGTGTTGGAGAAGAAAGTAAAAATGCAATATGTGCCATGTAAAAAAGCTAAGGTTTAAGTTCCTTGCTCAGAACATGAGAACATATGAAAGCTGGTGGTTCCTTTTAACATGAGTGTTCAATATTCCCAGGTAAGAAGTTTTAGGTTGTAGTTATTATAGGAATTATAGGACTATTTCTCTCTATACGATTTGTATTTCATATACCTTTGACTATTGGATGTTCTTATAGGCACTTTAGTATTGCCAGTGTAACAGTATAGCTTCCGTCCCTCTCCTCGCTCCTACCTGGGCTCGAACCAGGAACACATCGACAACAGCCACCCTCGAAGCAGCGTTACCCATGCAGAGCAAGGGGAACAACTACTCCAAGTCTCAGAGCAAGTGACGTTTGAAACACTATTAGCACGCACCCAGCTAACTAGCTAGCCATTTCACATCGGTTACACCAGCCTAATCTTGGGAGTTGATAGGCTTGAAGTCATAAACAGCGCAATGCTTGAAGCATTGCGAAGAGCTGCTGGCAAAATGCACGAAAGTGCTGTTTGAATGAATGCTTACGAGCCTGCTGGTGCCTACCACCGCTCAGTCAGACTGCTCTATCAAATCATAGACTTAATTATAATATAATAAACACACAGAAATACGAGCCTTAGGTCATTAATATTGTCGATTCCGGAAATTATCATCTCGAAAACATATTTTTTTTTTTTTGTGAAATACGGAACCGTTCCATATTTTATCTAACGGGTGGCATCCCTAAGTCTAAATATTCCTGTTACATTGCACAACCTTCAATGTTATGTCATAATTACGTAACATTCTGGCAAATTAGTTCGCAACGAGCCAGGCGGCCCAAACTGTTGCATATACCCTGACTCTGCTTGCAATGAACGCAAGAGAAGTGACACAAAAACGAATCCCCGAATTCCCCCTGAACAAGGCAGTTAACCCCCGTTCCTAGGCTGTCATTGAAAATAAGAATGTGTTCTTAATCTGACTTGCATAGTTAAATAAAGGTGTAAAAAAAAAAATATGATATTATTATTATTATTATATATTTTTTTTCAATTGGTAAATCGGTGGCCAAAAATACCGATTACCGATTGTTATGAAAACTTGAAATCGGCCCTAATTAATCGGCCATTCCGATTAATCGGTCGACCTCTACTACAAACTGTCAAATAACAGCGCATTACAACAGTGGTGTGCAGAACGGCATCTCGGAACGCAAAACTCGACGATCCTCGTCGACCACACCGGGTTCCACTCCTCATCCGCCCAGTCCCCTCACCAACACACAAGACGGAACACCGCAATCCCAGTTCCTATTGCATCATGCTGATGTCAGAGTCAGGATTTGACGTAAGTAGCATGAGTCCATGACCCCATCCTGCCACAGGCTGGTGGTGGTGTACTGGTGTGGGGAATGTTTTCCTGGCACAGGTTAGGTCCCTTGATACCAATTAAGCAACATTTCCATGTCCTGAAGAATTCAGTTTGTTCTGGAGGCAAGGAGGTTCTGACCCGGTACTAGATGGGTGTACCTAATAAATTAACCACTGAGTGTATAAAGAAGATTGGTAGAGTAAGAAATAATAGAGGATCATTTTTTCCTAGATTTAGTTATCCTCTCTTTTGCAAAGTCAAAGACCACAGCCTGGAAGTCACAGAGTAAAAGTGTAAACAGCTTCATATTGGTGTCAGTCCCATCCCAGTGGCGCAGTGGATTCATTCAAGGGTTAACACTCAAAATCTCCCAGGTTCGATCTCCGCTTGAGACTATCAACAACATACAGAAAAGCTATGTTTGTACAATACATGTTTAATAAATTGTCATGTGATTCCACTAATGTTCTCAACAGTAAGATAACACTGACACATGAAAGAAACCTCAATGGACTTAAAAAAACGGTAATTTATCATTCTGGGAACATAGAAAGAACATTGAGGGAATGTTTTGTGCACCCTGATGCAAACATTGTAAGTATGCCGTCACAACTGGACATATTTTGTGTTTAGGGAACCTATCTCTCATCATATCCCCACAATGTTCCCAAAACCTAAATAAATGTTTTAGGGACTTTTAAAGAACATACAAAATGTGTTATCGGAACATTCTTGCAACATCAGGCAAGTGTTTTTTCAACCTAATAGAAACATTGTAATCATCAGCACAACTGGACAGTTTTTGTGTTTTGGGAACATATCTCTTGTCATGTCCTTGCAATGTTACCACAACCTAAAGAAATGTGTAAGGAACTTTTAAAGAAAAGAAATGTGGTTCCTGTAACATCAGGTGAATATTTTTTGCACCTTAAAATAAATATGATATAATCATCTTCACAACAGGACAGTTTTTTTGTTTTTATTTTTGGAACATATGTGACCGACTGCCTTGATTCGGTCTTATGTAGCAACATTTGAAATTGTGTTTTTTACATTGGATAAAAGCAGAGACACAGAGATACAAAATGGTATATCAAGCACTGCATTTGAGGAACAGTGTGAAAGCTATTCTGCTTTTAAAGTTGATAGACTTTTGAGATAATGGCTAATAATAATAATTGAATGTTTTGGTACGTACTGGAGAGCTCTTCTTTGTCTACACTCATTCAGCATCGTTCACACCCTCTTTATCTTTAGCTCCACCAATCTCTTTAAGGGTTGATCCAAACGTTCTGTCCTAACAACAGCAGTCAAGCACCCAAGTTAACTGGCTAACAGTTGTTGCAGTGAAATTCTATTAAAATGGGCACTTGCACAGTGGAGTCTTTTGTTAAGAGATGTAGCTAGCTAGCTAAACATTGAACCATAATCACAACTCATGACGTTACTACCCTGCATGAATCTGCAGGTAGCTAACCAACCAGGTTCAATGTTAGTTAGCTAACATTAGGCTATAACAAGCAAAGCAAATGGCTCTGAGATACAACTAATAAGATCATACACGTAACATTAGCTAGCGAGCCAGCCAGCCAGCTAACGTTAGCTAGCTAGCTAACAGTACACTTTAACGTGAAATGAAAATACTTTGTCAAAATTAGAAATGTGTAATATCTGAAAATGTAGCTAGACTTTCTTACCCGTCTGAAATCGGAGTAGATAGCCAGAGCGAATTTACTGGCTACGTCTATCAGTGGTTGTCGCGGTGACATTCTATTGAAATGGATACTTGCATAGTGGAGTCTTTTGTTAAGACATGTAGCTAGCTAGCTAGCCAAACAATGAACCATAATCCCAACTCATGACATTGCTACCCTACATGAATCTGCAGGTAGCTAACCAACCAGGATCAATGTTAGCTAGCTAACATTAGGCTATAACTAGCCAAGCTAATGCCTCTGAGATACGAATAAAAAGATCATACACATAACGTTACCTAGCTAGCTAACAGTACACTTTAACTTGAAATGAAAATGACTTTGTCAAAATTAGAACATGTAATATCTGAAAATGAATATCTTACACGTATACATCATGGTTGGATGTTTCTCCCTGTCACGGGTGCCATGGTTGCCCTTAGTTTGAAGATGTAATCCGGAGACAGGTGTTTTCTCCATCTCCTTAGCTATCATATTCTAATTCCACTGATTTCAAGACTCGGTCCTCCAGAAAGTGGAGAGCAACACTTATGCAGCTCTACTAAGCAATATATTTTTTTAAAAGCCACGTTAGACAAGATTACCTACACATACTAACCAGCTCAAATAGACAGAAGTGTGCTATATGGCAGACCAATCCGAACTCATCTCTCAGCATGTCCAGCCCACTCATTATCTCAGCAATCATGGCTAGCAGGAAGGTTGCTTGCTTTTTCTGTGGCTCAACCAACTAGGCTCTGTGGCTAAAACACATTTTGATTAAAAAAAAGGTTACGTTAAAATGGCTCTCGTGTGAAGTAGTGACCCGCAACATACGCCTAGTTTCCTGAAACGGGTCACATATCTTTTGTGATGTCCCCACAATGTCCCCACCAGACTGTTACCACAACCTAATGAAACATTCTGGAAACCTTTAAAGAACAGACTATATGTGTTCTGGTAACATCCTTGCAATGTCAGGCTAATGGTTTATACGAACATTGTATAATCATCAGCACAACTGGACAGTCTTTGTGTTATGAGAACATTTTCCACAACATAATAAATGTTCTGGGAACTTTCACAGAACCAATTTTGGTTTGCTGTGTATACTGTATATTGCCTTAATAAAACATTAAGGTAAGGTCTGTACTGTATTTAGCCCAGTGTTTCCCAAAATTAGACCTCGGGACCACAAGGGGTGCATGTTTAGTTTTTTGACCTAGCACTACACAGCTGATTCAAATAATCACAGCTTGATGATTAGTTGATTATTTGAATCAGCTGTGTAGTGCTGGGGCAAAAACCAAAACGTGCACCCAGGGGGGCCACAGGACTGAGTTTGGGAAACACTGATATAGCCCTTTAAAAACATTTTGATAACGATTAATCACTCCATTTCTCTCTCTCTATCCCTCCCTCCTACACAGTGACCATCACAGCTCTGTTGCCAACCAATTTCCGTCAGGACTTCCCCTTTGACCTCCAGGAGCTCCCAGCCTTCGCTGTCCTTGGGTGAGTCTAAGTTGTCCTCAATTATCCAGTGAGCTCTCCGTTGCCTCTGTTAGCCAGAGACCCATCTGAGGAGTGGAGCTTTGACTCACAATCAAGCAAAACAGCAGTCTTATCACACTTCTATAGGGAGAGAGATAGAGAGAGAGAGTGTTTGTGTGTGTGATGCACGCCCCTGTAGGTGTGTATTTCGGTAACCTCTCCCTCGCCAATGCCTTGCTGTCTTTTTGGAAAGTAGGTCAGTGATTCAGTCAACTCGGACAGAGAGAGAGATAGGGAGAGAGAGTGAAATATCATCTATTCATTATTTATTCAGGAGTATTTGACATATTTATTATGCAGGAACATTAATTTATGAGCATTCATATACAGTAATTGGCTGTAACTGAGGGGGAACTTTGAGCTGGGTGATATGAACAAAATCCATATCGTGATAAATGTAGCTATTTGCTTGATAACAGTAAATACAACAACAAACAAAAAAGTGAATGTTTTTGGGGCAGGGCTTTAGACACATTTTTTCCAGTGTCATGTAGGACAACAGAGATGGTAGCCTATGATTAAAAAAGTCACCTATTTCATCTAACATATCCAGGGAATGCATGATTGATATTTTGATGTGTAACCTGATTTATTTTTGGCTATATAGCCATGTAGGCTAATTGATTAATCTATCAGTAAATATAGGTTAATGTCCTAAAAAAAACTTTCCAGTTTGATGTAGACCATTTCTATTCACTGAAAATGGCGTGTTCTGCTCTGCGAGCACATCAAAACCATACTACGGCCTGCACTGATCAATGGTCATACAGTGCATTCGGAAAGTATTCAGACCCCTTGACCCCTTTCCAAATCATGCCCAATCAATTGATTTTACCACAGGTGGACTCCAATGAAGTTGTAGAAACATCTCAAGGATGATCAATGGAAACAGGTTACACCTGAGCTCAATTTCGAGTCTCATAGCAAAGGGTCTGAATATTTATCTAAATAAAGTATTTATGTTTTTATTTTTAATACGTTTGCAGAAATGTCTAAAAACCTGTTTTTGCGTTATCATTATGGGCAATTGTGTGTAGATTGATGAGGATAATTTTTTATTTTATCAATTTTAAAATGTGGAAAAAGTCAAGGGGTCTGAATACTTTCCGAATGCACTGTATACTTGTACATCTCTCTCTCCTCGCATAATGGGGTCAGGGAGTGAGAGTCTCCCACAGCAGTCGACAGCGAAACGGGACAGGCAGATACTTTCATAGCAGGAATCAACACAATGTATAGGCTATTACTATTGACCAAATAGAACAATCTACAGGAACGATGTGTAGCAAAGTCACTGAACATGCGAGTGTCAGTAATTTTCAATTCGTCATCCCAGCTCTAGGCTCTGCTACCACTTAGTTCTGGTGGCTGGAGAAACTCTGTCTCTCTGTCCTACTGTAACTTCCACAAAGTGGACACATACTGGGTACTTACTTAAAACACAAGCTTATATAAACTGGTCTCTCTCTCTCTTTCTACACCCGTCTTTTTCTCCTTTTAATCTCTCCCTCTCCCTGTCCCTCCTCCCTCCCCACTCCTCCCTTCCCCCTCTTCTCTCGCCACAGTATTGCCAGTGGTTTTGGCGGAGCGTTGTTTGTCTGCCTGAACAGACAGATAGTCCAGTTAATCAGGAACCAGAAGACCATCAAAAAGTTCCTCATGAAGAAGTAAGTCATCAACATCAGACAGTGGCCCCTACTGGGTCCTAGAGAGAGTACCTGTATCCCAGTGTCCACACACACACACACACACACACACACACACACACACACACACACACACACACACACACACACACACACACACACACACACACACACACACACACACACACACACACACACACACACACACACACACACACACACAGATTTAGCTCCAGTGATGCAGATCTCTCCACAGCAGAGATAAATGAAGACATTCATCTTGACAAGTGTTTATTAATGAATGATGTCTACTCATCTCCCTACCAGACTGATGAATTAACAATCCTTAGACTTCTAAATTAACGTAATGTTCTGTATATCACTCAGCCATGTGAAGGGTTTGTGGACAGTTTGACTAAACATCCTCTCTGCTCTCCCTCTTATCCTCCCTCCCTTCTCTTCTCTCACCCTCCCTCTCTCTTTCCTCTCACCCTCCCTCCCTTCTCTTCTCTCACCCTCCCTCCCTCTCTCTTTCCTCTCACCCTCCCACCCTTCTCTTCTCTCACCCTCCCTCCCTCCCTCTCTCTCCCTTCCCTCCCTCCCTTCTCTTCTCTCACCCTCCCTCCCTCTCTCTCTCCTCTCCCTCTCACCCTCCCTCCCTTCTCTTCTCTTCTCTCACCCTCCCTCCCTCTCTCTCTCTCTCCCTCCCTCCCTCCCTCCCCTCCCTCCCTCCCTCCCCTCCCTCCCTCCCTCCCTCCCTCCCTCCCTCCCTCCCTCCCTCTCCTCTCACCATCCCTCCCTTCTCTTCTCTCACCCTCCCTCTCTCTCTCCTCTGCCTCTCCCCCTCCCTCCCTCCCTCCCTCCCTCCCTCCCTCCCTCCCAGGCGTCTGCTGTACCCAGCCCTGGTCACTCTGCTTGTGTCTACGCTTACATTTCCCCCCGGCTTCGGACAGTTCATGGCAGCCAAGGTTAGTTTAGTTCCACTGTTCCAAACCATGGCCAGTGGGTTTTTGTGGATAACACAGGTGAAATCAGAGGAGAGTTGATAGTTAGGAACACAGATAAGTACTGTTGTTCTTTGTGTCTATTGGTTATGTGTGTGTGTGTGTGTGTGTGTGTGTGTGTGTGTGTGTGTGTGTGTGTGTGTGTGTGTGTGTGTGTGTGTGTGTGTGTGTGTGTGTGGTTTAGGGTGACTAATGTAGATGCCTCTCTGTTTAAATTCCTCTCATCTGGGAAATTAAAACAATTAACAGCAGAAAATTCAGCGGCTCCTCCGGCCTAACACACACATACATACAATCACACATTTACATAGCGGCACAGTCTCTCCCTCCATCTCATTTTTTTCTTCCTATGTCTTCCTGCCTCCCTACCCCCCCTCCTTCCCTCTCTCTGTAATGAGAGGGGGAGTGAAACTCTTGGTGTAGTTCTGTTGTTGATGCTAGGGATGTGACAAATAGATTTAGTTTCTTAACGTTTAAACTGCAATTTTTCTTTGTGCTTAAACAATAAAAAAATCATTAAGATTAGAAAAAAATTGTAAAAAATAAATAAATACAATTCCATGTACAGATAAATAGTTAAACAGTTAGATTAAACAACTCCTTTGTAAGATAAATGTTTTAAATTGAAACATGTATGGAAACAGGTGAATTAACACTTCTCAGTTAGCAAGCTCAAGCAAGCTAAAACCCACATGGTAGCAAAAACTAACTAGCAGAAATTGTTAAAAGCTAGAAAAATGTAACACTTTGCTGGAGGCTACTATTTACTAGTTAACAAAAAATCATGTATGTCATATAAAAAATATTCACCCCACCCAGTATTGTAATCAAAACGAGAAAGCACGTAGTTCTTGGCTCAGACAGTGTAGTAGTGTGGGCTCAATAGCATCTCTGTAAGGATCTATGTGTAGCTGGTGCAGAGGAGTCAGGCGCAGGACAGCAGAGATTAGTAAATAAAAGTAACTTTACTCAAAGTCATCAAAATACAAGAGAATAACCAAGCCCACAATACGGACCACAATACAACAAACAATCACTCACAAACAAACATGGGGAACAGAGGGTTAAATAATAAACAGGTAATTGGGTGAGTGAAACCAGGTGTGTAAGACTAAGACAAAACAAATGGAAAATGAAAAGTGGATCGGCGATGGCTAGAAGGCCGGTGACGTCGACCGCCAAACGCTGCCCGAACAAGGAGAGGGACCGACTTCGGCGGAAGTCGTGACAATCTCATTAGTGTGCAAGATCTTGAGAATCAGCTATACATGTGATGGAAGAGTGCACTGTGCATGCAGAGGGTTGCAATTCCATTGAATTGGTGAAAGTTTAACCAACATATGACACAAGACCTAGAATTGCCTTGTGTATCCCACAATAAGTTCACTGTTACAAGCTAACGTTTTTGATGAATTTAAGCAAAATTCCCCAAATTCCCAGGCTTAACTTCCCATGGAAAATTTCTGGAAAAATTCTGGAAATTTACCAGAAAGTGTATGATCCTTTGCAACCCTATCCCCTAGCACCTACCCCATGACACTTCATGTAGATTGGGATAGTACTAAGCTTCTCCTTGCCCTCTGAAAGGAATATTTCTTGCTGTGTTGCTTATACCTATCCAATCCTTTCATATCTGCTTCAATGCTTTGGGTAGGAGCTAGGGACCAATATGGGATATATAAAAAATTACATAAATGCCTGCTGGCTTTAGCCCTCCATCTGTCTGATATGATGTCACTTCCTGTTTCCCCCATGCAGCTGACCCAGATGGAGTCCCTGGAGACGTTGCTGGACAACCACACGTGGTCCAAGCAGGGCATACCCGAGGAGTTTGACAGCAACAGCCACTCCCAGGCCTGGAAACACCCCCAGGTCAACGTCTTCGTCACCCTCACCCTCTTTGTTGTCATGAAGGTAGGCACACAGGAGCCTAACCTTTCTCCTGTTAGTGGTCTTGAAGGAAAGGAGTTAAAGAAACAATTTGATCATCCAAAACTGCTTAAAAGTCCTGTCCTGTCCTCTTGTCCCCTCCCTCTCTCCTCCCTCTTCTGTCCTAAAATCAGACACCTTTACTTTCACTCCTCTGATGGTGCTGTCCCATCCCCCTGTTCTTCCAATGTCACTTCCAAGGTTGACACAGTCAATTTTCTCTGGGTGTGTGTGTGTGTGTTTCCAGCCCACTACTGTATATGTAGCAGTATTTCTGGCATACATTTTGACGTTGTCACTAACTTTGTGTTTGTGCCCATTGTCCTCAATAGAGGTAGTATTTTAGTAATCCCCTGTGTGTGTGTGTGTGTGTGTGTGTGTGTGTGTGTGTGTGTGTGTGTGTGTGTGTGTGTGTGTGTGTGTGTGTGTGTGTGTGTGTGTGTGTGTGTGTGTGTGTGTGTGTGTGTGTGTGTGTGTGTGTGTGTGTGAGAAAGCAGCGTAGGGTGTAGAGTTACTGACAAAGATCCATTAGATCACACTGGCAGGTGGGCTTAGTTACTGCTAACTAGATGGTCATTTCTATGCAATCAAATCAAATTTTATTGGTCACATACACGTGTTTAGCCAGTGTTATTGAGGGTGTAGCAAAATGCTTGTGCTTCTAGTTCTGACAGTGCAGCAATATCTAACAAGTAATATCGAACAATTTCACAACAAATACCTAATACACACAAATCTAAGTTAAGGAATGGAATTGAGAATATATAAGTATATGGAGGAGCAATGTCAGAGCGGCACAGACTAAGATACAGTAGATAGTATAGAATACAGTATATCCATATGAGATGAGTAATGCAAGATATGTAAACATTATTAAAGTGACAGTGTTACATTTATTAAAGTGGCCAATGATTTCAAGTCTGTATGTAGGCAGCAGCCTCTCTTTGCTAGTGATGGCTGTTTAACAGTCTGATGGCCTTGAGATAGAACCTATTTTTCAGTCTCTCGGTCCCAGCTTTGATGCACCTGTACTGACCTCGCCTTCTGGATGATAGCGGGGTGAACATGCAGTGGCTCGGGTGGTTGTTGTCCTTGATGATCTTTTTGGCCTTCCTGTGACATCTGGTGCTGTAGGTGTCCTGGCAGGCAGGTAGTTTGCCCCCTGTGATGCGTTGTGCAGACCGCACCACCCTCTGGAGAGCCCTGCGGTTGTGGGCGGTGCAGTTGCCGTTCCAGGCGGTGATACAGCACGACAGGATGCTCTCGATTGTGCTTCTGTAAAAGTTCTAGGTGACAGGCCTAATTTCTTCAACCTCCTGAGGTTAGGGTAGGGTTAGGCGCTGCTGTGCCTTCTTCACCACACTGTCTGTGTGGGTGGTCCATTTCAGTTTGTCAGTGATATGTACGCCGAGGAACCTAAAACTTTCCACCTTCTCCACTGCTGTCTCGTCGATGTGGATAGGGGGGTGCTCCCTCTGCTGTTTCCTGAAGAAGAAGGCTGGCTCTGAAGGATCAGCGAAGTGGAGATGTTGTTTCCTACCTTCACCACCTGGGGGCGGCTCGTCAGTAAGTCCAGGACCCAATTGCACAGGGCCGGGTTCAGAACCAGGGCCTCGAGCTTAATGATGAGCTTGGAGGGTACTATGGTGTTGAATGCTGAGCTATAGTCAATAAACAGTATTCTTACATAGGTATTTCTTTTGTCCAGATGGGATAGGGTAGTGTGATGGCGATTGCATCGTCTGTGGATCTATTGGGGCGGTAAGCAAATTGAAGTGGGTCTAGGGTGTCAGGTAAGGTGGAGGGGATATGATCCTTGACTAGTCTCTCAAAGCACTTCATGATGACAGAAGTGAGTCAGTGCTACGGGATGATAGCTCAGTTATCTTTGCATTCTTGGGTACAGGAACAATGCTGGCCATTTTGAAGCATGTGGGCACGGCAGACTGGGATAGGGAGATTGAATATGTCCGTAAACCCACCAGCCAGCTGGTCTGCGCATGCTCTGAGGACGTGGCTAGGGATGCCATCTAGGCCGGCAGCCTTGCGAGAGTTAACAGGTTTAAATGTCTTACTCACGTCGGCCACGGAGAAGGAGAACACACAGTCCTTGGTAGCTGGCCTCGTCGGTGGCACTGTGTAATCCTCAAAGCGGACAAAGAACGTGTTTAGCTTGTCTGGAAGCAAGACGTCGGTGTCCGCGACGTGGCTGGTGTTCCTTTTGTAGTCCGTGATTGTCTATAGACCCTGCCACATACTTCTCATGTCTGAGCCGTTGAATTGCGACTCCACTTTGTCTCAATACTGACGTTTTGCCTGTATTATTGTCTTGCGGAGGGAATGACTACTCTGTTAGTATTCTGCCATATTCCCCGTCACCTTGCCATGGTTAAATGCGGTGGTGTCACGTCCTGACCAGTAATAGGGATTTTTTTTGTTATTGTAGTTTGGTCAGGACGTGGCAGAGGGTATTTGTTTTATGTGGTTCGGGGGTTATGTGTATGTAGAGGGGTGTTTTAGTTATGTGTTCCAGGGTTTTGGTGTATGTTCTTGTTTTGGTATTCTAGGTTTTTCTAGTTTGTATATTTCTTTGTTGGTCTGTGTGGCTCTCGATCAGGAACAGCTGTACATCGTTGTTCCTGATTGAGAGTCATATATAGGGAGCTTGTTTTCACCTGGTTGACTGTGGGTAGTTGTATTTGCACTGCTGTTGTTTAGCCTGCAAATCTGTTAGCTGTCGTTCTTTGTTTATTGTTTTTCCGTGTTCGCTATAATAAATATAATTATGAGCACGCAACCCGCTGCGCCTTGGTCTAATCACTTCGACAGCCGTGACAGGTGGTTTGCGCTTTCAGTTTTGTGCGAATGCTGCCATCTATCCACGGTTTCTGGTTAGGGTAGGTTTTGACAGTCACAGTGGGTACAAAATATTCTATACACTTCTTGATAAACTCAGTAACCGTCTCAGTGTACACGTCCATATTATTCTCAGAAGCTACCTGGAACATATCCCAGTCCGCGTGATCAAAACAATCTTGAAGGGGGGATTCCGATTGGTCAGACCAGCGTTGAATAGTCCTTAGCATGGGTACTTCCTGTTTAAGTTTCTGCTTATAGGAAGGGAGGAACAAAATGGAGTCATGGTCTGATTTGCTGAAAGGAGGGTGGGGGAGGGCCATGTATGAATGCCGGAAGTTAGAGCAACAATGGTCCAATGTTTTTCCAGCACGAGTGCTACAGTCGATATGCCGATATAATTGAGGTAGTATCGGCTTGAGGGGGGATATACATGGCTGTGATAATAACCGAAGAGAATTCTCTAGGGAGATAATAAGGTCGGCATTTGATTGTGAGGTATTCTAGGTCAGGTGAACAAAAGGACTTGAGTTCCTGTATGTTATTACAATTACACCATGAGTCGTTAATCATGAAATATACACCCCCGTCCTTCATCTTCCCGGAGAGATGTTAATTCCTGTCGGCACGATGCACTGAGAATCCAGATGGCTGGACCGACTCCGACAGTATACCCCGAGAGAGCCATGTTTCCGTGAAAGTGTATGTTACAATCCCTGATGTCTCTCTGGAAAGCAACCCTTGCCCTGATCTCGTCAACTTTGTTATCTAGGGACTGAACATTAGCGAGTAATATACTTGGAAGAAGTGGGTGGTGTGCGCACCTCCTAAGTCTGACTAGAAGACCGCTCCGAATTCCTCTCCTCCGGCGGCGTTGTTTTGGGTCGGCCTCTGGGATCAGTTCAAATGCCCTGGGTGGTGCTAACAAAGGATCCGCTTCGGGAAAGTCGTATTCCTGGTCGTAATGCTGATGATGCTGGTGAGTTACCACTGCTCTGATATCCAATAGTTCTTCCCGGCTGTATGTAATAACACATACAATTTTCTGGGCTAACAATGTAAGAAATAATACATTAAAAAAAAAAAATACTAAGGACTAGAAGCGAGGTGGGCCGCTGTTGGCACCATCTTGGTCTCTTACGCTGAATCAGTGCTGGAAAATGCAACATTACCTGTTTATCTTTAGTTATACTGTTAAAGACCTTTAAACATCCCAGCTAGCCCACAGTGTTACCTGGAAACAGAGATGGTAGTTGCTATGTAATAACACAGAATCTGTGTTATTGGAAATGCATCACTACTTGTTTCTCTTTTGTTGTACCGTTGTATCCCTTCTCCATTACAAATATAACATAACAGTGACACGTCCTTTTAAAGTAAAAAAACATGGCTATGACATGACAAACAAAGCCCAGTTAACAATCAGATTCTTTACTGTCAAAAAATATATGCACAAGATATGACTAAGGATTTATATGGCAATTCAGTGACATGCTGTAATCCAGCGGCGTGCCTACTCCATATTTCCAGTATTTTTAAAATATATTTATAGATTTGTATTATTTAAGATATTGGATGCCATTTAAAAAACGGTTTGTGATTTCCAATATGTACAACTACTGTAAATGATTATGTGTGCGCAAATGATCAGATGAAGAGTGCCAGTCCATGTTCCCTGGATCAACAGGTGACAACAAATAAATCCAGTCAAATCACACAGCAACAAAAGTGACATAGTATTCAAAGTGACATAGTAAAGGAATAAAATAAGTGACATTGTAAAAGTACACAAAAAAGAAGAAAAAAATACCTATAGGAATATAGTATGGAATGGACATTGTTTGTGCAAAGAGTAGAATAACTACAGTGCAGTAGCAGCATAGAATTATAATGAAAGTATGTCTACATAGTGGAGTTAGGTGACTTAACCTCTCTGGGGCAGGCGGGACGAATTCGTCCCACCTACGTAACAGCCAGTTGAATCCTGTGGCGCGATTTTCAAAACCTTTGAAATGCTATTACTTCAATTTCTCAAACATATGACTATTTTACAGCTATTTAAAGACAAGACTCTCGTTAATCTAACCACACTGTCCGATTTCAAAAAGGCTTTACAACGAAAGCAAAACATTAGATTATGTCAGCAGAGTACCAAGCCAGAAATAATCAGACACCCATTTTTCAAGCTAGCATATAATGTCACAAAAACCCAGAAGACAGCTAAATGCAGCACTAACCTTTGATGATCTTCATCAGATGACAACCCTAGGACATTATGTTATACAATACATGCATGTTTTGTTCAATCAAGTTCATATTTATATCAAAAACCAGCTTTTTACAATAGCATGTGACGTTCAGAACTAGCATACCCCCCGCAAACTTCCGGCGAATTCACTAACAATTTACTAAATTACTCACGATAAACGTTCACAAAAAGCATAACAATTATTTTAAGAATTATAATACAGAACTCCTCTATGCACTCGATATGTCCGATTTTAAAATAGCTTTTTGGTGAAAGCACATTTTGCAATATTCTAAGTACATAGCCCAGCCATCACGGGCTAGCTATTTAGACATCCGGCAAGTTTAGCACTCACCAATATCAGATTTACTATTACAAAAGTTTGATTACCTTTTGTTGTCTTCGTCAGAATGCACTCGCAGGACTGCTACTTCAATAACAAATGTTGGTTTGGTCCAAAATAATCCATCGTTATATCCGAATAGCGGCGTTTTGTTTGTGCGTTCCAGAAACTATCCGAAATGGTAAATCAGGGTCGCGTGCATGGCGCAATTCGTGACAAAAAAAATCTAAATATTCCATTACCGTACTTCGAAGCATGTCAACCGCTGTTTAAAATCCATTTTTATGCCATTTTTCTCGTAAAAAAGCGATAATTTTCAGACCGGGAATGTCCATTTAGCTAAACAGAGGAAAGAAAACAAAGCTTTCGGTCGACGCGGGCACGAGCCTGAGTCTCACAGTACTGTAACCAGCCACTACCCAAACTCGCTACTTTGTTTCAGCCAGAGCCTGCAAAGCCACGATTCAGCATTTTGCCGCCTTCTGAGAACCTATGGCAGCCGTAGGAAGTGTCACGGGACAGCTAAGATCCTCACTCTTCAATAAACAGAGACAAGAAGAACGACACCTTGTCAGACAGGCCACTTCCTGCATGAAATCTTCTCAGGTTTTTGCCTGCCATATGAGTTCTGTTATACTCACAGACACCATTCAAACAGTTTTAGAAACTTTAGGGTGTTTTCTATCCAAAGCCAATAATTATATGCATATTCTCATTACTGGGCAGGAGTAGTAACCAGATTAAATCGGGTACGTTTTTTATCCAGCCGTGTCAATACTGCCCCCTAGCCCTAACAGGATAACTATTGCATTGGTCCATAAAACTAAAGTGGGCTGGTTTTGAGATAGGTGGTCCGAGACTTGATGTTGATCCTCACTGCAGCGGATCCCTCTCCCCTGTGCACCGCCTTCTCCCGCCTTCACAATCGGAGGCCCCTTTCAGGTAAAGGACGACCTGAATCTGGACCCCTCGTCCGTGGCATCCCGGGTTGCAGGGTTCTTTCTATTACACAAAGAGGGTTCTTTTTTTATACACAAAGAATGAACATTTAGTTACATTTCAATTACACAAGGTCTTACGCAACGAGATTTAAAAATGTACTTAAAAGTAACACATTTAATAATAACAAAACTTGAAGCATAGTCTTTAGAAACAAGCCCTTGAAACAGGCGTTATCTCCTGCACCAGTCCAGGTTGTGGCGATGGCAAGCATGTTTGACAGAATGCAATGTAGCGTCTTCCACAGTGTTGAATTCAGGTCCTTGACACCCTTTACTAATGTTTCATATAGTTAAAGTAGACCAGTTGTAAACATAGCCTAGCCAGCTAGCTAGACACTAGTAGTTACAAATATCTATGTCCACCATTTTAGCCAGTTAATAAGAGATTCTATGCAGCTACAAAGATACACAACATACATATATTAGTAGAGTGATTTCCCATTTTGAAATGGGTTTCAGTTGGCTAGATGGACAGTATGATGCATTTACCATGAATGCTAGCTATCTATGTTAGCTTTGAAAGCATGCTATGACACAGACTGTTGAGTAGCCTAGCTAATGCTAGAGCTCAGTCTCTTACCTTTCGACTGAAGATGACGTTTATGGACTGAATGAGGCAACAAGGTTTCTCTTCCTTGAGGCCATCTCGGAAAAACATCCAATATCCATAATTTTTCGGCCTTTGTCTTTCATGAACGACCCTATAATTCAATATCTAGATATAGCTCTCTTTCAGGCCTGACATCATTAATAGTATTAATTATTAATAGCATTCTAGCTACATTATTAATAGCGTTATAGCTACATTATTAGCAGAGTTATGGCTGGATTAAGCTACCTCTTTTTATTTATTTTATTTCAGCTTTATTTAACCAGGTAGGCCAGTTCCAATCTATGGCCGGCTTGAGTGAGTGAGTGAGAGAGAGAGAGCTACGTGCATGCCATTTTTTCCCGGAGAAGGCACAATCATGTGATCAGGTCTAATGAGGTTGCACAGTGAAAGAAGGCTGGCCCAGGCCTACCAAGCGTTACCCAATGAGGTTGAAGGGTGGGCCCAATGGCTCAGTGCAAATTCCATGCACATGTACACACAGCAGACAGAGAAAAAGACGAATGACGTGGTGCACATATCTGCAAATACAGTTGAAGTCGGAAGTTTAAATACACCTTAGCCAAATACATTTAAACTCAGTTTTTCACAATTCCTGACATTTAATCCTAGTACAAATTCCCTGTCTTAGGTCAGTTAGGATCACCACTTTATTTTAAGAATGTGAAATGTCCGAATAATAGTAGAGAGAATGATTTATTTCAGCTTTTATTTATTTCTTCATATTCCCAGTGGGTCAGAAGTTTACATACACTCAATTAGTATTTGGTAGCATTGCCTTTAAATTGTTTAACTTAGGTCAAATGTTTCGGGTAGCCTTCCACAAGCTTCCCACAATACGTTGGGTGAATTTTGGCCCATTCCTCCTGACAGAGCTGGTGTAACTGAGTCAGGTTTGTAGGCCACCTTGCTCGCACACACTTTTTCAGTTCTGCCCACAATTTTTCTATGGGATTGAGGTCAGGGCTTTGTGATGGCCACTCCAATACCTTGACTTTGTTGTCCTTAAGCCATTTTGCCACAACTTTGGAAGTATGCTTGTGGTCATTGTCCATTTGGAAGACCCATTTGCAACCAAGCTTTAACTTCCTGACTGATGTCTTGAGATGTTGCTTCAATATGTCCACATAATTTCCCTTCCTCATGACGCCATCTATTTTGTGAAGTGCACCAATCCCTCCTGTAGCAAAGCACCACCACAACATGATGCTGCCACCCCCGTGCTTCACGGTTGGGATGGTGTTCTTCGGCTTTCAAGCCTCCCCCTTTTTCCTCCAAACATAACGATAGTCATTATGGCCAAACAGTTCTATTTTTGTTTCATCAGACCAGAGGACATTTCTCCAAAAAGTACGATCTTTGTCCCCATGTGCAGTTCCAAACCGTAGTCTGGCTTTTTATGGCGGTTTTGGAGCAGTGGCTTCTTCCTTGCTGAGCGGCCTTTCAGGTTATGTTGATATAGGACTCGTTTTACTGTGGAAAAAGGCACTTTTGTACCTGTTTCCTCCAGCATCTTCACAAGGTTCTTTGCTGTTGTTCTGGGATTGATTTGCACTTTTCGCACCAAAGTACGTTCATGTCTAGGAGACAGAATGCGTCTCCTTCCTGAGCGGTATAATGGCTGCGTGGTCCCATGGTGTTTATATTTGCGTGCTATTGTTTGTACAGATGAACGTGATACCTTCAGGCATTTGGAAATTGCTCCCAATGATGAACCAGACTTGTGGAGGTCTACAATTTTTTTTTCTGAGGTCTTGGATGATTTCTTTTGATTTTCCCATGATGTTAAGCAAAGAGGCACTGAGTTTGAAGGTAGGCCTTGAAATACATCCACAGGTACGCCTCCAATTGACTCAAATTATGTCAATTAGCCTATTAGAAGCTTCTAAATCCATCATTTTCTGTAATTTTCCAAGCTGTTTAAAGGCACAGTCAACTTAGTGTATGTAAACTTCTGACCCACTGGAATTGTGATACAGTGAATTATAAGTTAAATAATCTGTCTGTAAACAATTGTTGGAAAAATGACTTTTGCCACGCACAAAGTAGATGTCCTAACCAACTTGCCAAAACTATAGTTTGTTAACAAGACATTCGTGGAGAGGTTGAAAAACGAGTTTTAATGACTCCAACATAAGTGGATGTAAACTTCCCACTTCAACTGTATGTGACACCGTACGTGATTTTCGGGGACCACTTTTGGCGCGTGTGCGCTACTTTCAGAAAAACTGTCAAAAAAGTATCTAAAACTTCTGGTAACATCTCTTTAATTGAAAGATTGTCCTGTTCCCTAATTGAAATGCCACACTGTTCCCGGTGTGACTCTGTCTCTGTCTGTCTCAGTTCTGGATGTCTGCTCTGGCCATGACCATGCCTGTGCCCTGTGGAGCCTTCATGCCTGTCTTCGTCATTGGTAAGAATTGTGTGCGAATGTGTGTGTTTCAACAATAATGTTAACCCTGTGGATATGCTATTCAGTCTTGTGAGTGTCTGTGTAACATTATGTTACTCTCTCATTAACAATGTGTGTGTGTTTGTGTGTTCTAGGGGCAGCGTTTGGCCGTCTGGTCGGGGAGAGCATGGCCGCCTGGTTCCCTGATGGCGTCCACTCTGATGGCACCATCTACCCCATAGAGCCAGGAGTGTACGCAGCCGTAGGTGAGTTACTGTAGAAATATACACACAAAGGCAAAGTTTGGTACAGATAGACAAGATTAACAATACCTATTCAAGACTAGACACTAGGCACCATTATTGTAAAAGTTAGGTAGTGCAAAGCCAGATACAGTAAGCCCTTTATGTCACAGACAAAAACAATATGATGTCCCCTTTGGCAAGTCCCAAATGTTTTGCTTGCCAGCAATCAAGTTTTCAAGATATGTAACTTTCAAAGTACAGAAATCAAACTGCGTCATACGTGGATGATTTCTGTATTTTGAAAGTTTCAAATCTTGAAAACTTGATTGCTGACAAGCAAAACATTTGGGACTATATCAACAATTGACTAATGCAACAAATACCAAAAGATTGTTTTTGGGTGGAATTTTCCTTTAACGTTGTTGTTATGAGTGATTCTGTTAGCATTGTTGTTGACTGTTGTGCTGATTATGCTGTTGTTCAGTGTTGGGGTTGATGTCATCTGTGTTTGTGTCTAATGGGTGCTGATGTTGTTCACTCACCTTCAGCTTTCAGTCTCTCTCTGATGAGCCCTCTTTCACCTCAGCTCTCTGTCTCTCTCTGATGAGCCCTCTTTCACCTCAGCATGGCTAGATTTGCCCTCTCTTTCTCTCACTATCTTTCTCTCAGTCGCTCTCTCTCCCTTTTTCTCACTCTCTCGTTCTCTTGCTCTCTTGCTCCCTCTCTCCTCCCTCCTAATAAAGTTAGGAATAATCAACCTTCCCTCCCTCCCCTCTATCTCTGCACCCCCTCTCCCACCCACTCTCTCAACTCCTTATTTTTTCTCATTTTATCCACTCATCTCTTTTTCGCTTCAATAACGGTTCTTAAATTAATAAAATGTGTGAGATACAAAGTAATCTCAATTCAACCCTTGTCTCTACCTACCGTCTCCCTCCCTCCCCTCTCATCCCTCCCTCCTCACTTTGTTGCTCCAGTATTATTGATGAATAATCAGTATAGAGTTGAGGTGAAGAGAAGTATGATTACAATGATATTGCTTTTACTACTTTAGTCATGTCAAGGACAGTAACCTCAACCTTCATCTGTACCCATTCCCTCCTCTCCTTTCCTCTCGCCTTTCTTCTTTCCTTCTCTCCCACCTCTCCTCTGTTCTTCCCTTCTCTTCTCCTCCTCCTCTCCCCTCTCCTCCCAGGTGCGGCGGCCCTGTCTGGAGCAGTCACTCACACAGTGTCAACTGCAGTTGTTGTGTTTGAGTTGACGGGTCAGATCAGCCACATCCTGCCGGTGATGATAGCGGTGATACTGGCCAACGCCGTGGCCCAGTCCCTCCAGCCCTCGCTATATGACTCCCTCATCATGATCAAGAAACTACCTTACCTCCCTGAGCTGGGCTGGGGTCACCACGAGTACGTAGGACTACACCTATCTGTCTATCTATCTATCAACAGCACCCCTGGAGCAAAGTAGGGTTAAGTGCCTTGCTCAAGGATAAATCAACAGATTTTTCACATTGTCAGGCCTGGTATTTGAAACAGCAAGCTTTCAGTTACTGGCCCATCACTCTAACCACTACGCTACCTGAGGGTTAACCTTTTGTTCCCATTTTCTAACAGTCATCACTCACAAGCTATGTTTCCATTAACAAGCTATGTTTCCATTAACAAGCTATGTTTCCATTAACAAGCTATGTTTCCATTAACTTGTCCAATTACTTTTGGTCGACATTTAGAACGTTTGCATAGAAAATCAATGTGACAATTGCCTGCTACTGTGCATTTCATTGAACTATCTTTTGTCCAAAAAACAGCTGGACACGATGATGTCACACGTACAATTTTTTTAAAAGTTTTTCACAAAAACCTAGTGTCGAATAATGAAGTGGTTGAAGTGTTACCCATTTAGACAAATTGCGTGACCGCCTGTTTGCCCTCCCACCTATCTGTTTCATGTCTCAGGTAGTCCACGAACACCAGCATGGATAGAATGCATTCATTTACTAATATTTTCCATATTCTAATAATTATCATGTGCCAACATATTGCCACGGTGAAACTTGCACTCCTGTAGGCCTAGATCTGAAATAATTGGATGGTGAAACTTGCCAGCCAACCAGAAAAGCAAGGTGAAGCAATTCAGTCATTCTTGAGTCAGGAAAATCCATGTCCTGCAAAGAAACCTTATTTTTATAGTTGAACAATAGATTTTGCTAGCAGTACGCCTTTAGAATGAAATGTGGAGTGGAGTTTTATAGTTACGTGATGACAAAACATGCCCCCTGTTGAACAGTTACAAATGTTGTCGATCTTTAGAACATTTCTTCTTTTGTGACATTGCTTTTGTCTAATAAACCTGAGTCAAAGGAAACCTGTACTGACTGTATGGGGGGTGCTAATACCCCCTCCCTCTCTTCCACTCCTCCCCTCGTCATCCCTCTCTCCTATCATCCTTCAGGAAGTATAATATTTGTGTGGAGGACATCATGATCAGGGATGTGATGTACATCACCCTCAACTGCTGCTACAGAGACCTGCATGATGTACTACTGTCTGGACACCTCAAGACCCTAGCCCTGCTCGAGTCCAGTGGTGAGACACTCACACGCCCACAAACACACATGCATACACACACATTACAGACACCACAGAACATTTTCAGTCAAATAAAAGTTCCCCACACACACATTCAAGTTATGTATTCTTATGCCAAGTCTGTTGTAATTGTGCAGCGATGCCAAAGCAATTAGCTGGGGCATTTAACCAAGACATAATAAACAAATTCCAAACAAAAGGCAATTATTTAAAACAAACAAACATACCCCCTCATACACACTGTACTGTACCCTGTTGTGTCACACACACACACACACACACACACACACACACACACACACACACACACACACACACCACACACACACACACACACACACACACACACACTCAGACTCCTGGCTGTTCTCAGTTACATCACTCACCATGTTGTTGTGATTCGTTAGGAGTCCCCTGCAGTCTGCACATTAACTACTGTTCTAAAATACCTCTTCTCCTCTCCTTCATCCCATCTTCCCACTCTGTCCTCCCCCTCCTCTCACTCTAATCTCCTGGCCCCTCTCTCTCCATTTCTCCTCTCTTCCATCATTCTTCTTCTCCTCTGCCCATCATCTCTGTCCTCTCTTCACCCCTCACTCCCTTCTTACTTTCTCTCCTTCTCCACCTCTACCCCCTCGTCCCCCCCTCAGAGTCGATGATCCTGCTGGGTTCTATTGAGCGTGCCCAGCTCCAGGCCCTCCTGTCCCTACAGCTGGGCCGGCCACGGAGGCTGAAGTACCTGAGAGACCGGGCTGCTGCTGAGAAGCGCCTGTCGGTGGTCTCCCACCCAAGCAGCGAGGACGGCTCCACCATGGTCAACCAGGAAGTCCACTTCCAGGTCAATAAGGTAAAAGTACAAATACATCTGTATAAGATGTGGTGCTTACCCTCAGTCTTGAAGACTGGATCAGTGAAAGAGAACCTAGGCACTTTTCATAGTGAAAGGGGAAATAAAATGATATGAAATTCTTCTAGTCTCATGGTTGATATTGGCTGTATCTGTGAGAGAAAGAGTTTTAACAAGCCTTTACTGTCCCATCAGTAAGAGGCCAGGAGAGAGAGACAGACAGAGGGAGAGAGAGAGTCCTGGGGTGTTCACAAACACAAAAACAAAAACACAGAGCCCCAGGACAGCAACACAATTAGACCCAACCAAATCATGAGAAAACAAAAAGAGAATTACTTGACACATTGGAAAGAATTAACAAAAAAACAGAACAAACTAGAATGCTATTTGGCCCTAAACAGAGAGTACACAGTGGCAGAATACCTGACCACTGTGACTGACCCAAACTTAAGGAAAGCTCTGACTATGTACAGACTCAGTGAGCATAGCCTTGCTAATGAGAAAGGCCGCAGTAGGCAGACCTGGCTCTGAAGAGAAAACAGGCTATGTGCACACTGCCCACAAAATGAGGTGGAAACTGAGCTGCACTTCCACTGGCAACCAGTGAAGAACAAACACCATTGTAAATACAACCCATATTTATGTTTATTTATTTTCCCTTTTGTACTTTAACCATTTGCACATCGTTACAACACTGTATATATACATAATATCACATTTGTAATGTCTTTATTCTTTTGGAACTTCTATGAGTGTAATGTTTACTATCTACTTCACTTCCTTTGGCAGTGTTAACATATGTTTCCCATGTCATTACAGCCCTTTGAATTGAATTGAGACAGAGAGACACAGACTGACAGAGATAGAGAGAGAAACAAACAAACAGAGAGAGACAGACAGAGAACGAGAAACAGACAGAGATAGAGAGAGAAACAAACAGAGAGAGAGACATACAGAGAACGAGAAACAGACAGAGATAGAGAGAGAAACAAACAGAGAGAGACAGACAGAGAACGAGAAACAGACAGAGATAGAGAGAGAAACAAACAAACAGAGAGAGACAGACAGAGAACGAGAAACAGACAGAGATAGAGAGAGAAACAAACAGAGAGAGACAGACAGAGAACGAGAAACAGACAGAGATAGAGAAACAAACAGAGAGAGACAGACAGAGAACGAGAAACAGACAGAGATAGAGAGAGAAACAAACAGAGAGAGAGACAGACAGAGAACGAGAAACAGACAGAGATAGAGAGAGAAACAAACAAACAGAGAGAGAGACAGACAGAGAACGAGAAACAGACAGAGATAGAGAGAGAAACAAACAGAGAGAGAGACAGACAGAGAACGAGAAACAGACAGAGATAGAGAGAGAAACAAACAGAGAGAGAGACAGACAGAGAACGAGAAACAGACAGAGATAGAGAGAGAAACAAACAAACAGAGAGAGAGACATACAGAGAACGAGAAACAGACAGAGATAGAGAGAGAAACAGACAGAGAGAGAGACAGACAGAGAACGAGAAACAGACAGAGATAGAGAGAGAAACAAACAGAGAGAGAGAGACAGAGAACGAGAAACAGACAGAGATAGAGAGAGAAACAAACAAACAGAGAGAGACAGACAGAGAACGAGAAACAGACAGAGATAGAGAGAGAAACAAACAGAGAGAGAGAGACAGACAGAGAACGAGAAACAGACAGAGATAGAGAGAGAAACAAACAGAGAGAGAGAGACAGACAGAGAACGAGAAATAGACAGAGATAGAGAAACAAACAGAGAGAGACAGACAGAGAACGAGAAACAGACAGAGATAGAGAGAGAAACAAACAGAGAGAGAGACAGACAGAGAACGAGAAACAGACAGAGATAGAGAGAGAAACAAACAAACAGAGAGAGAGACAGACAGAGAACGAGAAACAGACAGAGATAGAGAGAGAAACAAACAGAGAGAGAGACAGACAGAGAACGAGAAACAGACAGAGATAGAGAGAGAAACAAACAGAGAGAGAGACAGACAGAGAACGAGAAACAGACAGAGATAGAGAGAGAAACAAACAAACAGAGAGAGAGACATACAGAGAACGAGAAACAGACAGAGATAGAGAGAGAAACAGACAGAGAGAGAGACAGACAGAGAACGAGAAACAGACAGAGATAGAGAGAGAAACAAACAGAGAGAGAGACAGAGAACGAGAAACAGACAGAGATAGAGAGAGAAACAAACAAACAGAGAGAGACAGACAGAGAACGAGAAACAGACAGAGATAGAGAGAGAAACAAACAGAGAGAGAGAGACAGACAGAGAACGAGAAACAGACAGAGATAGAGAGAGAAACAAACAGAGAGAGAGAGACAGACAGAGAACGAGAAACAGACAGAGATAGAGAGAGAAACAAACAGAGAGAGACAGACAGAGAACGAGAAACAGACAGAGATAGAGAGAGAAACAAACAGAGAGAGAGACAGACAGAGAACGAGAAACAGACAGAGATAGAGAGAGAAACAAACAGAGAGAGAGACAGACAGAGAACGAGAAACAGACAGAGATAGAGAGAGAAACAAACAGAGAGAGACAGACAGAGAACGAGAAACAGACAGAGATAGAGAGAGAAACAAACAGAGAGAGAGACAGACAGAGAACGAGAAACAGACAGAGATAGAGAGAGAAACAAACAGAGAGAGAGACATACAGAGAACGAGAAACAGACAGAGATAGAGAGAGAAACAAACAGAGAGAGAGACATACAGAGAATGACAAACAGACAGAGATAGAGAGAGAAACAAACAGAGAGAGAGACAGACAGAGAACGAGAAACAGACAGAGATAGAGAGAGAAACAAACAGAGAGAGAGAGAGACAGACAGAGAACGAGAAACAGACAGAGATAGAGAGAGAAACAAACAGAGAGAGAGAGAGACAGACAGAGAACGAGAAACAGACAGAGATAGAGAGAGAAACAAACAGAGAGAGAGAGAGACAGACAGAGAACGAGAAACAGACAGAGATAGAGAGAGAAACAAACAGAGAGAGAGAGAGACAGACAGAGAACGAGAAACAGACAGAGATAGAGAGAGAAACAAACAGAGAGAGAGACATACAGAGAACGAGAAACAGACAGAGATAGAGAGAGAAACAAACAAACAGAGAGAGAGACAGACAGAGAACGAGAAACAGACAGAGATAGAGAGAGAAACAAACAGAGAGAGACAGACAGAGAACGAGAAACAGACAGAGATAGAGAGAGAAACAAACAGAGACAGAGACAGACAGAGAACGAGAAACAGACAGAGATAGAGAGAGAAACAAACAGAGAGAGACAGACAGAGAACGAGAAACAGACAGAGATAGAGAGAGAAACAAACAGAGAGAGACAGACAGAGAACGAGAAACAGACAGAGATAGAGAGAGAAACAAACAAACAGAGAGAGACAGACAGAGAACGAGAAACAGACAGAGATAGAGAGAGAAACAAACAGAGAGAGACAGACAGAGAACGAGAAACAGACAGAGATAGAGAGAGAAACAAACAGAGAGAGAGAGACAGACAGAGAACGAGAAACAGACAGAGATAGAGAGAGAAACAAACAGAGAGAGAGAGACAGACAGAGAACGAGAAACAGACAGAGATAGAGAGAGAAACAGACAGAGAGAGACAGACAGAGAACGAGAAACAGACAGAGATAGAGAGAGAAACAAACAGAGAGAGAGACATACAGAGAACGAGAAACAGACAGAGATAGAGAGAGAAACAAACAGAGAGAGAGACAGACAGAGAACGAGAAACAGACAGAGATAGAGAGAGAAACAAACAGAGAGAGAGACAGACAGAGAACGAGAAACAGACAGAGATAGAGAGAGAAACAAACAGAGAGAGACAGACAGAGAACGAGAAACAGACAGAGATAGAGAGAGAAACAAACAGAGAGAGAGACAGACAGAGAACGAGAAACAGAGAGAGATAGAGAGAGAAACAAACAGAGAGAGAGAGACAGAGAACGAGAAACAGACAGAGATAGAGAGAGAAACAAACAAACAGAGAGAGACAGACAGAGAACGAGAAACAGACAGAGATAGAGAGAGAAACAAACAGAGAGAGACAGACAGAGAACGAGAAACAGACAGAGATAGAGAGAGAAACAAACAGAGAGAGAGACAGACAGAGAACGAGAAACAGACAGAGATAGAGAGAGAAACAAACAGAGAGAGAGACAGACAGAGAACGAGAAACAGACAGAGATAGAGAGAGAAACAAACAGAGAGAGAGAGAGACAGACAGAGAACGAGAAACAGACAGAGATAGAGAGAGAAACAAACAGAGAGAGAGAGAGACAGACAGAGAACGAGAAACAGACAGAGATAGAGAGAGAAACAAACAGAGAGAGAGAGAGACAGACAGAGAACGAGAAACAGACAGAGATAGAGAGAGAAACAAACAGAGAGAGAGACAGACAGAGAACGAGAAACAGACAGAGATAGAGAGAGAAACAAACAGAGAGAGACAGACAGAGAACGAGAAACAGACAGAGATAGAGAGAGAAACAAACAGAGAGAGAGAGACAGACAGAGAACGAGAAACAGACAGAGATAGAGAGAGAAACAAACAAACAGAGAGAGACAGACAGAGAACGAGAAACAGACAGAGATAGAGAGAGAAACAAACAGAGAGAGAGAGACAGACAGAGAACGAGAAACAGACAGAGATAGAGAGAGAAACAAACAGAGAGAGAGAGACAGACAGAGAACGAGAAACAGACAGAGATAGAGAGAGAAACAAACAGAGAGAGACAGACAGAGAACGAGAAACAGACAGAGATAGAGAGAGAAACAAACAGAGAGAGAGACAGACAGAGAACGAGAAACAGACAGAGATAGAGAGAGAAACAAACAGAGAGAGACAGACAGAGAACGAGAAACAGACAGAGATAGAGAGAGAAACAAACAGAGAGAGAGACAGACAGAGAACGAGAAACAGACAGAGATAGAGAGAGAAACAAACAGAGAGAGAGACAGACAGAGAACGAGAAACAGACAGAGATAGAGAGAGAAACAAACAGAGAGAGAGACAGACAGAGAACGAGAAACAGACAGAGATAGAGAGAGAAACAAACAGAGAGAGAGACAGACAGAGAACGAGAAACAGACAGAGATAGAGAGAGAAACAAACAGAGAGAGAGAGACAGACAGAGAACGAGAAACAGACAGAGATAGAGAGAGAAACAAACAGAGAGAGAGAGACAGACAGAGAACGAGAAACAGACAGAGATAGAGAGAGAAACAAACAGAGAGAGAGAGACAGACAGAGAACGAGAAACAGACAGAGATAGAGAGAGAAACAAACAGAGAGAGAGAGAGCAGACAGAGAACGAGAAACAGACAGAGATAGAGAGAGAAACAAACAGAGAGAGAGACAGACAGAGAACGAGAAACAGACAGAGATAGAGAGAGAAACAAACAACAGAGAGAGAGACAGACAGAGAACGAGAAACAGACAGAGATAGAGAGAGAAACAAACAGAGAGAGACAGACAGAGAACGAGAAACAGACAGAGATAGAGAGAGAAACAAACAGAGAGAGAGACAGACAGAGAACGAGAAACAGACAGAGATAGAGAGAGAAACAAACAGAGAGAGACAGACAGAGAACGAGAAACAGACAGAGATAGAGAGAGAAACAAACAGAGAGAGACAGACAGAGAACGAGAAACAGACAGAGATAGAGAGAGAAACAAACAGAGAGAGACAGACAGAGAACGAGAAACAGACAGAGATAGAGAGAGAAACAAACAGAGAGAGACAGACAGAGAACGAGAAACAGACAGAGATAGAGAGAGAAACAAACAAACAGAGAGAGACAGACAGAGAACGAGAAACAGACAGAGATAGAGAGAGAAACAAACAGAGAGAGACAGACAGAGAACGAGAAACAGACAGAGATAGAGAGAGAAACAAACGAGAGAGAGAGACAGACAGAGAACGAGAAACAGACAGAGATAGAGAGAGAAACAAACAGAGAGAGAGAGACAGACAGAGAACGAGAAACAGACAGAGATAGAGAGAGAAACAAACAGAGAGAGAGAGACAGACAGAGAACGAGAAACAGACAGAGATAGAGAGAGAAACAGACAGAGACAGACAGAGAACGAGAAACAGACAGAGATAGAGAGAGAAACAAACAGAGAGAGAGACAGACAGAGAACGAGAAACAGACAGAGATAGAGAGAGAAACAAACAGAGAGAGAGACAGACAGAGAACGAGAAACAGACAGAGATAGAGAGAGAAACAAACAGAGAGAGAGACAGACAGAGAACGAGAAACAGACAGAGATAGAGAGAGAAACAAACAGAGAGAGACAGACAGAGAACGAGAAACAGACAGAGATAGAGAGAGAAACAAACAGAGAGAGAGACAGACAGAGAACGAGAAACAGACAGAGATAGAGAGAGAAACAAACAGAGAGAGAGAGACAGAGAACGAGAAACAGACAGAGATAGAGAGAGAAACAAACAAACAGAGAGAGACAGACAGAGAACGAGAAACAGACAGAGATAGAGAGAGAAACAAACAGAGAGAGACAGACAGAGAACGAGAAACAGACAGAGATAGAGAGAGAAACAAACAGAGAGAGACAGACAGAGAACGAGAAACAGACAGAGATAGAGAGAGAAACAAACAGAGAGAGACAGACAGAGAACGAGAAACAGACAGAGATAGAGAGAGAAACAAACAGAGAGAGAGACAGACAGAGAACGAGAAACAGACAGAGATAGAGAGAGAAACAAACAGAGAGAGAGACAGACAGAGAACGAGAAACAGACAGAGATAGAGAGAGAAACAAACAGAGAGAGAGAGAGACAGACAGAGAACGAGAAACAGACAGAGATAGAGAGAGAAACAAACGAGAGAGAGAGAGACAGACAGAGAACGAGAAACAGACAGAGATAGAGAGAGAAACAAACAGAGAGAGAGAGAGACAGACAGAGAACGAGAAACAGACAGAGATAGAGAGAGAAACAAACAGAGAGAGACAGACAGAGAACGAGAAACAGACAGAGATAGAGAGAGAAACAAACAGAGAGAGACAGACAGAGAACGAGAAACAGACAGAGATAGAGAGAGAAACAAACAGAGAGAGACAGACAGAGAACGAGAAACAGACAGAGATAGAGAGAGAAACAAACAGAGAGAGAGAGACAGACAGAGAACGAGAAACAGACAGAGATAGAGAGAGAAACAAACAGAGAGAGAAGACAGACAGAGAACGAGAAACAGACAGAGATAGAGAGAGAAACAAACAAACAGAGAGAGACAGACAGAGAACGAGAAACAGACAGAGATAGAGAGAGAAACAAACAGAGAGAGAGAGACAGACAGAGAACGAGAAACAGACAGAGATAGAGAGAGAAACAAACAGAGAGAGACACAGACAGAGATAGAGAGAGAAACAAACAGAGAGAGAGAGACAGACAGAGAACGAGAAACAGACAGAGATAGAGAGAGAAACAAACAGAGAGAGACAGACAGAGAACGAGAAACAGACAGAGATAGAGAGAGAAACAAACAGAGAGAGACAGACAGAGAACGAGAAACAGACAGAGATAGAGAGAGAAACAAACAGAGAGAGAGACAGACAGAGAACGAGAAACAGACAGAGATAGAGAGAGAAACAAACAGAGAGAGAGACAGACAGAGAACGAGAAACAGACAGAGATAGAGAGAGAAACAAACAGAGAGAGAGACAGACAGAGAACGAGAAACAGACAGAGATAGAGAGAGAAACAAACAGAGAGAGGACAGACAGAGAACGAGAAACAGACAGAGATAGAGAGAGAAACAAACAGAGAGAGACAGACAGAGAACGAGAAACAGACAGAGATAGAGAGAGAAACAAACAACAGAGAGAGACAGACAGAGAACGAGAAACAGACAGAGATAGAGAGAGAAACAAACAGAGAGAGACAGACAGAGAACGAGAAACAGACAGAGATAGAGAGAGAAACAAACAGAGAGAGAGACAGACAGAGAACGAGAAACAGACAGAGATAGAGAGAGAAACAAACAGAGAGAGAGAGACAGACAGAGAACGAGAAACAGACAGAGATAGAGAGAGAAACAAACAGAGAGAGAGACAGACAGAGAACGAGAAACAGACAGAGATAGAGAGAGAAACAAACAGAGAGAGAGACAGACAGAGAACGAGAAACAGACAGAGATAGAGAGAAACAAACAGAGAGGAGAGAGACAGAGAACGAGAAACAGACAGAGATAGAGAGAGAAACAAACAGAGAGAGAGAGAGACAGACAGAGAACGAGAAACAGACAGAGATAGAGAGAGAAACAAACAGAGAGAGACAGACAGAGAACGAGAAACAGACAGAGATAGAGAGAGAAACAAACAAACAGAGAGAGAGACAGACAGAGAACGAGAAACAGACAGAGATAGAGAGAGAAACAAACAGAGAGAGAGACAGACAGAGAACGAGAAACAGACAGAGATAGAGAGAGAAACAAACAGAGAGAGAGACAGACAGAGAACGAGAAACAGACAGAGATAGAGAGAGAAACAAACAGAGAGAGAGAGAGACAGACAGAGAACGAGAAACAGACAGAGATAGAGAGAGAAACAAACAGAGAGAGAGAGAGACAGACAGAGAACGAGAAACAGACAGAGATAGAGAGAGAAACAAACAGAGAGAGAGAGACAGACAGAGAACGAGAAACAGACAGAGATAGAGAGAGAAACAAACAGAGAGAGACAGACAGAGAACGAGAAACAGACAGAGATAGAGAGAGAAACAAACAGAGAGAGAGACAGACAGAGAACGAGAAACAGACAGAGATAGAGAGAGAAACAAACAGAGAGAGAGACAGACAGAGAACGAGAAACAGACAGAGATAGAGAGAGAAACAAACAGAGAGAGACAGACAGAGAACGAGAAACAGACAGAGATAGAGAGAGAAACAAACAGAGAGAGACAGACAGAGAACGAGAAACAGACAGAGATAGAGAGAGAAACAAACAGAGAGAGAGACAGACAGAGAACGAGAAACAGACAGAGATAGAGAGAGAAACAAACAGAGAGAGAGACAGACAGAGAACGAGAAACAGACAGAGATAGAGAGAGAAACAAACAAACAGAGAGAGACAGACAGAGAACGAGAAACAGACAGAGATAGAGAGAGAAACAAACAGAGAGAGACAGACAGAGAACGAGAAACAGACAGAGATAGAGAGAGAAACAAACAGAGAGAGAGACAGACAGAGAACGAGAAACAGACAGAGATAGAGAGAGAAACAAACAGAGAGAGAGAGAGACAGACAGAGAACGAGAAACAGACAGAGATAGAGAGAGAAACAAACAGAGAGAGAGAGAGACAGACAGAGAACGAGAAACAGACAGAGATAGAGAGAGAAACAAACAGAGAGAGAGACATACAGAGAACGAGAAACAGACAGAGATAGAGAGAGAAACAAACAGAGAGAGACAGACAGAGAACGAGAAACAGACAGAGATAGAGAGAGAAACAAACAGAGAGAGAGAGACAGACAGAGAACGAGAAACAGACAGAGATAGAGAGAGAAACAAACAGAGAGAGAGAGACAGACAGAGAACGAGAAACAGACAGAGATAGAGAGAGAAACAAACAACAGAGAGAGAGACAGACAGAGAACGAGAAACAGACAGAGATAGAGAGAGAAACAAACAAACAGAGAGAGAGACAGACAGAGAACGAGAAACAGACAGAGATAGAGAGAGAAACAAACAGAGAGAGAGACAGACAGAGAACGAGAAACAGACAGAGATAGAGAGAGAAACAAACAGAGAGAGAGAGAGACAGACAGAGAACGAGAAACAGACAGAGATAGAGAGAGAAACAAACAGAGAGAGAGAGAGACAGACAGAGAACGAGAAACAGACAGAGATAGAGAGAGAAACAAACAGAGAGAGAGAGAGACAGACAGAGAACGAGAAACAGACAGAGATAGAGAGAGAAACAAACAGAGAGAGAGAGAGACAGACAGAGAACGAGAAACAGACAGAGATAGAGAGAGAAACAAACAGAGAGAGAGACATACAGAGAACGAGAAACAGACAGAGATAGAGAGAGAAACAAACAGAGAGAGAGACAGACAGAGATAGAGAGAGAAACAAACAGAGAGAGACAGACAGAGAACGAGAAACAGACAGAGATAGAGAGAGAAACAAACAAACAGAGAGAGACAGACAGAACGAGAAACAGACAGAGATAGAGAGAGAAACAAACAGAGAGAGAGAGACAGAGAACGAGAAACAGACAGAGATAGAGAGAGAAACAAACAAACAGAGAGAGACAGACAGAACGAGAAACAGACAGAGATAGAGAGAGAAACAAACAGAGAGAGAGACAGACAGAGAACGAGAAACAGACAGAGATAGAGAGAGAAACAAACAGAGAGAGACAGACAGAGAACGAGAAACAGACAGAGATAGAGAGAGAAACAAACAGAGAGAGAGAGAGACAGACAGAGAACGAGAAACAGACAGAGATAGAGAGAGAAACAAACAGAGAGAGAGAGAGCATACAGAGAACGAGAAACAGACAGAGATAGAGAGAGAAACAAACAGAGAGAGAGAGAGACAGACAGAGAACGAGAAACAGACAGAGATAGAGAGAGAAACAAACAGAGAGACAGACAGAGAACGAGAAACAGACAGAGATAGAGAGAGAAACAAACAGAGAGAGAGACAGACAGAGAACGAGAAACAGACAGAGATAGAGAGAGAAACAAACAGAGAGAGAGACAGACAGAGAACGAGAAACAGACAGAGATAGAGAGAGAAACAAACAGAGAGAGACAGACAGAGAACGAGAAACAGACAGAGATAGAGAGAGAAACAAACAGAGAGAGACAGACAGAGAACGAGAAACAGACAGAGATAGAGAGAGAAACAAACAGAGAGAGAGACAGACAGAGAACGAGAAACAGACAGAGATAGAGAGAGAAACAAACAGAGAGAGAGACAGACAGAGAACGAGAAACAGACAGAGATAGAGAGAGAAACAAACAAACAGAGAGAGACAGACAGAGAACGAGAAACAGACAGAGATAGAGAGAGAAACAAACAGAGAGAGAGACAGACAGAGAACGAGAAACAGACAGAGATAGAGAGAGAAACAAACAGAGAGAGACAGACAGAGAACGAGAAACAGACAGAGATAGAGAGAGAAACAAACAGAGAGAGAGACAGACAGAGAACGAGAAACAGACAGAGATAGAGAGAGAAACAAACAGAGAGAGAGAGAGACAGACAGAGAACGAGAAACAGACAGAGATAGAGAGAGAAACAAACAGAGAGAGAGAGAGACAGACAGAGAACGAGAAACAGACAGAGATAGAGAGAGAAACAAACAGAGAGAGAGACAGACAGAGAACGAGAAACAGACAGAGATAGAGAGAGAAACAAACAGAGAGAGACAGACAGAGAACGAGAAACAGACAGAGATAGAGAGAGAAACAAACAGAGAGAGAGAGACAGACAGAGAACGAGAAACAGACAGAGATAGAGAGAGAAACAAACAGAGAGAGAGAGACAGACAGAGAACGAGAAACAGACAGAGATAGAGAGAGAAACAAACAAACAGAGAGAGAGACAGACAGAGAACGAGAAACAGACAGAGATAGAGAGAGAAACAAACAAACAGAGAGAGAGACAGACAGAGAACGAGAAACAGACAGAGATAGAGAGAGAAACAAACAGAGAGAGAGACAGACAGAGAACGAGAAACAGACAGAGATAGAGAGAGAAACAAACAGAGAGAGAGAGACAGACAGAGAACGAGAAACAGACAGAGATAGAGAGAGAAACAAACGAGAGAGAGAGAGACAGACAGAGAACGAGAAACAGACAGAGATAGAGAGAGAAACAAACAGAGAGAGAGAGAGACAGACAGAGAACGAGAAACAGACAGAGATAGAGAGAGAAACAAACAGAGAGAGAGAGAGACAGACAGAGAACGAGAAACAGACAGAGATAGAGAGAGAAACAAACAGAGAGAGAGACATACAGAGAACGAGAAACAGACAGAGATAGAGAGAGAAACAAACAGAGAGAGAGACAGACAGAGATAGAGAGAGAAACAAACAGAGAGAGACAGACAGAGAACGAGAAACAGACAGAGATAGAGAGAGAAACAAACAAACAGAGAGAGACAGACAGAGAACGAGAAACAGACAGAGATAGAGAGAGAAACAAACAGAGAGAGAGAGACAGAGAACGAGAAACAGACAGAGATAGAGAGAGAAACAAACAAACAGAGAGAGACAGACAGAGACGAGAAACAGACAGAGATAGAGAGAGAAACAAACAGAGAGAGAGACAGACAGAGAACGAGAAACAGACAGAGATAGAGAGAGAAACAAACAGAGAGAGACAGACAGAGAACGAGAAACAGACAGAGATAGAGAGAGAAACAAACAGAGAGAGAGACAGACAGAGAACGAGAAACAGACAGAGATAGAGAGAGAAACAAACAGAGAGAGAGACAGACAGAGAACGAGAAACAGACAGAGATAGAGAGAGAAACAAACAACAGAGAGAGAGACAGACAGAGAACGAGAAACAGACAGAGATAGAGAGAGAAACAAACAGAGAGAGAGACAGACAGAGAACGAGAAACAGACAGAGATAGAGAGAGAAACAAACAGAGAGAGAGACAGACAGAGAACGAGAAACAGACAGAGATAGAGAGAGAAACAAACAGAGAGAGAGACAGACAGAGAACGAGAAACAGACAGAGATAGAGAGAGAAACAAACAGAGAGAGACAGACAGAGAACGAGAAACAGACAGAGATAGAGAGAGAAACAAACAGAGAGAGAGACAGACAGAGAACGAGAAACAGACAGAGATAGAGAGAGAAACAAACAGAGAGAGAGACAGACAGAGAACGAGAAACAGACAGAGATAGAGAGAGAAACAAACAAACAGAGAGAGAGACAGACAGAGAACGAGAAACAGACAGAGATAGAGAGAGAAACAAACAGAGAGAGAGAGAGACAGACAGAGAACGAGAAACAGACAGAGATAGAGAGAGAAACAAACAGAGAGAGAGACAGACAGAGAACGAGAAACAGACAGAGATAGAGAGAGAAACAAACAGAGAGAGAGACAGACAGAGAACGAGAAACAGACAGAGATAGAGAGAGAAACAAACAGAGAGAGACAGACAGAGAACGAGAAACAGACAGAGATAGAGAGACAAACAAACAGAGAGAGAGAGACAGACAGAGAACGAGAAACAGACAGAGATAGAGAGAGAAACAAACAGAGAGAGACAGACAGAGAACGAGAAACAGACAGAGATAGAGAGAGAAACAAACAAACAGAGAGAGAGACAGACAGAGAACGAGAAACAGACAGAGATAGAGAGAGAAACAAACAGAGAGAGACAGACAGAGAACGAGAAACAGACAGAGATAGAGAGAGAAACAAACAGAGAGAGACAGACAGAGAACGAGAAACAGACAGAGATAGAGAGAGAAGCAAACAGAGAGAGACAGACAGAGAACGAGAAACAGACAGAGATAGAGAGAGAAACAAACAGAGAGAGAGACAGACAGAGAACGAGAAACAGACAGAGATAGAGAGAGAAACAAACAGAGAGAGAGAGACAGACAGAGAACGAGAAACAGACAGAGATAGAGAGAGAAACAAACAGAGAGAGAGACAGACAGAGAACGAGAAACAGACAGAGATAGAGAGAGAAACAAACAGAGAGAGACAGACAGAGAACGAGAAACAGACAGAGATAGAGAGAGAAACAAACAAACAGAGAGAGAGACAGACAGAGAACGAGAAACAGACAGAGATAGAGAGAGAAACAAACAGAGAGAGAGACAGACAGAGAACGAGAAACAGACAGAGATAGAGAGAGAAACAAACAGAGAGAGAGACAGACAGAGAACGAGAAACAGACAGAGATAGAGAGAGAAACAAACAGAGAGAGACAGACAGAGAACGAGAAACAGACAGAGATAGAGAGACAAACAAACGAGAGAGAGAGACAGACAGAGAACGAGAAACAGACAGAGATAGAGAGAGAAACAAACAGAGAGAGACAGACAGAGAACGAGAAACAGACAGAGATAGAGAGAGAAACAAACAAACAGAGAGAGAGACAGACAGAGAACGAGAAACAGACAGAGATAGAGAGAGAAACAAACAGAGAGAGACAGACAGAGAACGAGAAACAGACAGAGATAGAGAGAGAAACAAACAGAGAGAGACAGACAGAGAACGAGAAACAGACAGAGATAGAGAGAGAAACAAACAGAGAGAGACAGACAGAGAACGAGAAACAGACAGAGATAGAGAGAGAAACAAACAAACAGAGAGAGAGACAGACAGAGAACGAGAAACAGACAGAGATAGAGAGAGAAACAAACAGAGAGAGAGAGACAGACAGAGAACGAGAAACAGACAGAGATAGAGAGAGAAACAAACAGAGAGAGAGACAGACAGAGAACGAGAAACAGACAGAGATAGAGAGAGAAACAAACAGAGAGAGACAGACAGAGAACGAGAAACAGACAGAGATAGAGAGAGAAACAAACAAACAGAGAGAGAGACAGACAGAGAACGAGAAACAGACAGAGATAGAGAGAGAAACAAACAGAGAGAGAGACAGACAGAGAACGAGAAACAGACAGAGATAGAGAGAGAAACAAACAGAGAGAGACAGACAGAGAACGAGAAACAGACAGAGATAGAGAGAGAAACAAACAGAGAGAGACAGACAGAGAACGAGAAACAGACAGAGATAGAGAGAGAAACAAACAGAGAGAGAGACAGACAGAGAACGAGAAACAGACAGAGATAGAGAGAGAAACAAACAGAGAGAGACAGACAGAGAACGAGAAACAGACAGAGATAGAGAGAGAAACAAACAAACAGAGAGAGAGACAGACAGAGAACGAGAAACAGACAGAGATAGAGAGAGAAACAAACAGAGAGAGAGACAGACAGAGAACGAGAAACAGACAGAGATAGAGAGAGAAACAAACAGAGAGAGACAGACAGAGAACGAGAAACAGACAGAGATAGAGAGAGAAACAAACAAACAGAGAGAGAGACAGACAGAGAACGAGAAACAGACAGAGATAGAGAGAGAAACAAACAGAGAGAGAGACAGACAGAGAACGAGAAACAGACAGAGATAGAGAGAGAAACAAACAAACAGAGAGAGAGACATACAGAGAACGAGAAACAGACAGAGATAGAGAGAGAAACAAACAAACAGAGAGAGAGACAGACAGAGAACGAGAAACAGACAGAGATAGAGAGAGAAACAAACAGAGAGAGAGACAGACAGAGAACGAGAAACAGACAGAGATAGAGAAACAAACAGAGAGAGACAGACAGAGAACGAGAAACAGACAGAGATAGAGAGAGAAACAAACAAACAGAGAGAGAGACATACAGAGAACGAGAAACAGACAGAGATAGAGAGAGAAACAAACAGAGAGAGACAGACAGAGAACGAGAAACAGACAGAGATAGAGAGAGAAACAAACAAACAGAGAGAGAGACAGACAGAGAACGAGAAACAGACAGAGATAGAGAAACAAACAGAGAGAGACAGACAGAGAACGAGAAACAGACAGAGATAGAGAGAGAAACAAACAGAGAGAGACAGACAGAGAACGAGAAACAGACAGAGATAGAGAGAAACAAACAGAGAGAGAGAGACAGACAGAGAACGAGAAACAGACAGAGATAGAGAGAGAAACAAACAGAGAGAGAGACAGACAGAGAACGAGAAACAGACAGAGATAGAGAGAGAAACAAACAGAGAGAGAGACAGACAGAGAACGAGAAACAGACAGAGATAGAGAGAGAAACAAACAAACAGAGAGAGACAGACAGAGAACGAGAAACAGACAGAGATAGAGAGAGAAACAAACAGAGAGAGAGACAGACAGAGAACGAGAAACAGACAGAGATAGAGAGAGAAACAAACAGAGAGAGAGACAGACAGAGAACGAGAAACAGACAGAGATAGAGAGAGAAACAAACAGAGAGAGAGACAGACAGAGAACGAGAAACAGACAGAGATAGAGAGAGAAACAAACAAACAGAGAGAGAGACATACAGAGAACGAGAAACAGACAGAGATAGAGAGAGAAACAAACAAACAGAGAGAGAGACAGACAGAGAACGAGAAACAGACAGAGATAGAGAGACAAACAAACAGAGAGAGACAGACAGAGAACGAGAAACAGACAGAGATAGAGAGACAAACAAACAGAGAGAGAGAGACAGACAGAGAACGAGAAACAGACAGAGATAGAGAGAGAAACAAACAGAGAGAGACAGACAGAGAACGAGAAACAGACAGAGATAGAGAGAGAAACAAACAAACAGAGAGAGAGACAGACAGAGAACGAGAAACAGACAGAGATAGAGAGAGAAACAAACAGAGAGAGACAGACAGAGAACGAGAAACAGACAGAGATAGAGAGAGAAACAAACAGAGAGAGACAGACAGAGAACGAGAAACAGACAGAGATAGAGAGAGAAGCAAACAGAGAGAGACAGACAGAGAACGAGAAACAGACAGAGATAGAGAGAGAAACAAACAAACAGAGAGAGAGACAGACAGAGAACGAGAAACAGACAGAGATAGAGAGAGAAACAAACAGAGAGAGAGAGACAGACAGAGAACGAGAAACAGACAGAGATAGAGAGAGAAACAAACAGAGAGAGAGACAGACAGAGAACGAGAAACAGACAGAGATAGAGAGAGAAACAAACAGAGAGAGACAGACAGAGAACGAGAAACAGACAGAGATAGAGAGAGAAACAAACAAACAGAGAGAGAGACAGACAGAGAACGAGAAACAGACAGAGATAGAGAGAGAAACAAACAGAGAGAGAGACAGACAGAGAACGAGAAACAGACAGAGATAGAGAGAGAAACAAACAGAGAGAGACAGACAGAGAACGAGAAACAGACAGAGATAGAGAGAGAAACAAACAAACAGAGAGAGAGACAGACAGAGAACGAGAAACAGACAGAGATAGAGAGAGAAACAAACAGAGAGAGAGACAGACAGAGAACGAGAAACAGACAGAGATAGAGAGAGAAACAAACAAACAGAGAGAGAGACATACAGAGAACGAGAAACAGACAGAGATAGAGAGAGAAACAAACAAACAGAGAGAGAGACAGACAGAGAACGAGAAACAGACAGAGATAGAGAGAGAAACAAACAGAGAGAGAGACAGACAGAGAACGAGAAACAGACAGAGATAGAGAAACAAACAGAGAGAGACAGACAGAGAACGAGAAACAGACAGAGATAGAGAGAGAAACAAACAAACAGAGAGAGAGACATACAGAGAACGAGAAACAGACAGAGATAGAGAGAGAAACAAACAGAGAGAGACAGACAGAGAACGAGAAACAGACAGAGATAGAGAGAGAAACAAACAAACAGAGAGAGAGACAGACAGAGAACGAGAAACAGACAGAGATAGAGAGAGAAACAAACAGAGAGAGACAGACAGAGAACGAGAAACAGACAGAGATAGAGAGAGAAACAAACAGAGAGAGACAGACAGAGAACGAGAAACAGACAGAGATAGAGAGAAACAAACAGAGAGAGAGAGACAGACAGAGAACGAGAAACAGACAGAGATAGAGAGAGAAACAAACAGAGAGAGAGACAGACAGAGAACGAGAAACAGACAGAGATAGAGAGAGAAACAAACAGAGAGAGAGACAGACAGAGAACGAGAAACTGACAGAGATAGAGAGAGAAACAAACAAACAGAGAGAGACAGACAGAGAACGAGAAACAGACAGAGATAGAGAGAGAAACAAACAGAGAGAGAGACAGACAGAGAACGAGAAACAGACAGAGATAGAGAGAGAAACAAACAGAGAGAGAGACAGACAGAGAACGAGAAACAGACAGAGATAGAGAGAGAAACAAACAGAGAGAGAGACAGACAGAGAACGAGAAACAGACAGAGATAGAGAGAGAAACAAACAGAGAGAGAGAGACAGAGAACGAGAAACAGACAGAGATAGAGAGAGAAACAAACAAACAGAGAGAGACAGACAGAGAACGAGAAACAGACAGAGATAGAGAGAGAAACAAACAGAGAGAGACAGACAGAGAACGAGAAACAGACAGAGATAGAGAGAGAAACAAACAGAGAGAGACAGACAGAGAACGAGAAACAGACAGAGATAGAGAGAGAAACAAACAGAGAGAGAGACAGACAGAGAACGAGAAAGACAGAGATAGAGAGAGAAACAAACAGAGAGAGAGACAGACAGAGAACGAGAAACAGACAGAGATAGAGAGAGAAACAAACAGAGAGAGAGAGAGACAGACAGAGAACGAGAAACAGACAGAGATAGAGAGAGAAACAAACAGAGAGAGAGAGAGACAGACAGAGAACGAGAAACAGACAGAGATAGAGAGAGAAACAAACAGAGAGAGAGAGACAGACAGAGAACGAGAAACAGACAGAGATAGAGAGAGAAACAAACAGAGAGAGAGACAGACAGAGAACGAGAAACAGACAGAGATAGAGAGAGAAACAAACAGAGAGAGACAGACAGAAAACGAGAAACAGACAGAGATAGAGAGAGAAACAAACAGAGAGAGAGACATACAGAGAACGAGAAACAGACAGAGATAGAGAGAGAAACAAACAGAGAGAGAGACAGACAGAGAACGAGAAACAGACAGAGATAGAGAGAGAAACAAACAGAGAGAGAGACAGACAGAGAACGAGAAACAGACAGAGATAGAGAGAGAAACAAACAGAGAGAGACAGACAGAGAACGAGAAACAGACAGAGATAGAGAGAGAAACAAACAGAGAGAGACAGACAGAGAACGAGAAACAGACAGAGATAGAGAGAGAAACAAACAAACAGAGAGAGACAGACAGAGAACGAGAAACAGACAGAGATAGAGAGAGAAACAAACAGAGAGAGAGAGACAGACAGAGAACAAGAAACAGACAGAGATAGAGAGAGAAACAAACAGAGAGAGACACAGACAGAGATAGAGAGAGAAACAAACAGAGAGAGAGAGACAGACAGAGAACGAGAAACAAACAGAGATAGAGAGAGAAACAAACAGAGAGAGACAGACAGAGAACGAGAAACAGACAGAGATAGAGAGAGAAACAAACAGAGAGAGACAGACAGAGAACGAGAAACAGACAGAGATAGAGAGAGAAACAAACAGAGAGAGAGACATACAGAGAACGAGAAACAGACAGAGATAGAGAGAGAAACAAACAGAGAGAGAGACAGACAGAGAACGAGAAACAGACAGAGATAGAGAGAGAAACAAACAGAGAGAGAGACAGACAGAGAACGAGAAACAGACAGAGATAGAGAGAGAAACAAACAGAGAGAGACAGACAGAGAACGAGAAACAGACAGAGATAGAGAGAGAAACAAACAGAGAGAGACAGACAGAGAACGAGAAACAGACAGAGATAGAGAGAGAAACAAACAAACAGAGAGAGACAGACAGAGAACGAGAAACAGACAGAGATAGAGAGAGAAACAAACAGAGAGAGACAGACAGAGAACGAGAAACAGACAGAGATAGAGAGAGAAACAAACAGAGAGAGAGACAGACAGAGAACGAGAAACAGACAGAGATAGAGAGAGAAACAAACAGAGAGAGAGAGACAGACAGAGAACGAGAAACAGACAGAGATAGAGAGAGAAACAAACAGAGAGAGAGACAGACAGAGAACGAGAAACAGACAGAGATAGAGAGAGAAACAAACAGAGAGAGAGACAGACAGAGAACGAGAAACAGACAGAGATAGAGAAACAAACAGAGAGGAGAGAGACAGAGAACGAGAAACAGACAGAGATAGAGAGAGAAACAAACAGAGAGAGAGAGAGACAGACAGAGAACGAGAAACAGACAGAGATAGAGAGAGAAACAAACAGAGAGAGACAGACAGAGAACGAGAAACAGACAGAGATAGAGAGAGAAACAAACAAACAGAGAGAGAGACAGACAGAGAACGAGAAACAGACAGAGATAGAGAGAGAAACAAACAGAGAGAGAGACATACAGAGAACGAGAAACAGACAGAGATAGAGAGAGAAACAAACAGAGAGAGACAGACAGAGAACGAGAAACAGACAGAGATAGAGAGAGAAACAAACAGAGAGAGAGAGAGACAGACAGAGAACGAGAAACAGACAGAGATAGAGAGAGAAACAAACAGAGAGAGAGAGAGACAGACAGAGAACGAGAAACAGACAGAGATAGAGAGAGAAACAAACAGAGAGAGAGAGAGACAGACAGAGAACGAGAAACAGACAGAGATAGAGAGAGAAACAAACAGAGAGAGAGAGAGACAGACAGAGAACGAGAAACAGACAGAGATAGAGAGAGAAACAAACAGAGAGAGACAGACAGAGAACGAGAAACAGACAGAGATAGAGAGAGAAACAAACAGAGAGAGAGACATACAGAGAACGAGAAACAGACAGAGATAGAGAGAGAAACAAACAGAGAGAGAGACAGACAGAGAACGAGAAACAGACAGAGATAGAGAGAGAAACAAACAGAGAGAGACAGACAGAGAACGAGAAACAGACAGAGATAGAGAGAGAAACAAACAGAGAGAGACAGACAGAGAACGAGAAACAGACAGAGATAGAGAGAGAAACAAACAGAGAGAGAGACAGACAGAGAACGAGAAACAGACAGAGATAGAGAGAGAAACAAACAGAGAGAGAGACATACAGAGAACGAGAAACAGACAGAGATAGAGAGAGAAACTGTTACGAACCTCTTTGGCCCAGCGGTCTAGGGGGGATGGATACGAGACCCGTAACATAAATCATGCAAATTATAATCGTGACATGTAACAGTGAGAACCAAAAACCACAGACAACTGAAATCTACCGTCAAACTCAAAAGGTTTATTTTAAACACACGGTAAAGGGGTGTGGGAAAAGGGGCTGAGCTGGACCCAAGCAACGAAACAATAATCCAAAACCACCCCTAAGCTAGACTAGCCTATTTCAACAACAGCTAGCTAACTAACCAAAAATACAGTGGGTGGTCCGCCCAGTTCTAACTATGGTACTTAGACACAGTATTCCTACGGGTAATGTATGCCCATGGGCGACTTGTCTTGGTACCCCCTTTTCCCACCAAACAAACAAACAGTCAAATAACAAAACAATACTCACAGGATTACCGGACAAATGTGACATGTAGTTTGCAAAAACAAAAGAGATCAATACAGAGAGAGAGAGACACGGGGAGATAGAGATTGGACACAAGAGCGAATGAGCACAAAGATTGATCACAGAGTGAGAATGAGCTCGCGAGATAAAAATGAGCTCCGGGAGAAAACAACTGACTGGGTTTTTAAACCAAGGGAAAGGGACTGTGATTGGTTGAGGGAGAAGGAACAGGTGTCTTCTGATTGGGGACTGATGATTGTCACCTGTGATGGGGAGAAGGAGAGAAAAGAAACACACAGGATACACACTTGTATCCGTAACACTCCCACCCTTAAAAGAGCAACCCCCAGGGGGGATTGCGACTAAAAGTATGTACACAGTTTATACAAAAGTATCTACAATGAATACTCACAAAATCAAAGTCCATCTTCCGAAACATACAAAAATTATTACACACGAGACAAAGCATCTGCTAACATATTTTCAGAACCCTTTTTGTGGCAAATCTCCAAATTATAATTTTGTACAATAAGAGCCCAACGCATAAGGCGCTGGTTCTGGTTGTACATACGGTGGAGAAACACTAAGGGGTTATGGTCCGTATATACAGTCACAGGTAGGGCACTAGACCCTATGTACACCTCAAAATATTGCAGAGCTAACAACAACGCTAGAGCTTCTTGCTCGATGGTGGCATAGTTTGTCTGACATTTGTTAAATTTTCTGGAGAAATAACACACCGGATGATCCAGTCCACTCTTGTCCTGCTGAAGTAGAACAGCACCAGCACCTCTGGCACTAGCATCTACCTCAAGTTTAAATGGTTTTTCAAAATACGGAGCTGCAAGTACAGGGGTATTACATAATAGTGCTTTAGCAGTTTCAAAAGCTACCTTACAGTCCGGGGACCACACAAACGATCTTGCCGGACTGAGCAAATCGGTCAATGGAGCAACTACCGCAGAGAAGTTTTTACAGAAGCTACGGTAGTAGCCAACCATCCCCAAAAAGCGGCGTAGCTCTCGTCTGGTGGTAGGCGCAGGGAATGCAGTGATAGCCAAGACCTTAGCATCAACAGGGCGCACCTGTCCATGGCCTACCTCTTTGCCGAGATAGGTAACAGTGGCCTTCCCAAACTCGCACTTTGCCAAGTTCAGGGTTAAAGAAGCAGCGGCCAAACGTTCACATACTACCCTTAGAGAGTTAACATGATCTGTCCACTCAGATGAATAAATCACTAGATCATCTAGATATGCACTACAATTAGGAACGCCAGCTAATACGGTGTTAACCAGTCGTTGAAAAGTGGCTGGTGCATTTCGCATCCCAAAAGCCATGACAGAGTATTGTAGGAAGTTGTCTGGGGTAACAAAGGCAGAAATCTCAGAAGCACGTGAGGTTAACGGAACCTGCCAGTAACCTTTTAAGAGGTCCAACTTAGTTACATAAGTAGCAGCACCAACAGTGTCAATACAGTCGTCCAGTCTGGGTAACGGGAAAGAATCTGGCAATGTGACAGAATTTACCTTTCGATAATCCATACATAACCTGGACGTACCATCAGGTTTAGGAACCAGAATGCAAGGAGAACTCCAAGGGCTTGAACTTGGCGTGGCCAGGTCATTTTCCAACAAATATTTCACTTCATCCCTCATTATCTTCCTCTTAGAAGCATTGACACGATATGGGTGTTGCTTGATAGGGGCAGCATTTCCAACATTAATGTCATGTTCCAACACATTTGTGCGAGTAGGAACGTCATTAAAGAGACATGGAAAACTGTGGAGTAGCCTCACAATATCGTCGGCCTGTCCTTCCGTTAAGTGAACCAGACCTGACTGGAGAGACATCAGCATTTCTGAGTTGGGCAATCTAACACACTGCTGCTGAGTATTGCGCAACTCCAATCCATCTCCATCAACATCATCAATATGACAGTCCACTATCATAGCCGTAGAAGCAGCAGAAATAGCAGTAACTTCCGCTGTGGTTGAACCATCTACCTGGGTGATGGGTCGGGTTTGGTATGCTTTCAACATGTTAATGTGGCACACACGAGATTGCCGTTTTCTATCAGGAGTTTGAAGCACATAATCAGTTTCACTTAACTTCTTTTCAATCAAATAAGGACCAGAGAAACGAGCTGACAGTGAAGATCCTGGAACAGGCAATAACACCAGCACTTGGTCACCTGGCTGTAGTGGACGAGAAACAGCCTGTTTATCATAGTGTCTTTTCATACTTGTTTGTGAGGAAGACAGAGCTTCCTTAGCGAGAGCACAGGCTTGGTGTAGGCGCTCACGAAAGCGACTAACGTAGTCCAACACATTCTCTTCTTCCGTACACAACTCTTGGGACAAAAACTGTTCTTTAAGGACTTTCATTGGTCCTCTCACTGTGTGACCAAACACTAGTTCAGCTGGGCTGAACCCTAGGGACTCCTGTACAGTTTCACGAGCAGCAAACAAAACTAGAGGAACTCCCTCATCCCAATCTTTCTCAGATTCCAAACAATATTTACGTAGCATAGACTTCAGTGTCTGATGCCATCGTTCAAGCGCACCCTGAGACTCTGGGTGATATGCGCTTGATACACGGTGCGCAACTGACAAGGATTTTAACACCTGCTTGAAGAGCTTTGACAGGAAATTTGTACCTTGATCAGTTTGTACCACCTTAGGTAACCCGAATGTCGTGAAGAACTTAATTAAGGCTTTACTCACCACTGGAGCTGTAATCCTTCTCAGAGGAATGGCTTCGGGGTATCTTGTTGCCATACACATTATCGTTAACAGAAACTGGTTACCCGATTTTGTCTTCGGTAACGGTCCAACACAATCAACCACCACATGTTCAAATGGTTCACCTATGACAGGTATAGGACAAAGAGGAGCAGGAGGAATAACCTGATTTGGTTTTCCTGTAACCTGACATGTGTGACATGTCCGACAGAACTGAGCCACATCTTGTTTTAAACCTGGCCAAAAGAAATGTCGAAGGATCCGATCATAAGTCTTCGTGATCCCTAAGTGTCCAGACCACTGGTGATCATGAGCAAGGGATAACACATTGTGTCGAAAGGCTGTAGGAATCACTATTTGGTAAACAGCATTCCAATCTCCCTCCGCGCCACCATGGGATGTCCATTTACGCATGAGGAGATTACCATCAAGAAAGTAAGCCACATTCTTCTTCTTTACCTCTTCCAATGAGACAACACTAGAAAAACATTTAGCAAGCTTGTTGTCAACCTTCTGGTTAGCAATCAGCTGCTCACGAGTGACTGGTAACTGTATTGCCTCAGCAATAAGTTCAACATACTTCGATTCTTCCCTTGTCTGTTTGTCAGAGGTGATCAGCTTCGCAGAGGTAGTACACAACCCATCCTCTTGATCATCTTCTTTGAACAGAACAGTGTTCGACAAATCTATCACGTCACCCACTTGTCTTGCCTGAGCACGAGTGACAGCACAAGCGGGGAACACATGGGGATAACTCTGTGCCAACTCATTGGAGAGAGAGTGGTCACTTTTATCCAACACTTCCAATACGGGTACTACCTTTCCTCCAGCAATATCGTTACCCATTATAAAGGTCACACCTTTTACTGGCAACATAGGACGTACCCCCACTCTGAATATTCCACTGATCAACTCAGAGTGTACATTCACAAAGTGCAATGGCACTGGGACAAAACCCATTTCAATACCCTGAACTAACACACTGGAACCACAGTATGTATTGTCGGATAAGGGCAACACATCAGACAATATAAATGACTGTGCCGCACCAGTATCTCTAAGGATTTTAACAGGACGCTGAGATGCTTCGTCATTCGCTATGGACACAAACCCCTCGAAAATGAACGGTTCGTAACTGCGGTCGGGTACTGAGACTTTCAAACTACATTTACCCTGAGGCACTGGTTTCGTTTCAGACCTCACAACAGTACGAATTAGCCCAACACCTGTCGGCGGCTTTGCACGAATAGGCATCCCTTGTTTGCGTTTTAGTAGGAAGCAATCATTAATCATATGTCCCACTTTATGACAATAGAAACAGGGACGCTCATTTTTCTGGCGTGCTTGATATACTGCGGGCCGACCAGGACTAAAAGTAGGCAACTCAGTAGCTCTACTCTCAGTATGAGCCGAAAACACACTCTTGTGCGTCAACACAAACTCGTCTGCCAACACAGACGCTTCTGACAGGGAGGATACTTTCTGTTCATTTAGGTATACTACAATGCGTTCGGGTAAACAATTTTTAAACTCTTCCAACAAAATTAACTCCCGGAGAGAGTTGAAATCAGTTACCTTACTAGCAGCATGCCATTTATCAAACAGATTTCCCTTGTCTCTAGCAAACTCCACATAAGTCTTATTAGAAGACTTTCTATGAGACCTAAATCTCTGTCGGTATGCCTCAGGCACAAGCTCATAAGCGCGAAGAACGGTAGCTTTGACCACTTCATAGTTCAAACTATCTTCCAGAGGTAGCGCTGATAAAACCTCTTGGGCTTTACCAGTTAATTTACATTGTAGCAATAAACACCATACTTCTTCAGGCCATTTCAAGGCTACAGCTATACGTTCAAACACACAAAAATAGGAGTCAACCTCTGACTCTCTAAACAAAGGTACTAAGGCAATCTGCCTACTAATGTCAAACGTGTTGGAAGCTACAGCTGGTGAGGACGACTCACTAACAGGCACAGTAGGAACGAAGGCTAGCCTCGCTGTCTCTGCTTCCAGTTCCATTTGGCGCATTTTGAAATCCATCTGCCGCTGTTCTCTTTCTTTTTCAGCCTCTATTTTACAGATTTCCAACTGCCGCTGTTCTCTTTCTTTTTCTGCCTCAAGTTTACACATTTCTAACTGGAGATTTTCTCGCCTAATTTGGGCTCTCTCTTCTGCCTCCAGTTGAAACTGTATAGAACGGACATCCCTTCTGGCATCACCAGTTGACAGTGGGGAGAGTGGATCAAAACGGGGCAATGTAGCTGGAGCTTTAGCCTCGCCTTCGGTCTCAGACACCGACGGGCTTACAGGAGCAGCAACATCCCCTACAGGGGTAGTAGGCTCAGGCAGCGGTAACACAAGCACCTGCTCTTTCAACAATACATTTAACACTAGTTTCTTAACCTCCGCCTTAACTAAATTGTGAGAAATAGACAATGAATAATGTTCTGCCAAGGTCATTAAATCAATTTTACGACATTTATTAAACACCTCCCACAAAGGGTTATCCAAAAAGGATTTCAACTCAAAAGTAGCCATCTTGAACTACTACCAAACACAAAAGCCAACAAATAGCAAACACTAATGCTTATGACGCTCAACACTGACTAACCACACAATAACAATCTGCATGAGCGGTATGGGCGTCAGTAATGACAGATCCTGGATGAGCCCCCACTTATGTTACGAACCTCTTTGGCCCAGCGGTCTAGGGGGGATGGATACGAGACCCGTAACATAAATCATGCAAATTATAATCGTGACATGTAACAGTGAGAACCAAAAACCACAGACAACTGAAATCTACCGTCAAACTCAAAAGGTTTATTTTAAACACACGGTAAAGGGGTGTGGGAAAAGGGGCTGAGCTGGACCCAAGCAACGAAACAATAATCCAAAACCACCCCTAAGCTAGACTAGCCTATTTCAACAACAGCTAGCTAACTAACCAAAAATACAGTGGGTGGTCCGCCCAGTTCTAACTATGGTACTTAGACACAGTATTCCTACGGGTAATGTATGCCCATGGGCGACTTGTCTTGGTACCCCCTTTTCCCACCAAACAAACAAACAGTCAAATAACAAAACAATACTCACAGGATTACCGGACAAATGTGACATGTAGTTTGCAAAAACAAAAGAGATCAATACAGAGAGAGAGAGACACGGGGAGATAGAGATTGGACACAAGAGCGAATGAGCACAAAGATTGATCACAGAGTGAGAATGAGCTCGCGAGATAAAAATGAGCTCCGGGAGAAAACAACTGACTGGGTTTTTAAACCAAGGGAAAGGGACTGTGATTGGTTGAGGGAGAAGGAACAGGTGTCTTCTGATTGGGGACTGATGATTGTCACCTGTGATGGGGAGAAGGAGAGAAAAGAAACACACAGGATACACACTTGTATCCGTAACAGAAACAAACAAACAGAGAGAGACAGACAGAGAACGAGAAACAGACAGAGATAGAGAGAGAAACAAACAGAGAGAGAGACAGACAGAGAACGAGAAACAGACAGAGATAGAGAGAGAAACAAACAGAGAGAGACAGACAGAGAACGAGAAACAGACAGAGATAGAGAGAGAAACAAACAGAGAGAGAGACAGACAGAGAACGAGAAACAGACAGAGATAGAGAGAGAAACAAACAGAGAGAGAGAGAGACAGACAGAGAACGAGAAACAGACAGAGATAGAGAGAGAAACAAACAGAGAGAGAGAGAGACAGACAGAGAACGAGAAACAGACAGAGATAGAGAGAGAAACAAACAGAGAGAGAGACATACAGAGAACGAGAAACAGACAGAGATAGAGAGAGAAACAAACAGAGAGAGACAGACAGAGAACGAGAAACAGACAGAGATAGAGAGAGAAACAAACAGAGAGAGAGAGACAGACAGAGAACGAGAAACAGACAGAGATAGAGAGAGAAACAAACAGAGAGAGAGAGACAGACAGAGAATGAGAAACAGACAGAGATAGAGAGAGAAACAAACAAACAGAGAGAGAGACAGACAGAGAACGAGAAACAGACAGAGATAGAGAGAGAAACAAACAAACAGAGAGAGAGACAGACAGAGAACGAGAAACAGACAGAGATAGAGAGAGAAACAAACAGAGAGAGAGACAGACAGAGAACGAGAAACAGACAGAGATAGAGAGAGAAACAAACAGAGAGAGAGAGAGACAGACAGAGAACGAGAAACAGACAGAGATAGAGAGAGAAACAAACAGAGAGAGAGAGAGACAGACAGAGAACGAGAAACAGACAGAGATAGAGAGAGAAACAAACAGAGAGAGAGAGAGACAGACAGAGAACGAGAAACAGACAGAGATAGAGAGAGAAACAAACAGAGAGAGAGAGAGACAGACAGAGAACGAGAAACAGACAGAGATAGAGAGAGAAACAAACAGAGAGAGAGACATACAGAGAACGAGAAACAGACAGAGATAGAGAGAGAAACAAACAGAGAGAGAGACAGACAGAGAACGAGAAACAGACAGAGATAGAGAGAGAAACAAACAGAGAGAGACAGACAGAGAACGAGAAACAGACAGAGATAGAGAGAGAAACAAACAAACAGAGAGAGACAGACAGAGAACGAGAAACAGACAGAGATAGAGAGAGAAACAAACAGAGAGAGAGAGACAGAGAACGAGAAACAGACAGAGATAGAGAGAGAAACAAACAAACAGAGAGAGACAGACAGAACGAGAAACAGACAGAGATAGAGAGAGAAACAAACAGAGAGAGAGACAGACAGAGAACGAGAAACAGACAGAGATAGAGAGAGAAACAAACAGAGAGAGACAGACAGAGAACGAGAAACAGACAGAGATAGAGAGAGAAACAAACAGAGAGAGAGACAGACAGAGAACGAGAAACAGACAGAGATAGAGAGAGAAACAAACAGAGAGAGAGACAGACAGAGAACGAGAAACAGACAGAGATAGAGAGAGAAACAAACAGAGAGAGAGAGAGACAGACAGAGAACGAGAAACAGACAGAGATAGAGAGAGAAACAAACAGAGAGAGAGAGAGACAGACAGAGAACGAGAAACAGACAGAGATAGAGAGAGAAACAAACAGAGAGAGAGACAGACAGAGAACGAGAAACAGACAGAGATAGAGAGAGAAACAAACAGAGAGAGACAGACAGAAAACGAGAAACAGACAGAGATAGAGAGAGAAACAAACAGAGAGAGAGAGACAGACAGAGAACGAGAAACAGACAGAGATAGAGAGAGAAACAAACAGAGAGAGACAGACAGAGAACGAGAAACAGACAGAGATAGAGAGAGAAACAAACAGAGAGAGAGAGACAGACAGAGAACGAGAAACAGACAGAGATAGAGAGAGAAACAAACAGAGAGAGAGAGACAGACAGAGAACGAGAAACAGACAGAGATAGAGAGAGAAACAAACAAACAGAGAGAGACAGACAGAGAACGAGAAACAGACAGAGATAGAGAGAGAAACAAACAGAGAGAGAGAGACAGACAGAGAACGAGAAACAGACAGAGATAGAGAGAGAAACAAACAGAGAGAGACACAGACAGAGATAGAGAGAGAAACAAACAGAGAGAGAGAGACAGACAGAGAACGAGAAACAAACAGAGATAGAGAGAGAAACAAACAGAGAGAGACAGACAGAGAACGAGAAACAGACAGAGATAGAGAGAGAAACAAACAGAGAGAGACAGACAGAGAACGAGAAACAGACAGAGATAGAGAGAGAAACAAACAGAGAGAGAGACATACAGAGAACGAGAAACAGACAGAGATAGAGAGAGAAACAAACAGAGAGAGAGACAGACAGAGAACGAGAAACAGACAGAGATAGAGAGAGAAACAAACAGAGAGAGAGACAGACAGAGAACGAGAAACAGACAGAGATAGAGAGAGAAACAAACAGAGAGAGACAGACAGAGAACGAGAAACAGACAGAGATAGAGAGAGAAACAAACAGAGAGAGACAGACAGAGAACGAGAAACAGACAGAGATAGAGAGAGAAACAAACAAACAGAGAGAGACAGACAGAGAACGAGAAACAGACAGAGATAGAGAGAGAAACAAACAGAGAGAGACAGACAGAGAACGAGAAACAGACAGAGATAGAGAGAGAAACAAACAGAGAGAGAGACAGACAGAGAACGAGAAACAGACAGAGATAGAGAGAGAAACAAACAGAGAGAGAGAGACAGACAGAGAACGAGAAACAGACAGAGATAGAGAGAGAAACAAACAGAGAGAGAGACAGACAGAGAACGAGAAACAGACAGAGATAGAGAGAGAAACAAACAGAGAGAGAGACAGACAGAGAACGAGAAACAGACAGAGAACGAGAAACAAACAGAGAGGAGAGAGACAGAGAACGAGAAACAGACAGAGATAGAGAGAGAAACAAACAGAGAGAGAGAGAGACAGACAGAGAACGAGAAACAGACAGAGATAGAGAGAGAAACAAACAGAGAGAGACAGACAGAGAACGAGAAACAGACAGAGATAGAGAGAGAAACAAACAAACAGAGAGAGAGACAGACAGAGAACGAGAAACAGACAGAGATAGAGAGAGAAACAAACAGAGAGAGAGACATACAGAGAACGAGAAACAGACAGAGATAGAGAGAGAAACAAACAGAGAGAGACAGACAGAGAACGAGAAACAGACAGAGATAGAGAGAGAAACAAACAGAGAGAGAGAGAGACAGACAGAGAACGAGAAACAGACAGAGATAGAGAGAGAAACAAACAGAGAGAGAGAGAGACAGACAGAGAACGAGAAACAGACAGAGATAGAGAGAGAAACAAACAGAGAGAGAGAGAGACAGACAGAGAACGAGAAACAGACAGAGATAGAGAGAGAAACAAACAGAGAGAGAGAGAGACAGACAGAGAACGAGAAACAGACAGAGATAGAGAGAGAAACAAACAGAGAGAGACAGACAGAGAACGAGAAACAGACAGAGATAGAGAGAGAAACAAACAGAGAGAGAGACATACAGAGAACGAGAAACAGACAGAGATAGAGAGAGAAACAAACAGAGAGAGAGACAGACAGAGAACGAGAAACAGACAGAGATAGAGAGAGAAACAAACAGAGAGAGACAGACAGAGAACGAGAAACAGACAGAGATAGAGAGAGAAACAAACAGAGAGAGACAGACAGAGAACGAGAAACAGACAGAGATAGAGAGAGAAACAAACAGAGAGAGAGACAGACAGAGAACGAGAAACAGACAGAGATAGAGAGAGAAACAAACAGAGAGAGAGACATACAGAGAACGAGAAACAGACAGAGATAGAGAGAGAAACAAACAAACAGAGAGAGACAGACAGAGAACGAGAAACAGACAGAGATAGAGAGAGAAACAAACAGAGAGAGAGACAGACAGAGAACGAGAAACAGACAGAGATAGAGAGAGAAACAAACAGAGAGAGACAGACAGAGAACGAGAAACAGACAGAGATAGAGAGAGAAACAAACAGAGAGAGAGACAGACAGAGAACGAGAAACAGACAGAGATAGAGAGAGAAACAAACAGAGAGAGAGAGAGACAGACAGAGAACGAGAAACAGACAGAGATAGAGAGAGAAACAAACAGAGAGAGAGAGAGACAGACAGAGAACGAGAAACAGACAGAGATAGAGAGAGAAACAAACAGAGAGAGAGACATACAGAGAACGAGAAACAGACAGAGATAGAGAGAGAAACAAACAGAGAGAGACAGACAGAGAACGAGAAACAGACAGAGATAGAGAGAGAAACAAACAGAGAGAGAGAGACAGACAGAGAACGAGAAACAGACAGAGATAGAGAGAGAAACAAACAGAGAGAGAGAGACAGACAGAGAACGAGAAACAGACAGAGATAGAGAGAGAAACAAACAAACAGAGAGAGAGACAGACAGAGAACGAGAAACAGACAGAGATAGAGAGAGAAACAAACAAACAGAGAGAGAGACAGACAGAGAACGAGAAACAGACAGAGATAGAGAGAGAAACAAACAGAGAGAGAGACAGACAGAGAACGAGAAACAGACAGAGATAGAGAGAGAAACAAACAGAGAGAGAGAGAGACAGACAGAGAACGAGAAACAGACAGAGATAGAGAGAGAAACAAACAGAGAGAGAGAGAGACAGACAGAGAACGAGAAACAGACAGAGATAGAGAGAGAAACAAACAGAGAGAGAGAGAGACAGACAGAGAACGAGAAACAGACAGAGATAGAGAGAGAAACAAACAGAGAGAGAGAGAGACAGACAGAGAACGAGAAACAGACAGAGATAGAGAGAGAAACAAACAGAGAGAGAGAGAGACAGACAGAGAACGAGAAACAGACAGAGATAGAGAGAGAAACAAACAGAGAGAGAGAGAGACAGACAGAGAACGAGAAACAGACAGAGATAGAGAGAGAAACAAACAGAGAGAGAGAGACAGACAGAGAACGAGAAACAGACAGAGATAGAGAGAGAAACAAACAGAGAGAGAGACATACAGAGAACGAGAAACAGACAGAGATAGAGAGAGAAACAAACAGAGAGAGAGACAGACAGAGAACGAGAAACAGACAGAGATAGAGAGAGAAACAAACAGAGAGAGACAGACAGAGAACGAGAAACAGACAGAGATAGAGAGAGAAACAAACAAACAGAGAGAGACAGACAGAGAACGAGAAACAGACAGAGATAGAGAGAGAAACAAACAGAGAGAGAGAGACAGAGAACGAGAAACAGACAGAGATAGAGAGAGAAACAAACAAACAGAGAGAGACAGACAGAACGAGAAACAGACAGAGATAGAGAGAGAAACAAACAGAGAGAGAGACAGACAGAGAACGAGAAACAGACAGAGATAGAGAGAGAAACAAACAGAGAGAGACAGACAGAGAACGAGAAACAGACAGAGATAGAGAGAGAAACAAACAGAGAGAGAGACAGACAGAGAACGAGAAACAGACAGAGATAGAGAGAGAAACAAACAGAGAGAGAGACAGACAGAGAACGAGAAACAGACAGAGATAGAGAGAGAAACAACAAACAGAGAGAGAGACAGACAGAGAACGAGAAACAGACAGAGATAGAGAGAGAAACAAACAGAGAGAGAGACAGACAGAGAACGAGAAACAGACAGAGATAGAGAGAGAAACAAACAGAGAGAGAGACAGACAGAGATAGAGAGAGAAACAAACAGAGAGAGAGACAGACAGAGAACGAGAAACAGACAGAGATAGAGAGAGAAACAAACAGAGAGAGACAGACAGAGAACGAGAAACAGACAGAGATAGAGAGAGAAACAAACAAACAGAGAGAGAGACAGACAGAGAACGAGAAACAGACAGAGATAGAGAGAGAAACAAACGAGAGAGAGAGAGACAGACAGACAGAGAACGAGAAACAGACAGAGATAGAGAGAGAAACAAACAGAGAGAGAGACAGACAGAGAACGAGAAACAGACAGAGATAGAGAGAGAAACAAACAGAGAGAGAGAGAGACAGACAGAGAACGAGAAACAGACAGAGATAGAGAGAGAAACAAACAGAGAGAGAGACAGACAGAGAACGAGAAACAGACAGAGATAGAGAGAGAAACAAACAGAGAGAGAGACATACAGAGAACGAGAAACAGACAGAGATAGAGAGAGAAACAAACAGAGAGAGACAGACAGAGAACGAGAAACAGACAGAGATAGAGAGACAAACAAACAGAGAGAGAGAGACAGACAGAGAACGAGAAACAGACAGAGATAGAGAGAGAAACAAACAGAGAGAGACAGACAGAGAACGAGAAACAGACAGAGATAGAGAGAGAAACAAACAAACAGAGAGAGACAGACAGAGAACGAGAAACAGACAGAGATAGAGAGAGAAACAAACAGAGAGAGACAGACAGAGAACGAGAAACAGACAGAGATAGAGAGAGAAACAAACAGAGAGAGACAGACAGAGAACGAGAAACAGACAGAGATAGAGAGAGAAACAAACAACAGAGAGAGACAGACAGAGAACGAGAAACAGACAGAGATAGAGAGAGAAACAAACAGAGAGAGACAGACAGAGAACGAGAAACAGACAGAGATAGAGAGAGAAACAAACAGAGAGAGAGACAGACAGAGAACGAGAAACAGACAGAGATAGAGAGAGAAACAAACAGAGAGAGAGAGACAGACAGAGAACGAGAAACAGACAGAGATAGAGAGAGAAACAAACAGAGAGAGAGACAGACAGAGAACGAGAAACAGACAGAGATAGAGAGAGAAACAAACAGAGAGAGACAGACAGAGAACGAGAAACAGACAGAGATAGAGAGAGAAACAAACAGAGAGAGAGAGAGACAGAGAACGAGAAACAGACAGAGATAGAGAGAGAAACAAACAGAGAGAGAGAGAGACAGACAGAGAACGAGAAACAGACAGAGATAGAGAGAGAAACAAACAGAGAGAGACAGACAGAGAACGAGAAACAGACAGAGATAGAGAGAGAAACAAACAAACAGAGAGAGAGACAGACAGAGAACGAGAAACAGACAGAGATAGAGAGAGAAACAAACAGAGAGAGAGACAGACAGAGAACGAGAAACAGACAGAGATAGAGAGAGAAACAAACAGAGAGAGACAGACAGAGAACGAGAAACAGACAGAGATAGAGAGAGAAACAAACAGAGAGAGAGAGACAGACAGAGAACGAGAAACAGACAGAGATAGAGAGAGAAACAAACAGAGAGAGAGAGAGACAGACAGAGAACGAGAAACAGACAGAGATAGAGAGAGAAACAAACAGAGAGAGAGAGAGACAGACAGAGAACGAGAAACAGACAGAGATAGAGAGAGAAACAAACAGAGAGAGAGAGAGACAGACAGAGAACGAGAAACAGACAGAGATAGAGAGAGAAACAAACAGAGAGAGAGACAGACAGAGAACGAGAAACAGACAGAGATAGAGAGAGAAACAAACAGAGAGAGAGACAGACAGAGAACGAGAAACAGACAGAGATAGAGAGAGAAACAAACAGAGAGAGAGACAGACAGAGAACGAGAAACAGACAGAGATAGAGAGAGAAACAAACAGAGAGAGACAGACAGAGAACGAGAAACAGACAGAGATAGAGAGAGAAACAAACAGAGAGAGACAGACAGAGAACGAGAAACAGACAGAGATAGAGAGAGAAACAAACAGAGAGAGAGACAGACAGAGAACGAGAAACAGACAGAGATAGAGAGAGAAACAAACAGAGAGAGAGACATACAGAGAACGAGAAACAGACAGAGATAGAGAGAGAAACAAACAAACAGAGAGAGACAGACAGAGAACGAGAAACAGACAGAGATAGAGAGAGAAACAAACAGAGAGAGAGACAGACAGAGAACGAGAAACAGACAGAGATAGAGAGAGAAACAAACAGAGAGAGACAGACAGAGAACGAGAAACAGACAGAGATAGAGAGAGAAACAAACAGAGAGAGAGACAGACAGAGAACGAGAAACAGACAGAGATAGAGAGAGAAACAAACAGAGAGAGAGAGAGACAGACAGAGAACGAGAAACAGACAGAGATAGAGAGAGAAACAAACAGAGAGAGAGAGAGACAGACAGAGAACGAGAAACAGACAGAGATAGAGAGAGAAACAAACAGAGAGAGAGAGACAGACAGAGAACGAGAAACAGACAGAGATAGAGAGAGAAACAAACAGAGAGAGAGAGACAGACAGAGAACGAGAAACAGACAGAGATAGAGAGAGAAACAAACAGAGAGAGAGACAGACAGAGAACGAGAAACAGACAGAGATAGAGAGAGAAACAAACAGAGAGAGAGACAGACAGAGAACGAGAAACAGACAGAGATAGAGAGAGAAACAAACAGAGAGAGACAGACAGAGAACGAGAAACAGACAGAGATAGAGAGAGAAACAAACAAACAGAGAGAGACAGACAGAGAACGAGAAACAGACAGAGATAGAGAGAGAAACAAACAGAGAGAGAGAGACAGAGAACGAGAAACAGACAGAGATAGAGAGAGAAACAAACAAACAGAGAGAGACAGACAGAACGAGAAACAGACAGAGATAGAGAGAGAAACAAACAGAGAGAGAGACAGACAGAGAACGAGAAACAGACAGAGATAGAGAGAGAAACAAACAGAGAGAGACAGACAGAGAACGAGAAACAGACAGAGATAGAGAGAGAAACAAACAGAGAGAGAGACAGACAGAGAACGAGAAACAGACAGAGATAGAGAGAGAAACAAACAGAGAGAGACAGACAGAGAACGAGAAACAGACAGAGATAGAGAGAGAAACAAACAAACAGAGAGAGAGACAGACAGAGAACGAGAAACAGACAGAGATAGAGAGAGAAACAAACAGAGAGAGAGAGAGACAGACAGACAGAGAACGAGAAACAGACAGAGATAGAGAGAGAAACAAACAAGAGAGAGAGACAGACAGAGAACGAGAAACAGACAGAGATAGAGAGAGAAACAAACAGAGAGAGAGAGAGACAGACAGAGAACGAGAAACAGACAGAGATAGAGAGAGAAACAAACAGAGAGAGAGACAGACAGAGAACGAGAAACAGACAGAGATAGAGAGAGAAACAAACAGAGAGAGAGACATACAGAGAACGAGAAACAGACAGAGATAGAGAGAGAAACAAACAGAGAGAGACAGACAGAGAACGAGAAACAGACAGAGATAGAGAGACAAACAAACAGAGAGAGAGAGACAGACAGAGAACGAGAAACAGACAGAGATAGAGAGAGAAACAAACAGAGAGAGACAGACAGAGAACGAGAAACAGACAGAGATAGAGAGAGAAACAAACAAACAGAGAGAGAGACAGACAGAGAACGAGAAACAGACAGAGATAGAGAGAGAAACAAACAGAGAGAGACAGACAGAGAACGAGAAACAGACAGAGATAGAGAGAGAAACAAACAAACAGAGAGAGAGACAGAGAACGAGAAACAGACAGAGATAGAGAGAGAAACAAACAGAGAGAGACAGACAGAGAACGAGAAACAGACAGAGATAGAGAGAGAAGCAAACAGAGAGAGACAGACAGAGAACGAGAAACAGACAGAGATAGAGAGAGAAACAAACAGAGAGAGAGAGACAGACAGAGAACGAGAAACAGACAGAGATAGAGAGAGAAACAAACAGAGAGAGAGACAGACAGAGAACGAGAAACAGACAGAGATAGAGAGAGAAACAAACAGAGAGAGAGAGACAGACAGAGAACGAGAAACAGACAGAGATAGAGAGAGAAACAAACAGAGAGAGACAGACAGAGAACGAGAAACAGACAGAGATAGAGAGAGAAACAAACAAACAGAGAGAGAGACAGACAGACAGAGAACGAGAAACAGACAGAGATAGAGAGAGAAACAAACAGAGAGAGACAGACAGAGAACGAGAAACAGACAGAGATAGAGAGAGAAACAAACAGAGAGAGAGACAGACAGAGAACGAGAAACAGACAGAGATAGAGAGAGAAACAAACAGAGAGAGAGACAGACAGAGAACGAGAAACAGACAGAGATAGAGAGAGAAACAAACAAACAGAGAGAGAGACATACAGAGAACGAGAAACAGACAGAGATAGAGAGAGAAACAAACAGAGAGAGAGACAGACAGAGAACGAGAAACAGACAGAGATAGAGAGAGAAACAAACAGAGAGAGAGAGACAGACAGAGAACGAGAAACAGACAGAGATAGAGAGAGAAACAAACAGAGAGAGACAGACAGAGAACGAGAAACAGACAGAGATAGAGAGAGAAACAAACAAACAGAGAGAGAGACAGACAGAGAACGAGAAACAGACAGAGATAGAGAGAGAAACAAACAGAGAGAGACAGACAGAGAACGAGAAACAGACAGAGATAGAGAGAGAAACAAACAAACAGAGAGAGAGACAGACAGAGAACGAGAAACAGACAGAGATAGAGAGAGAAACAAACAGAGAGAGAGACAGACAGAGAACGAGAAACAGACAGAGATAGAGAGAGAAACAAACAGAGAGAGAGACAGACAGAGAACGAGAAACAGACAGAGATAGAGAGAGAAACAAACAGAGAGAGAGACAGACAGAGAACGAGAAACGACAGAGATAGAGAGAGAAACAAACAAACAGAGAGAGACAGACAGAGAACGAGAAACAGACAGAGATAGAGAGAGAAACAAACAGAGAGAGAGACAGACAGAGAACGAGAAACAGACAGAGATAGAGAGAGAAACAAACAGAGAGAGAGAGACAGACAGAGAACGAGAAACAGACAGAGATAGAGAGAGAAACAAACAGAGAGAGAGACAGACAGAGAACGAGAAACAGACAGAGATAGAGAGAGAAACAAACAGAGAGAGAGACAGACAGAGAACGAGAAACAGACAGAGATAGAGAGAGAAACAAACAGAGAGAGAGACATACAGAGAACGAGAAACAGACAGAGATAGAGAGAGAAACAAACAGAGAGAGAGACAGACAGAGAACGAGAAACAGACAGAGATAGAGAGAGAAACAAACAGAGAGAGACAGACAGAGAACGAGAAACAGACAGAGATAGAGAGAGAAACAAACAGAGAGAGAGAGAGACAGACAGAGAACGAGAAACAGACAGAGATAGAGAGAGAAACAAACAGAGAGAGACAGACAGAGAACGAGAAACAGACAGAGATAGAGAGAGAAACAAACAGAGAGAGAGACAGACAGAGAACGAGAAACAGACAGAGATAGAGAGAGAAACAAACAGAGAGAGAGACAGACAGAGAACGAGAAACAGACAGAGATAGAGAGAGAAACAAACAGAGAGAGACAGACAGAGAACGAGAAACAGACAGAGATAGAGAGAGAAACAAACAAACAGAGAGAGAGAGAGACAGAGAACGAGAAACAGACAGAGATAGAGAGAGAAACAAACAGAGAGAGAGACAGACAGAGAACGAGAAACAGACAGAGATAGAGAGAGAAACAAACAGAGAGAGAGAGACAGACAGAGAACGAGAAACAGACAGAGATAGAGAGAGAAACAAACAGAGAGAGACAGACAGAGAACGAGAAACAGACAGAGATAGAGAGAGAAACAAACAGAGAGAGACAGACAGAGAACGAGAAACAGACAGCGCCGCTCCAGAATCTCACATAAGTGTTCAATTGGGTTGAGATCTGGTGACTGAGATGCGTGCGCACAGACAGACAGACAGACAGACAGACAGACAGACAGACAGACAGACAGACAGACAGACAGACAGACAGACAGACAGACAGACAGACACACACACACACACACAAACACACCATTTAAACCCCCTATGCTACTTTGAGACCTCTCTATCAAAGTCACTGAAATCTCTTCTTCTAGTCATTGTAGCCAAAATAATGGGCAACTGGGAATTTTTATATATGACCATAAGCATGATGGGATGTTAACTGCTTAATTAACTCAGGAACCACACCTGTGTGGAAGCACCTGCTTTCAATATTTACATTTACATTTAAGTAATTTAGCAGACGCTCTTATCCAGAGCGACTTACACATTTTTATATATGACCATAAGCATGATGGGATGTTAACTGCTTAATTAACTCAGGAACCACACCTGTGTGGAAGCACCTGCTTTCAATATACTTTGCATCCCTCATTTACTCAAGTGTTTCCTTTATTTAGGCAACAGGTACAGCATGAACTGTACTATTGATTATATGTATTCAGAGTGTATTCATAGGTTGCACCTCCGTGAATCGGTCGCGTCATGCCATTGTTATGAACGTTCTTAAGCTGTCCTCTGCCGCCCAGTCATTCTGGACAGAGGCTAACTACTATTTCGTCAAAATTACACTATAGTGCCTAAAAATATGATGACATTGCTAATGTAGTCAAATATTTAGTAGGAAACAACTTTAGCAGCATTATCATGCCGTCAAATTGACTTTAGACAGATGGCAATGTTGTCATTAGCTTGCTAAGTTAATCAAAAATAGCTAGCAATGCTAACGTTAGCTAGCTACAATCCGGTGGCCTCTCAGTTAATCTGGCTACATCAAAATGTTTTCCTACTAATTATTTTCCTCCTTTTGAATGTCATAGTATTTCCAAGCCACTGGAATGCACTTTTGATGAAATCTTCATTAGCGCTCATTGACAATGCATTGAGTAGAATGCTCAGTCGGGCATCAGTCCCAAACAAACGTTCGACACAATATTGTGACGAAACATGCAACCCATGAATAGTAACGTGTGTGTGTGTGTGTGTGTGTGTGTGTGTGTGTGTGTGTGTGTGTGTGTGTGTGTGTGTGTGTGTGTGTGTGTGTAGATCTCCACAGAGGAGTCTTCCTTCAGTTCCACCCCTACCCCCTCCATGAAGCCACTGAAGCCGGCCCTGAAGAGACCCTCTGTGGTGGACCGCCCTACTGAGATATCCATGCCCACAAGTAAGAACAAACACACACAGAGGAACTTGTATTACCAACATCAATGGTCTCTATCTCTCCTTCCATGTCTCTCAAATAATTGTATTTAATTTATTTTTTATTCCGAAAGGATCCTAAAATTCGAAATCAAATAGCTAAATGATCCATAGTATGAGCATCTTAAAACAATTCCATAATCAGTTTAGAACCCCCCCAACTGCTTAGACTTTTGTGAATTATTAAACAACTAAGTACTTTTTGAATTACTTAGAGCTTCTTCAATAGTCTCTGTCTCTCCCTTTCTCAGGTCCACAGGACCACTCTGGCAGCACCTTAAAGAACCTCTTCCGTGTCAGACCTGATAAAGAAGGCCTGGAGGTGAGACACACACACACACTCCTACCTCCTATACAAACTCTCCCTCTTCTAGAAGTTCACCATCAATCACTCTCCGATACATAATCACTTCCTGTTCAATCTCTCTGAGTGACACCTCCAACTCAAGCCTCCACACCTCCACTTAGGTTAGGCATGACTCTATTTTTTGAGAGTTGGGGGAGCTTCAGAGTTGGAGGTGCATTTGCCCAGCGTGGCAGAGATGTTGTGTTAACGTTGTTCTTGTCTTTGGCCGCTGGAAGAACAACAACGTCAACATCAACATAAAGGGCACTACATCAAGCTCTGCGACTCCTGAGTTTAGGAGGCCACCCAGGCGCATCAGGATATCCGTTGTGGTAAAAATGCTGGGAATGCCCCAGGAACCTGCCCAACAACTGGTCAGCAAACCAATCAACCATTCGCCATCCGCTGCAGGGCTAGTCCATGCCTGTGGACTTTGATCTGTGCCGAGCTGAGCCATGCCGATCTGTGCCATCGAGACAAATGTGTTGAACGCCCTCCTCCCTGTCTGTGAACTTTTACTGACCTCATCCTCTTCTGATTGGCTGTTAGGTAGTTTTAACTCTGACCTCATCGTCAGAATGCAAACTGCTTGGTCAAGAAGTCAGTAGTGGTCGTGGAGAACTCGACTGCCTCTCTAGCTATGACACCCTAAACCCCAAAAGACTACAAACCGTGTCTATGTGGTCCAAACGTGGTCTTTCCATGGTCAGGGTGGTGTGGTTAAGCTGCGGGCAACTTAAGGGACGTCGCAGTTCAACCAAAGCATGCTGCTACGCTGTCTATCATCAGCCATGTCATTAGAGGTGTCCAATCAGTGACCTTCTCCTGGTTTGTGGGTGGGGCCCGCCCCTCCACAGAACCAAACTCCTCCCCTTTTCATCTTCTATAGTTGTTCATACCACTTGCCATGAAAACATATGTCATACTGAAGATGGAGGGAAGGGTGGTGGTTGGGATGGGAGCGGGGGGGGGTCCATGCATGTCTATCTATGGAGGACAATAGAAATCAGAAGAACATCCTGTTGGTAAGACGGGCAGTTCTTATCCTCCTGTTCAATGACAGAGCAATTACAATTACAACCACCAAGGAACCCATAATGCATGAGAGGAGGATTTATTTGAGGTATCTGGAAAATGACATCATAAACCATGATACACTGTCTAATTACCAACGCTGCTACGCTCAAACAGCCATTCATGTCCATCGATGAAACAACTGCCCAATTTTGAATTAACAATGATGATTACAACATATACAACATGATAACATTTTGTATGTACCCCCTGACAAAATATAAAATGGTAATTGTGTTATTCATAAATAGTCAAGAGAACAGCAATCTGGAAATGAAATAGTTCAGGGTTTTATGTCATTAAACCTTGATTTTATTTCATATCCATAGACTACATGTATGACACATCCATATCATAAAAGCATCCATTCATCATATAGCTAGATTATAGAAATAAAACCTTTAACCATTGATCGCTTGGTTTGTGTTTGCAGTGTAAGTGTGTTGATCTGTTTCCTGTCCCTCTTCTCTCAGGATGACTTGGATGTGGATGATGACATGACCATCAGAGAGGTGAGACCCTATAACACTTTCTCTCCCTCTTTCTCCCTTTTCTCTCAGGATGTGTCAGTGCTGTCTGTCTACGCTACAGTGTATTTACTGGTTATCAGGGGAATAATTAGTCACTGAGTATGAATATCCTTATCAAAGCTGGAATCTCTATGGGCATCTATTATCTCTGCACCAGGGACCACAGCCAGACACTGTGTAGCCACACAAAAGAGGAAACCACCTAGGCTTAAAGGAAGTGGAGTTTGGATAGGGATTGAGATTAGGGTTGATGTTTGGGTAGGGATTTAAATTAGCATTGGGGTTTGCAAAGTGATTTGGTTGGTATTAGGAATGATTGGATTTTAGATTAATGCAGGAATTATTGGTGGTACCTCAATTGAAATATTCGGAGATTTTTTCACTGCATTCCATAATCTATCATTTCTTTAATCTCACGTTTCCATTTCAACTGCTACCATGCTTATTATGCATGTCACTCTCATATTTGCTCAACTATTAGCATTTAGATTTGCAGAAGCCCATATAGGTAACAATCACCTTAGTTTAATGTCTATTCCAAAAGGAATGATTTTCTCTTCTGAAATGTTAATGAATGCCCCACCATAAAACTTTTTTCAACTGAAATACGATGTTTACCCATGATGTTGCACAACGATTGAAGTCAATAAATCATGGTTTTAGTCAAAGTATGACATATTTGGGCTTGAAGAGACAAATCCGGAAAGCCCATTTCGTGCAAATCCTTGTGAATGCAGTATCTTTTCCTATGATATGATGAAGAAATTATTTTCAGCCTACGTTTCATTTCAGCACTGGGTTTTATTTGAATGTTGCCACCCACCAGCATGACATGGTTTATTAATCAGAAATAGCTGCAAAGTTATTCCTCTTTGTGACTGAGATGAGTCTCCACTTGGCCGCCTGAGCCATGGACGGTGCAAATGTATGTTTTTCCCCCCCAGAAAATTAACAAAATCCATTGGATAATTTGTCAATTTTCACTTATTTTTGAGCTAGTCTGTATTAAAAATATACTGCATATATCTGACCGTTTTATTAATGGTATAATTGCGTGAGATGATAGCATTTTGCAAACCCGCTCACCCCGTCTCCCCAAGATGAATGGTTTTGACCACTAAAGTTTTGCTTCACTAGACACTCCACTGCTTTGATTGGTGTAAAGTTATCTAGAAACCACAAGTGTCTATCCAGGTAATGAAAAGGCACCCGCAAAATAAAATGTATAGTTACATGTCATCTGCGGAGTACATGATCATGAACAAAGTCATTGTAGCCTATCATTTCACTTCCCCTGTGGGCACGGGTTGATTTGGCTTTGGGGTACCGCAGTCTGCCAGCAGTCTACCTACCAAGGGTTGCACCATGTCCATTACAATGTAGAAAACGCATATCAGCTATCTTTCAATAGTTATCCATATTACTTGAGCTTCATCTTATTCTTTCTAACTATCTGTAACCGATGTGAAATGGCTAGTTAGTTAGCGGTGGTGCGCGCTAGTAGCATTTCAGTCGGTGACGTCACTCGCTCTGAGACATGAGCCACATCAGTTAACATCATTTGAATTAACATTCTGCATATATTACAAAGAAAATTATTGCATCACAATACCAGGTAGCCATTGTGAGTGCACCCATGACTTTACCTGTCAACTTGCCAGGGTTACAGGTTCCAAGCCTGTTCTATTCACCTATTTCTATATGTGCTGCAGCTGAATTGTAGTCATTCAGTCAACTGTTTGTTAGGAAAAAAATATTAGTTTTATCAATTTATTTTTTACAGTTATGACAGTTACTTTCTGTCCATGATGGTCTTCATACGTAACCGTCGGTTACATGGTTATACGGTAATTGTGCCAGCCCAATGTCTGAGTTTTTGAGTACTTCCAGAATGTTTCTCTCCTCTTTATCCTCCTCGGGTTTGCAGATTGCAGAGTGGGAGGAGAAGCAGCTTGACGAGCAGGTGAACTTTGACAACTGCATGATCGACCCCGCCCCCATCCAACTGGTGGAGCGCACCTCACTACATAAGGTCTGTCTGTCTGTCTGTCTGTCTGTCTGTCTGTCTGTCTGTCTGTCTGTCTATCTGTCTGTCTGTCTGTCTGTCTGTCTGTCTGTCTGTCTGTCTCCGTTATACTGCTCAGCACCCCCTTTTCACTAAATCCAGGATTATTTTGTAAAATGCGCATTGTAGATGGATAGTCCAGTATTAATGCTATTATAGCCACGGCAGTGCAAGCACACACACTCACATTTGTGTGTGACTTATGGACACTGGTGTTTGTTCTCTTGCGTCTATCAGTCTGGGTGACGTGTATTGCATGCTGTTTTATGTGTTTGTTTCCTGGTACATTGTAATGGTTAACTCCCATTGCATTAAATATTTAAATAACAATAAGGTTATTCTATTTCCTGTGATTTGGGTTTAGGCTCAAGCTTGAGGTTCTAGCAGCTTACAGTATCAGTAGGGATGTTGTACCTTTCACAACAATCTAGCTCAGTGGTGCTCAGACACCCGATTAGTCTAATCAAGGTGATTACTTTTGATGACTTGCTGATTTACTTCATTAGTTGAATGAGGAAGGAGCTTGCACACCATTCAGCTCTCCAGTGACCACTGAGCTGACTGTTCTAATGCACTAACTGCTGTAGTTTAATAGCTGCTTTCAGATGTTTACTGATTTGGGATTCAGAGGGGCCTCCATATGAATGTCAAAAGGGAATCTTTGGTTCTAAGTGTTCTAGATGTTGGTTCTAAGTGTATTGTTCTCTTGTCCCCAGACCCACACCATCTTCTCTCTGCTGGGGTTGGACCATGCCTACGTCACCAGCATTGGACGACTCATCGGAGTGGTGTCCCTGAAAGAGGTGAGTGATCAGATCACCTGGGGTGGAGCACATCAACATGGCACTGTCCTATCATCATCATCGATTACAACATCACAACAGCCACCATTGTCATAGCCATCTCCATCATCATCATCTTTCTCACTGTCACAATCATCAGCATAACTGTCACCACCATCAGTATCAATGACCTTCGCTCCTTCCGTGCCTTGTTATGTGACAGACAGCGAGACAAATGACTGGTTAATGTTCCTTGCAGTCTCTCCTCCTTCTGTCTCTTGTTCTTTCTATATTTCTCTCTCTCTCTTCACAAACAAAGCATGCGGAGGCACTCTGTCTTTGTCAGTTGGCTGTAAAACAGGAGATTGTTGCTAAGCACAGTGTTGTTCCACTGGCTGACATTTAGGCCTTTTGTTTGGTGTTAAACAGCAGTGAGATGAGCCTCACCTCTCCTTGCCTCTCCTCTTCTCGCCCTCTCGTCTCATCTCCTCTCTTTGCTTCTCCTCGCCTCACCTCTCCTCTCCTCGTCTCTGTCACACAGCACTGCTGCATTCAGCTCTCCTTATGCTTTCTAATAACTGGGGAGGGTGTGTATGTGTGTGTAAGTGAGAAATGTCTGCCTAGAAAGCGTTGTTTCCCAGGCGTCTGTCGTGGTTGGGGAAGGAGAGGGGTGGAGTATATGACGACGTCTGAATAGGGCTATTGTTGGGGCCAATATATGTTGAGTTCAAAAAACCATTGTTCATCATCTTTAATTTATTACCATGGTAGCATAGCCACACTCCCTATATTATCACCTAGAATCACCATAGCAACCGCCCTGTAATATTGCCATTGTTAAACATCACCATTCCACTTTGGTCTACACTTGCCTAAGACTGTCAATGATTTATATGTGCACTAGATGACTGACTAGGGGCGCCGTTTTGAAGCCACCGCACCTCCATCTTGGCACTGCCACACCGTTGTAAAAATATATTTTGGAAGCTATAGAAATGCCTTTATTAATAAATTTAAAAAAAATTGCCGTGTTCATTCTATTACAGACACCTTAATGCATACTTTTAAATTATATTATGTAAGCTAAACATACAAATTAAAAAATATATAAAAACATGTATCTTTTTTTAAAGTACTGTTCCCACTAGGGTTGCAAAGGGAGGGTATATTACTGGAAACTACCAGTAAACTACCAGAATTCAGCATATGTGGGAACTCCTTCAAGACTGTTGGAAAAGCATTCCAGGTTAAGCAGGTTGAGAGAATGCCAAGTGTGCACAAAGCTGTCATCAAGGCAGCTTTGTGGCTATTTGGCTATTTGGTGGCTATTTGAAGAATCTCAAATATAAAATATTATTTGATATTTTTTAAACCTTTTTTTGGTTACTACATTATTCCATATGTGTTATTTCCTAGTTTTGATGTCTTCACTATTATTCTACAATGTAGAAAATAGTAAAAATAAAGAAAAACCCTTGAATGAGTAGGTGTTCTAAAACTTATGACCGGTAGTGTACATCATGGATGGATGCTTCTCCCTGTCACGGGTGCCATGGTTTCCCTTAGTTTGAAGATGTAATCCGGAGACAGGTGTTTTCTCCATCTCCTTAGCTATCATACTCTAATTCCACTGATTTCAAAACTTGGTCCTCCAGAAAGTGGAGAGCAACACTTATGCATTTCTACTAAGCAATACATATTTTTTTTAAAGCCGTGTTAGACAGGATTACCTACACATACTGACCAGCTCAAATAGACAGAAGTTTGCTATATGGCAGACCAATCCAAACTCATCTCTCGGCATGTCCAGCCAACTCATTATCTCAGCCAATCATGGCTAGCGGGAAGGTTGCTTGCTTTTTCTGTGTCTAAACCAGCTAGGTTCGTAATTTAACAATTGTATTCATGTTTTTCAAGTATAAATTACCAAAGTTACGATAGATTCCTATAGATTTTCTGTTAATTACCAGATTCCAGTAACTTTGGTAAATGACCGGTAGTTTTGCAACCCCACTACAACGAAGAATACTTAAATAGATGTAATTTTGTCCTTGAATCATTTCATTGAAATACTGTAAAATTCCATTCATTCCTATGGAGGATTGCTCCTTCTGGGGAGTGCCAATATGGCTGGCCGGTGGCTTCAGTCTTTCATTGGCAAATACATAGCATCAGCAATCCAGGGATTACATACATTATTGGTCACTGTACAGATTGAGCTGTCCTCTCTGATACCAAGCCTAATTTATACTCAATCCCAAATTGACTGGTACTCAATAACTGTGACCCGTAGTCCCTAAGTGTCAAAGTGTACAGGCTAGGGGTTGGGTTTGCATTGGGCAAGTCACTTCACTTTTGTTGACCCACTATTTCTTTGTCATTATCTCTGTAGCTGCAGAAAGCCATCGAGGGCTCTGTGGCAGTGAAGGGGGTGAATGTTCGCCCCCCTCTGGCCAGTTTCCGGGACAGCGGCACCAGTGGCACCATTATGAACAACGAGAACAAAGCCAGAGATCTCCACAAGCTGTGGAACCGGCGAAAGTCGATGTCCCTCCCCCAGGAGCACCGAGCCTCCGACTCTGACGAGAAGTCCAAGTGAGGTGGACGGGGATAGGTTAACGGGGATGGGGACAGGTGGACGAGGATGCGGACAGGTGGACGGGGATGGGGACAGGTGACACAGGAATGGGGACAGGTGTGTTGGCGAGGAGTAGGAGGAGCGTTGACCCCCCCCCAACTCAAAACCACAACCAATGCTGCAAACTCATGGCTTGGATCAATATTTAATTCTGGACTATAGAGTTCTCTCCTCTTACTCCTCTCCTAACCTTCCTCTCCATCCCTCTCTCCTTTACCCCTCCTCCCGGTTGGTCTTTGGGCCCTACACTTACTCAGCTCTTATGGAGGAGGAATGGACTCACCACAGACTGGACCCTGCTCTCCACTAGGCTTGGGGGGGCCCACAACCGAATAGATCTGTGTGTTAGGGAGGGGAGAGGAGGGATGGACTCACCCTGCGCTTGGCCCAACCAGAACAGAAGAGATCTGGGTGTTAGGGAGGGGAGAGGAGAGGAGGGATGGGTTAAGGTGTCACTGCTTAACAAAGGTGGTCAGAGCACAATGTATAGAATATGCGTGGTTTGACTATAAAAGGAATTGCATTTTTATACAAATTTTGCAGACTTGGCTATTGGTCTGACTTTGAGGGGAAATTTAAAAAAGAAAATCCCATGTGTAGCACCTTCTCAGAAAATACAGTCTCAAACACACATGCACAAGTTTTAATAAGAGCCAGTCTGCACACTCCAAGACAATGGAGTTTTCTCTAAAAATAGTTCTTTATAACCTTGAAGAGAGGAAGAAGGAGAGGGAGAAGAGGGAGAGTGAAAAAGGCTAAAATATGACAATATGAAAGCGTTTTCTGTTATCTAATCTGCTGCGTTAGGGAGTTTTCTTCAATAGAACCCAGGGTAGCTTTCTGGTTGGCCAACTTCACATCCCCACTGTATATGTCCACTGTCCAGTAACACTACGGTGATCAGAGTAAGGTCAGACCCAGACCACATAGAACCAGTTTAAATAATGTTGACCAGTAGCCAACTGACTGAAACTAGATATCTGAACTAACTGACCAATGATCAAACACTACAGCCCATCCATACTGACCAATTAGAAGTCGTCAGCATTACCGATCTGTGATCTATACATGACCAATGATAAAGCACTACATTCCTACTACAGTATGAGTTATCAATAGTCCTACTGATATATAGACCTGCCTAGAGGAGGTCTGGTTAGATGGTTAAGAGTCTGACCTCTGTGGTTTTGATTTATTCATGTCTTTTCCTCATGACAGTCGCTGGCTTAATGTGCTGCATGGTTTCCTTAGTCATTTGAATGACTAAGGAAACCACTGCTTGGTGTTGATTTCTGCCAGCGATGTAAAGATGTCTGCTCACATATGCAAGCTCAGATGGTTGTGCTTTTACACATTCATATGCCTTATTCAGTTCCACATTGAATAAAGTACACACACACACACAAGCACACACACACAGTATTGTACAACCTTGTTGAGACACAATTCAGTCCCATTCAAAATCCTACTTTCCCTAACCTTAACCCTAACCCTAGCTCCAAACCCTAACCTTAACCCGAAAACCTAACCCTAACCCTAGCTCCTAACCCAAATTCTAACCCTAACACTAATTCTGACCTTAACCCTAAACCCCCTAGAAATTGCATTTGACCTTGTGGGGACCAACTAAATGTCCCCAGTTGGTCCAAAAAAATTGGGACAATTCTTGAGAGGACTTCTGGTCCCCACAAGTATAGTTAAACATGTCCACACACACACTGACTGACATTGGTATTGCATAAATAGGTTTTCATTTCAGTGGTGAGTTCTTGCCTTGTTCACCGCCACTGAAAAGAAAACACACACACACACATTAACATCTTCACAGACTGTCATGTCCATCCTGACATGCAGAGAGATGCACACATATGAGGAGAAGTATGCTGTTGTGTATATCATTTTAATGGACAATATCATTATGATGATGGATATATTTTTTTTAAGGTTTTTATTCTTGTTTATTTTGTATCTTTTCTCATTGAATGAATTTTGATCTAGGTTTGATTGGCATCATTCATTCATCCAATGAGCTTTAATCATGGCTTATATTGGGAAAGGGGCAGTGGTGTAAAGTACTTAAGTAAAAATACTTTAAAGTACTACTTAAGTAGTTGTTTTGGGTATTTGTACTTTACTATTTATATTTTACTTTTACTTCACTACATTCTTAAAGAAAATGATATACTTTTTACTCCATACATTTTCCCTGACACCCAAAAGTGCTCATTACATTTTGAATGCTTAGCAGGACAGGAACATTGTCAAATTCACACACTTTTCAAGAGAACATCCCTGGTGATCCCTACTGTCTCTGATCTGGACTCACTAAACACACATGCTTCATTTGTAAATTATTTCTGAGTGTTGAAGTGTGCCCCTGACTCCTTAAATTAAAAAAACAAGAAAATGGTGCCGTCTGGTTTGGTTAATATAATGAATTTGAAATGATTTATACTTTTGATACTTAAGTATATTTTAGCAATTACATTTACTTTTGATACTTAAGTATATTTAAAACCAAATACTTTTAGACTTTTACTCAGGTAGGATTTTACTGGGTGACTTTTACTTGAGTCATTTTCTATTAAGGTATCTTTACTTTTACTCAAGTATGACAACTGGGTACGTTTTCCACCACTGGAAAGGGGATGGGGTTTTTGGGGAATGTGTGGATTTAAAACTTTGCTATACGTTTACAGATTTAACATATTTAACATCATTGCTGTAATACATGATTGTTCATTTAAAATCTAACTGATCTACATTGCTATCTATCGAGTTGCTCTTCCTGCAACTCCTTTTTAGTTTTTGTTGCGTATTGCTCTTCCCTGTCTGATTGTTATAAAGAGGTCCAATGTTCAATGTTTTTCCAGCCTTGCAGCATGTACCCAACATTTCTACAATGTTTATCCAGCCTTGCAGCATGTACCCAACATTTCTACAATGTTTTTCCAGCCTTGCAGCATGTACCCAACATTTCTACAATGTTTATCCAGCCTTGCAGGATGTACCCAACATTTCTACAATGTTTATCCAGCCTTGCAGGATGTACCCAACATTTCTACAATGTTTATGTATGTCATTTGAATAATGCAAGTAACACTATAAAGTAAGCAGAATGAGACCCACTACCTGAAATAACAGGAACATTTAACCAACGTTTATAGAATGTTTAAAGGACCCATGGGTGTTCTAATGGTCTGTGGTCCGTATGACATCGTCATGTCACAAGTGCCTACGTCATCCTGTTTTCTCTGTAATCTCTGTTTTCTCATTTTAGGGGATAGAAATGACTACCTATGTCTCTGCATTTGGTCACACACACACACACAGACACACACCCTGCACCACCCCAACAATCAGCATTATGTGAAAATGGCACATTTCTATGTTTTGTAGTAAAAAAAGATAGAGGAAGATAAGTGTTTCCAATGACATCATGGGTGTGTGCCGTGTGATTTTAGCAATTATGAGTAGACATTGCCTACTGTGGTGGAAAAACCAGTCATAAGGCAGTCCAATCTCAATATTCAAAAGCTTTATTTGAACATGCATGGGAAAACCAATTCAACTCGCTCTTTGTTCTCACAGACGGAGGATAGGTGGGGTGTTACACATGCCCTTCGAATGAGTCCGGTCCTTCTGCTCATCACCACAGATAGTAAAGGAAAGAGAACAACTAATCATACCAAGGACATGAGATCTCTCCCCCACACATCCCGGGATAGCAGGAGCTATGAAAGATCGTTTCACAGAAAGTTAGAAACAGTTATAAAACAGACTACAAAAAAGTAAAGGGACAATTTTCTGTAAGATTTAGCAATCTAAGAGAAACAGGATGACCTGTCCCTTCTTCAGACAAAATAAGATAACAAATTACATTTCTCTTCCACACTACTAATTGTCTACTAATTAGTTTATGATGTCATTGGAAACACTTATCTTCCTCTCCTCTGGAGATGATGAGTATGAAGTTGAAATGTCCCTTTAATACACAATTGGAACAATGAATGTGTAATTACACATCCTCTTGCTGAAGGTTATTCCACATGGTGTAACTACTGATGTTATTACACATTTTCTTGTTTAACTATGTAAGTAATGTTTTGGTAGTTACACATTTGAAAGTTACCTGTGAATTACCATGTTAATAACTGTAACCTACATCTGACCTTGTTACATGTAACTACAAGGTGCCACTACCATCGAATCCACATGTAATATCAAGGTTGATAAATAGGCTAGGACCTGGTAACAACAATTGTAACAAGGCACCCCCTGTCATTAACTACTGGTCATTTTCAATGAGTTTATTTCTATGTTATGACCTGGCTCAAAGGCTATACCAAATCAAGTGTAATGTAAGAACAATGTAGTTCCATAGGTTACCAGGATATTGATGACTCTATGGCTCTGGACAAGTATCTGTTGTTGTTCATGAAAATAACCCTTTTTCTCTCTCTCAGGTCTACCCAGTGTGTTCAGTTTGGAGGGGGGTTTTTTTTGGGGGGGGGGGGGGTCTATCTGTAACCTGGTCTGAACTTTTCTTTGACCAGGATGCACTGTGTGTGTATGTAATAAACCAAACCCCATGTTACTTACTTTAATATGGTGCAATGTTAAAGATACATTTTGTATTTTTTTATACATTTTCTTTATAAAGGTCATCCATTTATATATTATAAGGCGGCAGATAGCCTTGCGGTTAAGAGTGCTGTGACAGTAGCCCAAAGGTCCCTGACATCTATAAATGTGCCCTTGACCAAGGCACTTATCCATAGTTGCTCTGGATAAGAGCGTCTGCTAAAGGACTGAAAATGTATGTAACAAAATGTATTAATTCATCAACACCTAAACCCACCAATAAAAAATCGACTGAAATCGAATCATAAATGTTTTAACTATCGCATTTCTGGACATTACATCTCTTCTACAGTATGTGTAAAACAGGTCAGAGGCCTGCCTCAGAGCAGTATGTGGGGGGTGAGGGGGGCTCTACAGATGTTGGATCTTAATTTGAACCATTTCGTCGCAGGAAGAAAATAATCCTGCAGCAGGAGGATTTGAATGAATATTGAATATTTAGTATTTGCCGCCAGGGCGCAGCTGGAAATGGTGTTTGTAGGCTATACAATGCCGTACCTACATTGTACCTTAGACTGAAAGTCCACTGGGCGTCAGTTCAAGTAGCCTATGTAGGCTACGTGCAGGCTACAGCCCGTCTCATGAATTCTTATGTGGATTATAATAAATTGACATTCGTAGGGGGTAGATGTATTTTTAATTAGGGAAAATAAGTATTTTTTATATATATCAATTGTTTTATTATACACAGAGTATACCAAACATTAGGAGTACCTTCCTCAGAACAGCCTCAATTCGTCAGGGCATAGACTCTACAAGGTGTCAAAAGCGTTCCACATGCTGGCCCATGTTGAATGCTGGCCCTGCTTCCGACAGTTGTGTCAAGTTGGCTGGATGTCCTTTGGGTGGTGGACCATTCTTGATCAACACGGGAAACTGTTGAGCATGAAAACCCCAGCATTTTTTGTCTTGCCCATTCACTCTCTGAATGGCACACATACACAATCCATGTCTCAATTGTCTGAACAACACAAAAGTCCTTCTTTAACCGGTCTCCTCCTCTTCACCTACATTGATTGAAGTGGATTTAACACGTTACATCAATAAGGGATCATAGCTTTCACCTGGATTCACCTGGTCAGTTTATGTAATGGAAAGAACAGGTGTTCCTAATGTGTATTATACTCAGTGTATTTCGAGGTAAGCAATAGGCCCACTGCCCTTTGACCCCTATCTTCCCAACAATGTTCTTCAATTGAAGCAAAAAAATTATGAAAGGAATGGGACTTCCCCACTCCTTAATAAAATACCTTTAATAAAGATAAAATCATTGGACAAATAACAATAGATTGTGAGCACACCTTTCATTATGCAACAATGGATAGGGTAACAGGTAGCATTCAGAATGAATTGGAATATAATAAAATAACCAGGGGCGCAACTTTGGTTTTATAAGTGAGTGGGACATAATTATTTTAAAAGATGTACTGGGTTGTCACGCTCGTCGTTAGAAATGGCGGACCAAAACGCAGCAGGTATGTGTATACTCATCCTCTTTATTTACGGGAAAGAAGGAAAAACCAAACAAACACAACAAAACGATGAACGACAAAATGCCAGTCTTGAAGGCACCACAGCAATCCAAGAACAATCTCCCACAATTAAACAAACAAACACACCCAACTAATATAGGACTTCCAATCAAAGGCAACACCCCACAGCTGCCTTCAATTGGAAGTCCACCCCAATTAACCAAACATAGACATACAACTAACTAGATAAACATAGAAATACGTAAACAAAGATCATAACCCAAAAACCTGGAAATACTAAATCAAACACCCTTTTTCCAAAACACCACCCCGAACCACATAAAACAAATACCCTCTGCCACGTCCTGACCAAACTACAATACCAATTAACCCTTATACTGGCCAGGACGTGACAGTACGCCCCCCCCCCCCCTTAAAGGTGCTAACCCCGGAAGCACCTTAACAAAAATAACCCCAAACAACACCAAAAGAAAAATTCCCCCCTAGTAAAGCGGCTGCCGTCAACGACGGCACTGTGCTACACCCCCCCTCCCCAACCCACCTATCTCTGGAGGTGGCTCCGGTTCTGGCCGTTCCAGGCTGTCGGGGCAGTCTGGCAGCTCGGGGCAGTCTGGCAGCTCGGGGCAGTCTGTCAGCTCGGGACAGTCTGGGCAGTCTGGCAGCTCGGGACAGTCTGGCAGCTCGGGACAGTCTGGCAGCTCGGGGCAGTCTGGGCGGTCTGGCCACTCCGGCAGTTCAGGGCAGTCTGGCCACTCCGGCAGTTCAGGGCAGTCTGGCCACTCCGGCAGTTCAGGGCAGTCTGGCCACTCCGGCAGTTCAGGGCGGTCTGGCCACTCCGGCAGTTCAGGGCAGTCTGGCCACTCCGGCAGTTCAGGGCGGTCTGGCCACTCCGGCAGTTCAGGGCGGTCTGGCCACTCCGGCAGTTCAGGGCGGTCTGGCCACTCTGGCAGTTCAGGGCAGTCTGGCCACTCCGGCGACTGTTGACTGGCGGGCAGCTCTGACGACTGTTGACTGGCGGGCAGCTCTGACGACTGTTGACTGGCGGGCAGCTCTGACGACTGTTGACTGGCGGGCAGCTCTGACGACTGTTGACTGGCGGGCAGCTCTGACGACTGTTGACTGGCGGGCAGCTCTGACGACTGTTGACTGGCGGGCAGCTCTGACGACTGTTGACTGGCGGGCAGCTCTGGCGACTGTTGACTGGCGGGCAGCTCTGGCGACTGTTGACTGGCGGGCAGCTCTGGCGACTGTTGACTGGCGGGCAGCTCTGGCGACTGTTGACTGGCGGGCAGCTCTGGCGACTGTTGACTGGCGGGCAGCTCTGGCGACTGTTGACTGGCGGGCAGCTCTGGCGACTGTTGACTGGCGGGCAGCTCTGGCGACTGTTGACTGGCGGGCAGCTCTGGTGACTGTTGACTGGCGAGGCTGGGTTTACGTACTTGAAGCCTGGTGCGTGGTGCTGGTACTGGGCGTACCAGATTGAGAACACGCACCTTCAGGCTAGTGCGGGGAGTGGGAACAGGACGAGTCGGACTGGGTTGACGCACTTCCGGGTCCGGACGAGAGACAGGAGCTGGAAACCCAGGGCTATGGAGGCGCACAGGCGGTCTTGATCTTACCTCCTGCACAACCCGTCCTGGATGGATGGAACTAGTAGCCCTGCACGAGCGGGGTGCTTGTACAGGGCGGACTGGGTTGTGCAGGGGCCTGATGGTAGCCGTGCGTAGAGCGGGAGTTGGGTAGCCTGGTCCTCGGAGGCGTACAGGCGACCAGATGCGCTGCGCAGGCCTCCTCCTACCAGGCTGGATGCCCGCTCTAGCACGGCACCTGCGAGGGGCTGGAATAACGCGCACCGGACTGTGCGTGCGTATGGGTGAGATAGTGCGCTCCTCAGCGAAACATGGCGCTCTCCACCTCATACGCTCCTCCATATAACCACGGGTAGCTGGCTTCCGGCTCTTCCTAGGCCTAGCCAAACTACCCGGGTGCCCCCCCAAAAAAAAATATTGGGGGGTGCCTCTCGTGCTTCTCCCTCAGCGCGTCCAAGGCCTCGTACCTCCACCTCTCTGCCTTGGCTGCCCCAATTTCCCACTGCGGCCGGCGATAATCCCCAGCCTGGTGCCAAGGTCCAGCCCCGTCCAGAACTTCCTCCCAGGTCCATCTCTCCTGCCAGTCCAACTCGAAGTCCCTTTTCTTCTGCTGCTTGGTCCTTAGTTGGTGGGAGATTCTGTCACGCTCGTCGTTAGAAATGGCGGACCAAAACGCAGCAGGTATGTGTATACTCATCCTCTTTATTTACGGGAAAGAAGGAAAAACCAAACAAACACGTATACAAAAATAACAAAACGATGAACGACACAATGACAGTCTTGAAGGCACCACAGCAATCCAAGAACAATCTCCCACAATTAAACAAACAAACACACCCAACTAATATAGGACTTCCAATCAAAGGCAACACCCCACCGCTGCCTTCAATTGGAAGTCCACCCCAATTAACCAAACATAGACATACAACTAACTAGATAAACATAGAAATACGTAAACAAAGATTATAACCCAAAAACCCGGAAATACTAAATCAAATACCCTTTTTCCAAAACACCACCCCGAACCACATAAAACAAATACCCTCTGCCACGTCCTGACCAAACTACAATACCAATTAACCCTTATACTGGCCAGGACGTGACATGGGTAAACACTCCAAATTGCCTACCCGACCGCTTAGAGGAGTCTGCATGGTCCTAAAGCACACCGGGCCTAATTTTGTATCACATTTCAATTATAAAATTGGGGGGGACAAAAATGCAATTTTCAGATGTCCCCCCCGTCCGAATGTCCCCCGTCCCCAGTGAAAGTTGCACCCCTGCAAATAAATATCGCTAGCACTAGATTATTGCCAGCTGATGTCTCCTTAAACCATCAATACATTCTAAATTCACCCGAACACAGCTGATCTCATTTGCAACAATTTGTAGTCACCTCATTACCGCTCCCTAATAGATGATGTCAGTGTTACCTTACTCCAGTTTGCAAACAAAGTCTTTCAATATATGTCCGCCCTCTGGTTGGAATTATCGTAACAATTTAGTCAATTTTAAACAGATTAAGCGTGATTTACAGTATCTATTTGACAAGCATAAAGTATTTCCTCTTTCACCACAGCAAATCTACTGTGGCAATCTACCTGATACTTTGTATGAATGATAACTAATGTTGGTGTAGCTGACTGTTATTATTTTATGTGTTTCCTATTTATGTTAGCCATTAACATATGTTGAAGTGTGATTCATCACTCCAGAGAAAGTGTTTCCAATGCTCCAGAGTCCAATGGCGGTGAGCTTTACACCACTCCAGCCAACGCTTGGCATTGCGCATCTTAGGCTTGTGAGCGGCTGCTCAGCCATGGAAACCCATTTCATGAAACTCCCGATGAACAGTCCTTGTGCTGACTTTGCTTCCAGAGGCAATTTGTAACTCGGTAGTGAGTATTGCAACCGAGGACAGGCCATTTTCACGCACTACGTGCTTCAGCACTCAGCGGTGCCGTTCTGTGAGCTTGTGTGGCCTACCACTTCACGGCTGAGCCGTTGTTGCTCCTAGACGTTTCTACTTCACAATAACAGCACTTACATTTGACCGGGGCAGCTCTAGCAGGGAAGAAATTTGAGGAACTGACTTGTTGGAAAGGTGGCATCCTATGACGGTGCCACATTGAAAGTCACTGAGCTTGGGCCATTCTACTGTCAATCTTTGTCTATGGAGATTGCATGTGTGCTCAATTTTATACACCTGTTAGCATGGGTGTTGCTGAAATAGCCAAATCCACTAATTTGAAGGGGTGTCTACATACTTTTTGCCATGTAGTGTATTTGAAAGGGTACTCACCAGATAGGGGCCTCCCTGGAGTACACCAGGCTGGTTTCTGGAGAAACAGATCTAAGACTGACAATATTTTATGGCTATCAGAGGACATCCTGAGAAATGTCCAAAATAAAAATAAAAATCCTGCTGTTATCTTCGACATTCATCATTCGACAAAACATGGCATAACGGACTACGTTACAGACTAGCCGACAATAACCTCCAACTCCCACATCCAATCAGAAACATCATCTCAAGCTTCCTCCATAACCGCCAAATAAAAGTTAAGGTGTCCACAGCCATCTCTCCACATTTACCCCAGAAGCTGGAGTCCCGCAAGGTACAGTCCTCAGCCCACTTCTATTTATCATCTCCATCTCAGATATTTACTACCCCCTTCCTTCCTTTGGACAGGTAGCACAATTTGCTGATGACCTATGCCATTGGACCAGCTCCAAGTGCCCACAGCTAGCCTCAAAGATACTCACAAAGTGCATATAAGAAATAGAACAGTGGTCAAACAACTGGCAAGTTAAAATAAACCCCAAAAAGACAGAGTGCATTCTATTTACCAAAAACACAAACCTATAACTAAAGAAACTCGTGCTGACCACACCACTTGTGTTGCTTGCGCGAGCGTTGCAAAATAAATGTACACATACATGTTATTCAATCATTGCATCCGCAGTGCTAGCGAGCGCCTGCATGGCCAGGCGCTAAAATAGAAATTGGTTCTATTTGTGACGTACAACGCGCTGCAAGTCCGGCCTCTCCCATCTCCTCATTGGTTTTTAGTAGCATATACCCACGTGCCATCTCCTCATTGGTTTTTAGTAGCATACACCCACGTGCCTTCTCCTCATTGGTTTTTAGGAACATACACCCATGTGGGTAATTGAAAGATGAACTTAGGTTCACACTGGTCGGTTGTAGTAATGCTGTAAAGTTGGTTGCCAACCGCCAAATAAAGTCCAAAGAAGAAAAGGAAGCCTGAAGGAAGGAGGGATGACGACTAACGAATTCGGTTTATCATTTTATCTGTGGATTAATTGTCGAAGTAGAGGACCTTGTGCATTTCAGGTAAAATAACAACCCAATGTTTATATCCCAGGACAAATTAGCTAGCAACAGCAAGCTAGCTAGCTAAATTGCCATAAATGTTTAATGCTTTTTGACCTGTCCCCAAATTAATATAATTGGTTCAGAGTTTGTTTTGATATTTCAACCTGCATGTCCTGATCGCTTCTGGTGTGGGTGAACAAAATCAACTTGCGCGCGATGGCGCACGCAGACGCACGCGCGCCTGCGCTTTAGTCAGCATGTAAAAATGTACAACAAAATTATAACAATTTTAAAATAAGTTCCTGGGGGTAACATTTCAAAGAAACATGCTGTGGACCACCCATATTGGGAACATTGAGAGAGAAGGACAGAAGATGATCAATCATTTGAAAGCACTTTGTGGAAATAAACATGGAACAGCACCCAAAACTATTTTAAAATCAGATCAATTCTTGAATATGCACTGGATTACAGCCTCCACACATCAAATGAACAGACTACTGAAAATACAGAACAAAGCAATACAAATGGCATACAGATTACCCGGCTTCATCAACACAATACATTCACCACATACTGTATCGGGAGTCAAGACCATCACAGAAAGACAGCCAATAATAGGACAGAAATACCTGAACAGCGCAATCCACAACACATCACAAAAAAAACGTAGAAGAAGCATAATGGGCCACAGAAACACCTGTCAGTCATGCTCCAGATGTCAAAGCCAGACTGATACAAGCTTAACCTCACATCCCACACCACATCAACACACCTCACTTAAAAACACAACATAACCACAATGAACATGTAACCTACCCCCCTGAAACTCCTTTCCTATTTTAACTACTTTTGTTCACACTCTTGTTTCCTTTATTAGCGTTAACTAACGTGCTACTACTGTCATCATTTAAAATATTTTTTAAAAATCCTTATTTTTTCTTCTGTTTTCTTTAAGTTTACAATACTGTAGGCACAACACAAATAGGCAGTCTAGCGATTTCATGTTCTTTTTAGTTCCTGAGCTACATGCAGCTATTTACTCTCGCCACAATATCAGCATATATGGCATAACTATGGCACCGGCGATGCAAAACGAATCCGCCCATACGCAGACTGAGCCCTGACAGACTGTTTTCACTGGTCTTGATACACGCTCGGCTGCGTAGAACATTCGTCATGTGGAAAGCAGCAAGACAGTAGCTAGGTTTCCATCCAATTGGCGACATGTTTTCATATGAATATTCTAAAATCTGCATAAAAACAATACCACCAGTGATGTTTCCATAAAATGGACTTGTTGCAGAGAGAAGGCGGTATGTGATGACGTAGTGCACATAAAATACCTTTTGCGGTAAATTCAAGATAAATGGGTTTCCGTCACGTGCGCTCCATCTGTGCGCTGTTGGCTAAAGCCCACATGTAGTGTACATGCTCAGATTATTATTATGGACAAAAGAGAGAGATTATTTTCATCTGTCAAAGGTCAACCAAGCATTGATTATCATGTCACCAGAATAAAACTCTCGATATTTATTGGAAAGGAGCATCAAGCTCATCACATTGCACTTTCACCACCATGTGAAGATCATCATAATTTATTTAATCTGTAACCTAATATCAATCAATCAATCAAATGTATTTATAAAGCCCTTCTTACATCAGCTGATGTCACAAAGTGCTGTACAGAAACCAAGCCTAAAACCCCAAACAGCAAGCAATGCAGGTGTAGAAGCACAGTGGCTAGGAAAAACTCCCTAGAAAGGCCAGAACCTAGGAAGAAACCTAGAGAGGAACCAGGCTATGAGGGGTGGCCAGTCCTCTTCTGGCTGTACCGGGTGGAGATTATAACAGAACATGGCCAAGATGTTCAAATGTTCATAGATGACCAGCAGGGTCAAATAATGATAATCACAGTGGTTGTAGAGGGTGCAACAGGTCAGCACCTCAGGAGTAAATGTCAGTTGGCTTTTCATAGCCGATCATTCAGAGTATCTCTACCACTCCTGCTGTCTCTAGAGAGTTGAAAACAGCAGGTCTGGGACAGGTAGCACGTTCGGTGAACAGGTGAGCGTTCCATAGTCGCAGGCAGAACAGTTGAAACTGGAGCAGCAGCACAACCAGGTGGACTGGGGACAGCAAGGAGTCATTAGGCCAGGTAGTCCTGAGGCATGGTCCTAGGGCTCAGGTCCTCCGAGAGAGAAATAAAGAAAGAGAGAAAGAAAGAAAGAAAGCAGGAAAGAGAGAGAGAAAGAGAGAAAGAGAGAAAGAAAGAAAGAAAGAGAGAAAGAGAGAAAGAAAGAAAGAAAGAAAGAAAGAAAGAAAGAAAGAAAGAAAGAAAGAAAGAAAGAAAGAAAGAAAGAAAGAAAGAAAGAAAGAGAGAATTAGAGAGACCATACTTAAATTCACACAGGACACCAGATAAGACAGGAGAAATACTCCAGATATAACAGACTGACCCTAGCCCCCCGACACATAAACTATTGCAGCATAAATACTGGAGGCTGAGACATGAGGGGTCGGGACTGCATGCTTTCCTGATGAGTTGTAGTGGGAGGACCACACTGTGGTGTTATTTGAATATTGTATCCTGATTGGCCATATGCTAATGCTGACCTGTGAGTATGCAGGGTTTATGAGGAAAGCATCTCTCTCTCATGTGGTTTGTAATGTGAAGCAACATCAAATTAGCAATAAATGTGCCTTCATAAAGATACACTGTTAGTAGTAGAGGTCGACCGATTAATCGGAATGGCTGATTAATTAGGGCCAATTTCAAGTTTTCATAACAATCGGTAATCGGCATTTTTGGACGCCGATTGTGGCCGACTACATTGCACTCTACAAGGAGACTGCGTGGCAGGCTGACCACCTGTTATGCGAGTGCAGCAAGGAGCCAAGGTAAGTTGCTAGCTAGCATTAAACTTATCTTATAAAAAACAATCAATCTAAACATAATCACTAGATAAATACACATGGTTGATGATATTACTAGTTTATCTAGCTTGTCCTGCGTTGCAAATAATCAATGCGGTGCCTGTTAATTTATCATTGAATCACAGCCTACTTCGCCAAACGGGTGATGATTTAACAAGAGCATTCGCGAAAAAAAGCACTGTCGTTGCACCAATGTGTACCTAACCATAAACATCAATGCCTTTCTTAAAATCAATACACAAGCACATTTTTTTAAACCTGCATATTTATTTAATATTGCCTGCTAACGTGAATTTCTTTTAACTAGGGAAATTGTGTCACTTCTCTTGGGTTCTGTGCAAGCAGAGTCAGGGTATATGCAGCAGTTTGGGCCGCCTGGCTCGTTGCGAACTGTGTGAAGACAATTTCTTCCTAACAAAGACCGTAATTAATTTGCCAGAATTTTACATAATTATGACATAACATTGAAGGTTGTGCAATGTAACAGCAATATTTAGACTTAGGGTTGCCGCCCGTTCGATAAAATACGGAACGTTTCCATATGTCACTGAAAGAATAAACGTTTTGTTTTCGTAATGATAGTTTCCGGATTTGACCATATTAATGACCAAAGCTCGTATTTCTGTGTTTATTATATTATAATTAAGTCTATGATTTGATAGAGCAGTCTGACTGAGCGGTGGTAGGCAGCAGCAGGCTCGTAAGCATTCATTCAAACAGTACTTTCCTGCGTTTGCCAGCAGCTCTTCGCTGTGCTTCAAGCATTGCGCCGTTTATGACTTCAAGCCTATCAACTCCCGAGATTAGGCTGACAATACTGAAGTGCCTATAAGAACATCCAATAGTCAAAGGTATATGAAATACAAATGGTATAGAGAGAAATAGTCCTATAATACCTATAATAACTACAACCTAAAACTTCTTACCTGGGAATATTGAACACTCATGTTAAAAGGAACCACCAGCTTTCATATGTTCCCATGTTCTGAGCAAGGAACTTAAACGTTAGCTTTATTACATGGCACATATTACACTTTTACTTTCTTCTCCAACACTGTGTTTTTGCATTATTTAAACCAAATTGAACATGTTTCATTATTTATTTGACTAAATTGATTTTATTTATTTATTATATTAAGTTAAAATAAAAATGTTCATTCAGTATTGTTGTAATTGTCTTCATTACAAATATATATATATATATATATATATATATAAAAAATTAACATTTGGCCGATGAATTGGCATCGGCTTTTTGGTCCCCCAATAATCGGCATCGGTATCGGCGTTGAAAAATCATAATCGGTCGCCCTCTAGTTAGTAGATAGTAGTTATTTTACTCACATACAGACAAGTTTGATTACGCCACACATACATTATTACATGATTGAAAATGTACTTTGATGGTTATTATATCAATATTTGCGCATAACAGCATTCATTTCTACCAACATTTTTCACATAATTAATTTTACTGACACAAAAAGATCCCACCTCGTCTAATGTATTTTGTTTTGTCAACATTTGGAAATGTTACCAAAAAATGTTCTGTTTCCATCAGGCCTGTCATGGCATTTTTTATTCGACATGTAGGCTACTATTTTTACGGCTGTCGTAGAGAGGGGACCAAAGCGCAGCGTGGTAAGTGTTCATTATATTTATTTAAACAATGAAAACACTAGAACAAAGAAACAAACCGAAAAGCCAAACAGTTCCATCAGGTAACGAATACAAAACAGAAAATAACTACCCACAAAACACAGGTGGGAAAAGGCAGCATATTTAGTTAATATTGCCTGCTCAGAGACAACGATAGACAGCTGCCTCTGATTAGGAACCATACTCGGCCCAACACAAAGAAATACAAAACATAGAATGCCCACCCCACACCCTGACCTAACAACATAGAGAAATAAACCGTCTCTCCCAGGTCAGGGCGTGACAACTATACTCCCATAAAAAGGTTGGATGAAAACCTGGTTACAGACACGCAGTCTAATTAGCTATTTAAATATATTTATCCGTCATTATTGCAAACATTGACTAATGTTTGCGTTCCATTTAGTTAGTCTGCCTTTTTGCAGTCAAGTAGTGTTCTTTTTTCAAGAACTACAATATGGCAGAAACTATAAAGATAGTGTACAGCATCACATAAAATGCTCAATAGTTTTTTCTCCAAAGTGTAGGAACTGCGTCCTGCTTGTGCAAATGCAATATCCATTACAACAGACAGACAGAGAAATACAGTGCATTCGAAAAGTATTTACTTGGCTCATCGTGCTCTAGCGACTCCTTGTGGTGGGCCGGGCACCTGCAGGCTGACTTAGGTTGTCAGTTGAACAGTATTTTCTCCAACATATTGGTGCAGCTGGCTTCCGTGCTAATCGGGCAGATGTTAAGAAGCGGTTTGGCGGGACATGTTTCGGAGGACGCATGACTCGACCTTCACCTCTCCTGAGAGCTCGTTGGGCAGTTGCAGCGATGAGACAAGATTGTAATTGGATCGCAATTGGAAATTATGAAATTGGGAGAAAAAAAATTATAGAAAATAAATGTATATTATTCAGATCCTTTGCTATGAGACTCGAATTTGAGCTCAGGTGCATCCTGTTTCCATTGAACATCCTTGAGATGTTTCTACAACTTGTTTGGAGTCCACCTGTGGTAAATTACAATTTTCTACGATCACTTTGGCACTAATTTCAGAACCTTGATGTCATTTTTCAAAACTCTAGACACAAAACTCACAACCGATGATCAAAATGCAAATTTTTCAAAACTCTAACACTTTTTCCAATTGTTTGGATACAATACACATAAAGCTAAGATCATATGTTCATTGAACTAAAATCACCTGTTCAAAGTGACACAACTTAACCTAAAAGTATTACCATTTCAAAATGCAATTCACACATTACCTGACTGTCTATTCATTTCATTACAATGATCTAAGTATCAATTGATACAACTGCTCAAAATGATAAGTAACTGTTGCATTACTCTTAATGCAAAGTTTTATGGAAACTGACAAACAATATTCCATGTTTAGATCATTAAACTTTCAGGATAACGAGATCCATTGACACCAACTACCGTGAAACATGAACCAAGTGCACTACATTATCTATGGATGTAATATTTCATCATCATTCTTTATCAGACGCTGTTTCTATGATCCCATGAACCACTTTTCCAGACCATGTTTTCAGATTTGACATTACTGTACACTCGTCGGCCACTTTATTAGGGACATCTATCTAGTACTGGGTAGGACCCCCTTTTGCATTTGTGGCCTTTCTGTTAGCTTGAATGAGTCTGGACATTCTCTTCTGACCTCTCTCATTAACAAAGTGTTTTGCCCACAGAACTGCCGCTCACTGAATGTGTTTTGTTTATCACACCATTTTCTATAAACTCTAGAGACTTTAGTGCGTAAAAAATCCCAGGAGGGCAGCTATTTCTGAGATGCTGGAACCACCATGTGTGGCACCAACAATCATACCATGGTCAAAGTTGCTTAGATTACGCATCTTGCCCGTTCTAATGTTTGGTCGAACAACAACTAAAGCTCTCTACTCTACATACTCTACAGTTGAAGTCGGAAGTTTACATACACCTTAGCCAAGTACATTTAAACTCAGTTTCACAATTCCTGACATTTAATCCTAGTAAAAATTCCCTGTCTTAGGTCAGTTAGGATCACCATTTTATTTTAAGAATGTGAAATGTCAGAATAATGGTAGAGGGAATTATTTATTTCAGCTTTTATTTCTTTCATCACATTCCCGGTGGGTCAGAAGTTTACATACAGTCAATTAGTATTTGGTAACATTGCCTTTAAATTGTTTAACTTGGGTCAAACGTCTCGGGTAGCCTTCCTCAAGTTTCCTACAATAAGTTGGATGAATTTTGGCCCATTCCTCTTGACAGAGCTGGTGTAACTGAATCAGGTTTGTGGGCCTCCTTGCTCGCACACACTTTTTCAGTTCTGCCCACAAATGTTCTATAGGATTGAGGTCAGGGCTTTGTGATGGCCACTCCAATACCTTGACTTTGTTGTCCTTAGCCATTTTGCCACAACTTTGGAAGTATGCTTGGTGTCATTGTCCATTTAGAAGACCCATTTGCGACCAAGCTTTAACTTCCTGACTGATGTCTTAAGATGTTGCTTCAATATATCCAAATAATTTTTCTACCTCATGATGCCATCTATTTTGTGAAGTGCACCAGTCCCTCCTGCAGCAAAGCACCCCCACAACATGATGCTGCCACCCCGTGCTTCACGGTTGGGATGGTGTTCTTCATTTTGCAAGCCTCCCCCTTTTTCCTCCAAACATAACTATGGTCATTATGGGCCAAACAGTTCTATTTTTGTTACATCAGACCAGAGGACATTTCTCCAAAAAGTACTACCTTTGTCCCCATGTGCAGTGGCAAACTGTAGTCTGGCTTTTTTATGGTGGTTTTGGAACAGTGGCTTCTTCCTTGCTGAGTGGCCGTTCAGGTTATGTCAATATAGGACTTGTTTATCTGTGGATATAGGTACTTTTGTACCTGTTTCCTCCAGCATCTTCACAAGGTCCTTTGCTGTTGTTCTGGGATTGATTTGCACTTTTCGCAAAAAAAATACATTCATCTCTAGGAGACAGAACGCGTCTCCTTCCTGAGTGGTATGACGGCTACATGGTCCCATGGTGTTTATACTTGCGTACTATTGTTTGTACAGATGGACGTGGTACCTTCAGGCGTTTGGAAATTGCTCCCAAGGATGAACCAGACTTGTGGAGGTCTACAATGTTTTTCTGAGGTCTTGGCTGATTTCTTTTGATTTTCCCATGATGTCAAGCAAAGAGGCACTGACCTTAAAGGTAGGCCTTGAAATACATCCACAGCTACACCTCCAATTGACTCAAATTATGTCAATTCGCTTATCAGAAACTTCTAAAGCCATGACATCATTTTCTGGAATTTTCCAAGCTGTTTAAATGCACGGTCAACTTAGTGTATGTAAACTTCTGACCCACTGGAATTGTGATACAGTGAATTATAAGTGAAATAATCTGTCTGTAAGCAATTGTTGGAAAAATTACTTGTGCCATGCACAAAGTATATGTCCTAACCGACTTGCCAAAACTATAGTTTGTTAACAAGTAATTTGTGGAGTTGTTGAAAAACTAGATTTAATGACTCCAACCAAAGTGCATGTAAATTTCCGACTTCAAATGTACATGTCTGAGGGAATCCACTGTTTAAAGTAAGCTAATTAGACTAGCCACTGAGCCTCTGCTATCCCAGCGACAGGCTGGTAGAATACCACACAAACAGACCTGTAAGCATTTATAATACTTATGTTACAGCCCCATAGAGAGCACCAGAGGAATGGTCCAGTCCTCCCCTCTTGGAGATGTTGTGAGCCTCGTTGGAGAACCTCATCAGTCATCCCTGGAACTCTATTCCAACGTTGAAGGCCAACAGAAAGTCCCGCCCACTAGGCTTTCTGTTATTGGGCAGTATGTCGCTGACCGCCAGTAGAGCGGGAAGGACCGCCCCCAACGGGTGAATGGCAGGGTGCCAGGCATCGTCAAGGTCCACGGAGTGGGCCTGGACAGGACAACCGACACACAACAGGCACACAGTAGTTATCTTGGACAACATACATACAATGGAGACAGACAACGGACAGACCACAGTTATTAGCAGACTCATTGCTTTAAAGATTCAAATGTTATGTTTATTACAAAACAAATGAAGACAGTAGGTGTACACAGTTGGTTTACCACGAGACAGTAAATAGTGACAAATACTGACAATTACATGTCTGTTGCTGGATGTTTTTTCTGTCTTTATGACCTGTCTGTCTGTTTCTCTGTCTGTCTCTGTCACTCTGCCTGCCTGCCTGTCTGTGTCTGTCTGTCTCTCCGTCTGTCTCTGTCTCTCTCTTTCTGTTTCTCTGTATTTCTCTAAATGTATCTTTGTCTGTCTGTCTTTATGTCTGTGGTAATAGGAGCCCCATAGTGTCCACATACAGTACCAGTCAAAGGTTTGGACACACCTACTAATTCAAGAAAAGAGCAGCCAACAAGTGCTCAGCATATGTGGGAACTCCTTCAAGACTTTTGGAAAAGCATTCCAGGTTAAGCTGGTTGAGAGAATGCCAATGGTGTTCCAAGCTGTCATCAAGGCAAAGGGTGGCTACTTTGAAGAATCTCAAATATAAAATATATTTTGATTTGTTTAACACTTTTTTGGTTACTACATGATTCCATATGTGTTATTTCATAGTTTTGATGTCTTCATTCTTTTTCTACAATTTAGAAAATAGTAAAAATAAAGAAAAACCCTTGAATGAGGAGGTGTGTCCAAACTCTTGACCTGTACTGCATATCTACACTTATGTGTATGCAGATCTACTGTAGATGCATCTACTCACAGCCACTCTGTTGAATAAAGGCAGCGAGGGTTGCGGAGAGTCTGGTTCCTCTGCGTCCGTATACAGAACTGATGTCATCCGGAGCGTACATATGTTGCAGGACAGAGGATGGACAGTAGAGGGCGTTAGAGAGACAGAACAGAGACAACATAACTGTTAAAACAACCTATTTTTCTCCTCTTCCCTACAACACTGTGTCCATATCACAATGTGTTTCCACACGTCTACACAGGAACTGTCACCATGGGGACTGTGAGTGACCAATCTTTACAGAGTACACTCTATTCCTCCATTCCTGTCCTGACTATTTAGTGGATGACAGAGTTTCTGCCTCTAACAGTCATGTAGTCTGTCAACTGTCTCTGTCTAACCTTAACCCTGGGTCCAGTTACTGTGTTTTGTCTGCAGGCTGTCTCTGCCTCTTACAGACTGTCACAGCACTCGACTGGATTCATAGAGTTGTCAATCGAAGAAAAGCCCTTGCCTCGTTTCCGTGTGTCTTCTCCTTCATCTGCACTGTTCTGACAACTTGGTAGATTGACATCACTACAAGCTATCTGCTTTCACATCAATTAGGGGTAGGGTGAAGGGAAGAAGACGAGGAGAAAAGGAAGCAGAAAGGTGTTGGTTCAAGTCCCAGGTGACACAAAAATGGAACTGAACTAGCAGATGAAAAGCTGCTGGTCTCTGATCCCATATACCATCCCCTGGCGTTGGGCACTTGAACACGGCACTTAACCCCTCACAATTGCTCTCCATCCAGGGGCGCTCTGTGCGGCTGACCCTGTGCCTCTCAATGGGTGTGCGTGTGTATATCTAGGGGTGTTAGGAAAGGCAGAAGACAAGTATCTAGACAAGTATCTATTCTATTATCTCACCTGACAGTGTTGTAGGGCCAACTGGAAGATGTGTGTGGTGCTGCCCAGTAGTCCCACTCCGATTGGAGTCCAGAACCATCCTCTTGCTGCGGTGGAGCAGGATGGGGGAATTTGGTAGGACTGGACACCCTGGATGAACTGTCCAAAACTGTCTGTCACACTGTCCTCTGAGCCTGGATGGTCTGTCACTGGAGGGAATGAGGAGAGGAGGGAATGGGAAGGAGGAGAGGAGGAGGAGGGGGAGAGGAGGGAGAGGGGAGAGGAGTGTTGAAGAGGACGAGGAGAGGGGAGAAGAAGGGAGACGAGGACAGGAGACAGGAATGTTTAAAACCTCCTCAGTATGTTCTTAGCTCAGTTTACTCACGTCTGAACTGAGACGAAGAACCAGAGGAGAGGTAGACAACCAACACAGACAGCCTGTGTCAATGTAGGTCTATGTACAGTATACTGTAGACCTCAACAAGACAGCCTGTATGAATAGAACAGATCAGACCAATATTTACTAATGTCAAACATTAGCTTCCTCATATCCAAGCCAGAAAGAAACACTTAGCCAATGTGCTTGTGTCCAGTATATGTGTGTGTTTTGATATTGTGGTAAAGGAAAATCCTAACACAGGAAGGAGACAGCAGAGAGTACACAGTACATAGTAGAGTGCTGAGCTTAGCTTACTGTCCAAGGCAGACTGGTGGAGTCCTCTCAGCGTAGCAGACATGGGTCTGAAGGATCTCTGACAAACACACAAACAGACGGACAGCAGTACAGTATGTCAGTAAAACAGTCCTGAGGGACAGATCGAGAGAAAGAATGAAAACATAAAATAGCAAAACTATGAAATGTTCTTTATCGTACTCTACTTTTTCTTCAGTTTTAGGCTTAGCAGAATTCCTTACAGTTTGTTGTTCTCAGTAAAGAAAATTCACCTGGGGCATCTTAGAGCAGGCTCAACTTGCCAGACTGCTCAGTTCACTTGCCCAGGCAGTAGGGCAACCCTTACAGTCCCTGCTACAACTAGGTTCCAAAGTTATACCTGGTTACCCTCAGGTGAAACAATTTGGCCAACCACTCAGGGACCTGTGGTGCCACCTCTGGCATCCGTACCAGTTAATCATTGTGACGTATGAATTACGAGTGATAGTGTTATCACTACGTAAACATTTTATGTAGGTCTACTTGTTAAATTATTTTGTGACGTGCAGTAATATTCAAGTCCTGAGAGGTCAATAAGCTTATTTGACACATCAATTAGTATTACAGACAGACAGGCTTCTAACCTCACACACTGACTGTCATTTGAATAGAGAGAGACCCACATATATCAATATATCATGAATCATGAAGCAGTGAGAGGCAGGGAGGGGGAGGAAATTCCAAAACATGAACCTCTACTCCCATCACATGCTGGGATTTTCCCTCATCATCACCATCATCATCATCAGGAGGAAGGTATTTCCTTCTTGGGTAAGGTGTGATGTTATACTCCAGAGAGACAAAGATCCCTGATACAGGACAGAGAGGGACAGGAAGTCATTGGCTTCTTAGTTGCAGACGTTCCATTAATTTGGTGCCTTTTGAGATGTGTAACTTGGTGAAAAAAGCTTTTGATTTGACCTATTTTGAACATTCTGTCATAAAAAGCACATGTTCAACCTAAAATAACCTCTCAAGAGGTTAAATAAAAAATGTCTATAGTAACTGCATATTAAGTGACAATTAAAGTAACAGGTTTGACTGTAACAGGGTTGACGATTTCACCTTAAATCGGCCATAAATCCCCTGGAAGCTTGTTGTGTGCAACAGGGAGGGGCAATTGAATGCAAGTTTCACCAAAAATAATGTAAATTGTTAAAACATGTCTAGCCTGTCTATCTATGGGTAACAGGGTTAACGTGTTATACTCGACCCACCCAGTATTCCACCACAAAATGGCCAAAAAGAGTAGAACCAGCCCACCTGCTTTTACACTATGATTTGACTAATAGATGTTCAATGTTTCTTTTGAAGTAAATATTTAAAAGGAATAGTTTCAACATATGAAAACAAGAGTTCAGTTCAGGTAACAGGGTTGATCTTAAGGGCCAGGTTTATAAAAATAAATAAATAATGTATTTCACTAATCTTCAGAAATTACATTGTCAAAGCAACAAAAAGGTTTTACAATGATAGTGAACATTTTGAGAAATGTTGGTGTCAAGTGGGTTAAACTCTTCCTGTGCAGAGAGTCTATTCATATAAAAATATCACATTTATTGAATTTTCCATGTGGTCTATATTAAAGGGCATGTCATCAAATATGAAAGGCTTTAAAAATGCAATATTGGTGTACGTTTTCTACTTAAAGGCTCATTGCAATCAAAAACATGATTTACCTGAGTGTACAAAATTCTTTCCATGACATAGACTGACCAGGTGAAACCAGGTGAAAGCTATGATCCCTTATTGATATCACCTGTACTGCAACGCTGCTGGGTTTTTCACGCTCAGCGGTTTCCCTGTGTGTATCAAGAATGGTCCACCACCCAGGACATCCAGCCAACTTGACTCAACTGTGAAAAGCATTTTAGTCAACATGGGCCAGCATCACTGTGGAACGCTTACGGCACCTTGTAGAGCCCATGCCCTGACAAATTGAGACAGCTCTAAGGGCAAAAGGGGGTGCAACTCAATATTAAGAAGGTGTTCCACACTGAGGTTGGAATAATACTGTGAAATTGTGAAAATTATGTTAATGCCCTTTTAGTGTAAGAGCTAAAACGTTGCTGGGACTATATGGGAGTGGTCTGAGTTGGAAGGGGGAAAATGACAATGTGTTATTGGCAGAAAGGTTTGGAACTCTCTTTCTTATTTGTCTATTAACTCATTTATCGATTGGTGATGTCAACAGGCAGGCCAAAACTATATCCCGTTAAAACTCCTTCTCACCAAAACAGGTTTCAAACAGCTTCAGAAATGGTTCTTTTCAAAGAAGCAAAAAAAGAATATCCAATATTTTAATTGAAAACAATCACAGTAAGGTATGTAATTGTTACCCAGAAATTATTTGATATTCAGATAAAAACAGCTGCATTGGACCTTTAAAATATCAAAAGGAAGCAAAAGGTACTAATTTCATGGAACAACCCAGGTAAGGTCTGATGTCACCTCTGGAGGGGTGAGGGGGGTGAGGCCGGAACATCTGGAACTCCTCCCACTCTCAGGACATTCCTCCAGAACATATGTCAAGCAACGTCTTCTCTCTCTGTCCGATCACCTCGCCTTCTCTTTCTTTGTCTGAGCATCATCATCATTGTCCTCATCATCAGAAGGTAAATACTCCTTCTCTGCGTGCTGTATCCATTTCCTCTCCTCTCTGTGTTATTGCACTGTGTAGGCTAGTTTCAGGACAGCAGAATATTATATTCAAACATTCATGGCATGATTAGAAATAACTGGTATCTTATGTAAATATTTGTCATGAAAACATAGAGAATGTAAAGAACAGCTTATGATACTGTGGAGAAGTTGTCTGAACAGTTAGAGGAGGCTAGTAGGGTTGTGATGGTAAGATAGTGATGGAGAGAGAGGGAGAGAGAAAGAGGTCTGATATTACTTACTAGAATCAGCTGCTTGATAATAGACTTGTAAACACATATGTATGGAAGTCTAATAGATGTATGTGATATACTATATATGATGATAGACAGGCTGACATATACAGGGTAACTAAATGTGCTCTGCTCTGTCTCCTGTCACTGACTCAGCGAAAGAGGGAGAGAGAAAAGAAGGAGAGAGAGAGGAAGAAAATAAGATTGGCTAGGCAGCAGCCTATCTCTCTAGGCACCAGCCTCCTATCTCTCTAGGGACCAGCCTCCTATCTCTCTAGGCACCAGCCTCCTATCTCTCTAGGCACCAGCCTCCTATCTCTCTAGGCACCAGCCTCCTATCTTTCTAGGCACCAGCCTCCTATCTCACTAGGTACCAGCCTCCTATATCTCTAGGCATCAGCCTCCTATCTCACTAGGCACCAGCCTCCTACTTCTCTAGGCACCAGCCGCCTATCTCTCTAGGCACCAGCCTCCTATCTCTCTAGGCACCAGCCTCCTATCTCTCTAGGCACCAGCCTCCTATCTCTCTAGGCACCAGCCTCCTATATCTCTAGGCATCAGCCTCCTACTTCTCTAGGCACCAGCCGCCTATCTCTCTAGGCACCAGCCTCCTATCTCTCTAGGCACCAGCCTCCTATCTCTCTAGGCACCAGCCTCCTATCTCTCTAGGCACCAGCCTCCTATCTCTCTAGGCACCAACCTCCTATCTCTCTAGGCACCAGCCGCCTATCTCTCTAGGCACCAGCCTCCTATCTCTCTAGGCACCAGCCTCCTATCTCTCTAGGCACCAGCCTCCTATCTCTCTAGGCACCAGCCTCCTATCTCTCTAGGCACCAACCTCCTATCTCTCTAGGCACCAGCCTCCTATCTCTCTAGGCACCGGCATCCTATCTCTTTAGGCACCAGCCTCCTATCTCTCTAGGCACCAACCTCCTATCTCTCTAGGCACCAACCTCCTATCTCTCTAGGCACCAGCCTCCTATCTCTCTAGGCACAGGCACCTGCCATGTACTAACGCCCTCCAGTCACACATACTGTACTGTGGAATCTGTCTTTGTCACTGGGAGTGGGTGGATATGAGAATCAGCGTTTAGCTGGCACTAAGCAGGACAGGGAGTAGAGAGGCACTGCTGGGCTCTCTGAGAGGGGTTACTGTGCTGAATAAGGTAGGGGAGGTGGGAGAGAGAGGGAGTGAGAGGGAGGGAGGGGAAGAGTGAGTGAGAGAGAGAAAGGCAGGGAGCGATGTGGTAATTCACAAATGTGTTTTGATTCAAAAAAGTGTAGGTTACTGTTTTACATATAGAGGGCGATGGGATCTTTATGTTCAGTGATAATTAACATGAAGTACTGAGGTGAATCTTAACCAGAGCCCTTTCTAGACAGTAAGCTCCAATACCACCTGTTTCAACTCATCTGACCCAATCAAGATAACATTTATCCTCCATGACTGGGCCAGTGACATCATCAACTCTGCAAATATATCCTCTGGTTGTTTATTGTCCAAAACACATTTATACTAGAAACACATTCATACTTTATTTCCATTCCACAGAATAAAGAAACAGGCAGGACAGGAATGAGCTAATATTGGATTTAAATTTAGAGCAAGAGGAAGTCTTAGCCCTGGGTTGGCGGAGAGTGTTGACAGACAGACCAGCCAACCACACCAGTCTAGGGTTGCATCCCAAATGGCTCTAGGCTGGGGTCCCACATGGCACCCAGCCTAGAGCCTTATAGTTAAACACTTCAACCCAGACTGATGCTGGAATAATATGCTACTGAATAGCTTGTATTTTCATCATTTATTTTCTCATTATAATTTTTTTCTTCGCTGTCCTCTCTCTCATGTTCATATAATATTATTACTTTTGCTATTGTTTTACAGCTGTAGCTGAAACGACAGACGCCATGGCAACCTTGGATGGTTTTCCCGCCAGTTTCTATGGTGAGCCGGGGGTGTTGGGCATGTTATCCAATGGGATCAGTGCGTTCCTGGTTCTACTGCAGAACTTCAACACCGCTAGAACCGGAGTACCGCCGCAGGGGGTGGAAAACATTCTGGCAGGTACGCTAATCAATCCATCCATTCATCATGATCACTGTCTAACTCTACTCTCTGTTCTTGCTGTTGTGTTTCAGTTGGTTGTTCAGCATCAGTAACAGTGTTGTGTGTTTGTAGGTGGTTGTTCAACATCACTAACTGTGTTGTGTGCTTGCAGGTGTTCACCTGATTCTGATAGGTGGTGTGTGTCAGCTGATCGCCGGCCTCCTGTCGTTCCGCAAATACGACCACCTAAGCAGCACTGCCTTCATCGGCTACGCAGCGCTCTGGGGGAGCTATGGCGCCACACGCATCTTCCAGGGTGCCTCCCAACCAATCACAACCAACTTGACCCTGTCACATGACCTGATGAGCAACATGACAATGCACACTTCCCTCATAACCAACCTATCTCTGTCAGCGGAACTCATCAACGGCACCTCGCGGAGCCCTGATTGGCTGTTCTTCCTGCACATTCCCCAGACTGCCATTGCGGGATTGGTCCCATACATCCTCCTCTCCTTCCTATTGGCCTTCTGCTCGGCCACGGTAAACGTCATCATGCCCTTTGTGTTCGGCGCCATCTCGCTGACGCTGCTGTTCGAGGCCGTGGTATTAGGAGTGTCCTCCGCCTGGCCGCTGATTGTCTCCGGTATTCTAGAACTCCTCATCCTTCTTTTCGCCATGTACGGCAGCGCTGCCCTGCTGGTGAAAGGCCTGGCACAGCGCTACATCTTGAAGGGGTTCGGCAACCCCCTGTTTAACGTGCTCCTACTGGGGACCAATCAAACTCCCAAGGCCAGCGCTCAGAGCCTGGGACAGGAGAAGAAGAAGAACACGAAGTACGCTGAACCTCAAGCGCTCTGCTTTTTTTGCGACACCGTGTCTCCATTCATCCTGTTGTTCTACTGCTTCGGCTACGTCACGTCCTTCTCCCTGGGGGCCGTGTGGGTGTCCATCATCTCTGCTGCTCAGCTCCTCTCCAGCTACTACGCTCACCTGCGGCATGATGGCTACCTGGCCATCAAGGCCGGGCTGCATGCCACCTACTGGCTGACCAAGGCGTGGGAGGAGTTTGTGTTGTCGCCCCTGATCGTGTCGGAGCCGAAGGTAGAGGTGGCTGCTGGAAGACAGGCAATGGTTGGTGATTGGTTCTTTGTGACGGCAGCGCTGCTCATTTTAGTGGTTAGTCTCAGTAATGACGCCCTGGAGGTGGCCCACAATGCATTGTTCCTGCTGCTGTCCGTGTCCACGGTCCCCCAGATCCCCCTCCAGGGGTACTACATGTTCTTTGGGGTGTCCTGCTCCCTGTTTGCCGCCTCCTCGCTTTACGGGACATTCTGCCGCCTCATCAACTCCATTGCTGAGAAGATTCTGATCCCTGTGGGTCCTCAGCTCGTCTCCTCTGACCGCCTCCGCGCCGTCCTGTGCTGCTGCTGTTCCCCGGGGAAACTCCAGGGGGCGCTGTCATCATCACCACCAACAATTCAGATCACTGACACCCTATTCTACCTGACCAACGGGGTGGCAGCTCTCTCGGCACTCCACTCGGCCTCGTCCAGTCAGAGCGGGGTGTTCCTGCGGCTGAGCGTTCCGTGGGTGCTGGTGTCAGGAGCGTTGGTACAGGGGTTGGTCAGCAGACTGCAAGTCAGGGGAGGACAGAGATTTGGATCTGTCATCCCATCCTTCTACATGGTTGTCTGGGCTACATGGACATGGTACCGCTTCGCAGGTACATGGTTGACTTGTGCTGCCTCCTAAATGACACCCTATTCCTTATACAGGGCTCTTGTAAAAAGTAATGCACTATATACAGTGAGGGAAAAAAGTATTTGATCCCCTGCTAATTTTGTACATTTGCCCACTGACAAAGAAATGATCAGTCTATAATTTTAATGGTAGGTTTATTTGAACAGTGAGAGACAGAATAACAACAAAAAAATCCAGAAAACCGCATATCAAAAATGTTATAAATTGATTTGCATTTTAATGAGGGAAATAAGTATTTGCCCCCTCTCAATCAGAAAGATTTCTGGCTCCCAGGTGTCATTTAGATAGGTAATGAGCTGAGATTAGGAGCACACTCTTAAAGGGAGTGCTCCTAATCTCAGTTTGTTACCTGTATAAAAGACACCTGTCCACAGAAGCAATCAATCAATCAGATTCCAAACTCTCCACCATGGCCAAGACCAAAGAGCTCTCCAAGGATGTCAGGGACAAGATTGTAGACCTACACAAGGCTTGAATGGGCTAAAAGACCATCACCTAGCAGCTTGGTGAGAAGGTGACAACAGAACTGTCAATCTCCCTCGGCCTGGGGCTCCACGCAAGATCTCACCTCGTGGAGTTGCAATGATCATGAGAACGGTGAGGAATCAGCCCAGAACTACATGGGAGGGCCTTGTCAATGATCTCAAGGCAGCTGGGACCATAGTCACCAAGAAAACAATTGGTAACACATTACACCGTAAAGGACTGAAATCCTGCAGCGCCCGCAAAGTCCCCCTGCTCAAGAAAGCACATATACATGCCCGTCTGAAGTTTGCCAATGAACATCTGAATGATTCAGAGGACAACTGGGTGAAAGTGTTGTGGTCAGATGAGACCAAAATGGAGCTCTTTGACATCAACTCAACTCGCCGTGTTTGGAGGAGGAGGAATGCTGCCTATGACCCCAAGAACACCATCCCCACCGTCAAACATGGAGGTGGAAACATTATGCTAAGGGGGTGTTTTTCTGCTAAGGGGACAGGATAACTTCACCGCATCAAAGGGACGATGGACGGGGCCATGTACCGTCAAATCTTGGGTGAGAACCTCCTTCCCCCAGCCAGGGCATTGAAAATGGGTCGTGGATGGGTATTCCAGCATGACAATGACCCAAAACACACAGCCAAGGCAACAAAGGAGTGGCTCAAGAAGAAGCACATTAAGGTCCTGGAGTGGCCTAGCCAGTCTCCAGACCTTAATCTCATAGAAAATCTGTGGAGGGAGCTGAAGGTTCGAGTTGCCAAACGTCAGCCTCGAAACCATAATGACTTGGAAAAGATCTGCAAAGAAGAGTGGGACAAAATCCCTCCTGAGATGTGTGCAAACCTGGTGGCCAACTACAAGAAACGTCTGACCTCTGTGATTGCCAACAAGGGTTTTGCCACCAAGTACTAAGTCATGTTTTGCAGAGGGGTCAAATACTTATTTCCCTCATTAAAATGCAAATCAATTTCTGGATTTTTTTGTTGTTGTTATTCTGTCTCTCACTGTTCAAATAAACCTACCATTAAAATTATAGACTGATAATTTCTTTGTCAGTGGGCAAACGTACAAAATCAGCAGGGGATCAAATACTTTTTCCCCCCACTCTAGGGAATAGGGTACCATTTGGGACATACCCTGAAGGATTAGATTAGAAGACTTTATTATCCATTAGGTTTACGCAAAATGGAAATTTGGCTTTGGCGCTAACATACATATAGAATTTTACTCATTTCACACATCGACAGATCCTAACAGGAAGAATGCGCCTTTAAGTTTGGCCTAAATCATACAATAATGTCAAGAGGAGACTTGCAGGATAGTTAGTCAGTGTTACTGTTGTTGTTGTTGTCTCCATGCTCTGTCACCTGTTTAGTAACCAGTACTCTCTGTTCTATTCTCAGGCCTCATGCTACAGATCTCTCCAGCAGGGTCCTTAGGGTTCACAGCTGGAACCATCGCTTTCCTGGTCATCAACGCTTTCCTCATGCTCATCGGTCAGTCTCTTCATGAAATGACCAAAATCTACCTGTTCACCTGCTTCAACAGATAAAGAGAGTGAAAAACGGTTGTGTTTGGCACCCTATTCCTTATGTAGCCCTATGGGCACTGGTCGCAAGTAGTGCTTCACCGTAGTGCAGGGATCATCAACTATATTCAGCCGAGGGCCAATTACAAATCATTTGTAGACTGCAAATGAACCACAAGAAGCCCGAACAGATATAACATTTGACTAAAACATAGTAATTTCAAACATTGCTTACATTTCTACACAATCACATATATCTCTCTATTATGCGTGGGAATACCTTGGAACAGATTTCCAAAATTAAAATCAATTGGAGCTGATTTGCTGGTGTTTTTGCAGTCTTTTATATCCAACAATTGTTTTTGCTCAGAAAAATGTATAGGCCAAATAAATGTGTCCGCGGGCCGCCGTTGGGGAAGCCTGATATAGGGCATAGGTGACCATTAGGGACACATGCAGTGTATTCATCCTGTATTGCTAACTTTCTCCATGTCTTCTCCCCTCCAACACTCCATTTCTACATCTCTCCATATTTCCATGTGTCCACCCCCCAGCTGCATATGGGAACCTGGTCCTCTTGTCTCTGACCACAGTCATGGAGGTAGTCCTGGTCTGTTTCCTCCTGTCCACCCTCCAACAGCTCCCCTACCAGCTGGAGAGTAAGGAACCTGCTTCTCACCTCACTACCCTTACGGTCTCAGACCTACTGCACAGTATCTCTACCATAGTGAACATGTACGCTTTCTGTTCAAAACATTGCATTATGTACACATTGTTTTGATACCTAGATGTTAGTTGAATGTCACTTCTAACATTGCTCTTGCATTCTTCCTACAGTTGCCATGCTAGCTGTGTTCTCTATCATCTGTGTGTATGGAGCCCTGGCATCGCTGGTCAACTGTACCTTCTCTCAGAGACTGCTGCCCCTTGGCCCGCCGCTGTTCAAGGTGAGAACAATACACTCCATTCCGTATTTCATTCTGTTCCATTCTATTCCGTTCCATTCCATTCAATTCCATTCTATTCCGTTCCATTCTACTCCATTCCATTCCGTTACATTCTATTCTATTCCATTCTGTTCCCGTTCCATTCCATTTATTTCTGTTCTGTTCCATTTCATTCCATACCATTCCGTCCTACTCCATTCTGTTACGCTCCATATCGTCTCTCTCTGTGTTGTGTCTCAGGATGTGAAGCAGCGGAAGGCGTTGTCGCCTGACTCGCCCTGTCCCGTAGCAGACTCCAGGCTGACTAGTGGACTCCTGAAAATCAACAGACTGCTAGACGACGGGGGGGTCTGTGGAATCCCCACCGACACTGTCTACGCCCTGGCTGCCTCCTGCAAGAACCCTCACGCCATCGAGAGCATCTACAACATCAAGGTAACACTCACATTATCAGTAACATACTGTCCTCATACTCTTAAACAAGCCAATGTTACTCCAGCAAGTAGGCTACTGGTCCTTTGAGCCTGATATGAACAATTGTCCTGGAACAATCCTAATTGTGAAATGTCTGTGAATTGTCATGCACTGGCTCACAAAATTTTGTTTTGGGATGAAACTTTGGTTGAAACTGGATAACACCTGACCTTTGACCTCTAACCTCTCTTTGACCCCTTTTAGGACTGCCCAGCAGAGAAGCCAATCTGTATCTCCAGTGTAGAGCAGCTGGGCCAAGCCCCTTGACCCCTGACCTCTAACCCCTGACCTGTCTCTCTGACCCCTAACCAGGACCGCCCAGCAGAGAAGCCGATCTGTATCTGTATTTCCAGTGTGGAGCAGCTGGTGGCTGCCAAGCCCCCCTTCAGTCCTCTACTCTGGGAGTTCCTGAGGAACGTCTACCCTGGAGGAATCAGCTGCATCGTCTGCAAGGGAGATTGGCTACTCAGACTGGGTCAGTACCATGGTGGCAAATTACCAGTGGAGGCTGCTGAGGGCAAGACGGCTCATAATAATATTTTGAATGGAGTGTAATAGATGGAATGGAGTGAATGGAATGGTGTCAAACATGTGGTTGACTTTTGGGGGTCTACCTAAACTAAAATAGTGTTTTTAATCGTTGTGTTCGCACCTGTGTCGGTCAAGTTTTGCTGAGATAATGGTCTACATGTGTTGTCCAGGTGTGGGTCCGGCCTACGACCTTGTGGGGACCAAGGACAGCATTATGATCCGAGTCCCTGACCACACCGTCACCGGACACCTGTGTGACATCACCGGCCCACTCGCCATCACCTCAGCCAATCCCAGCGGAGAACCCGACAGCACGCACCACGACATGGTCATCAGGTAACAGTCTAGCATAATACTCACCAGTACTCAAGCGTGTTGACGCTTATTCATAAAACATTATAGTGGTAAATGATCACCATTTATAACATGTCATAAATGGTGCACATTGCAGCTCCAATGTAATAATTAGATACCAACATTTCCACAGCTATGCTGCCTTCATCAGGGTTTCATCAAATGATGACTATTTAACCTGGAGAGAACTATTTGATGTGATGCTGAGAGTGATGTCATTATTGAGGTATTTCTGCGTCCAGGAGTCTTGTTATAGACCGGTTTGATCTTTCCAGTCAGACTGGTTTGGTATCAGTCAGCCTGCTGTGTAAATGTACAGTTATGCTAATGTGACTGTGTTAGTCCTCGACTCGTTATGGGGTCATAATGTAGATGATGTTCTTTACTCTTGATGCTGTTCTGAACCTGTACCTGAACTTACTCTCAAACTGTCTTCCTAATACTGATAGTGACACTGTCTCCTCTATCTGTGTGTGTTTCAGTCGTCTGGGCCATAAGATCCAGGGTGTTTTGTGTGACGGGGATTCCAACGAGGTCGTAGCCTCCACAGTGGTCAACTGCCTCAAGATAGATGAAGGTATGATGTCACAGTGCAGTACAGACTCCCACTACAATAAGTCATAACTAACCTCTTAGGCTGTCTGTTGTCCCACCTAGGGTTGCAACATTCCAATAACTTTCCCCAAATTCCCAGGTTTTCCAGATATCCTAGTTGGAAGATTCCTGGATTTCAGAAGGATTTAAGTAGGAATTTCCAAAATCCTCCAACCAGGAATTTAGTTAAAGTTACTGAGACTTTGCAACCATAGTCCCACCCAATGGTTCCTTGTGTGTCAATGATCACTTAGTCAGAATTGTTTCCTTCTCCCCCAGGTACGATTAGCATCGTGAGGGAGGGCTGTGTCCCGGCTATCAAGGTTCGACAGATCTTTGAGAGGGTGAAGAGCAGTATGCTATGAAGAGGACCTTCACACTCCATCCTCTCCTACATTCTCGCTTCCATCCACCTCTCCTTCCCACATTCCCTCCCTCCATCCTATGTTGACCAATGATGACGCTCAGATCAGATACTGGACCCACACATCTCAGGCCACCAGCCAATGAAGAGTGTTCTCTTAAAGATAACTGAAGATTAAATGTGAAGAGTGTAAAAACGCGGCATAATTGTTGTAATGTTGGGCTAACTAAATGCTAATCAATTCGTTGTGATGAGAGGACTGTAGTGAAAGCCAAATGCAATCTTTGCTGACCTTATTGTTATAACAAATGTTTTAATCAGGGAAATTACCTATGTATTCATTCAGTATATTTGTTGTAGTTTTAGAGGTACGATACAGATGTTGTGAATTCTAGATTGATGTTAGATTTTTGTTCTGTAATAAAGTGCGACCAGAAAACACCATAATACCTTGATGTTGAATTAAGTCTAAAATAAACATTTGTTAAGGACTATGTAGTGTGGATAAATGTGTGATGCTTCTGGGGAGAAATGAAGGATTATTTATTGTTATGGTGAGGTAAGATTTATGTGGGATTTAATGTATTGTTCCATATGGGAGATTTACACAGGCCAAACAGCATACATGCAACATTTAAATGACCCGATTTCTATCATTTGTCCTGACAATGTGTTGCAATGGTTATATGTGTATATGTATGTTATTGTTTAAATCTATTTCATATTAAAACTCAACTAAACTAACATTTCCAGTTTCTTTTCTGTTTTCAATACCGTAACCAATATTTCTCATGTCTTAATAATGAATAAACAAGTGTCAATGATCAGCCTAAAACAAGATGTCTCCACCACAAGACCCAGCATATGAACAGATAAAAACCACATTAATGAATAGAACATTATTATAGGATCTCCATGTATAAAACAGGTCTGCAGAACTATGGAGTAGGGCTCTTTTGGGTCTAGTTTTAGAGCATGCTTTATATCCTGCTTTTAACCTTACAGCAGACTCTGGGGAAATCCACTTCCTGCATAGTTGGTCAACTAGAAACCAATTCTAATTTGCAATGAATCCTGGGCAAGAGGAAATACAGCTAAGATAATAACATTTTCATTTAAAATGGTCTCCAATAGAAATGGGTCATTCCAGTAGAGATCTGAGGTGCATGCATTCATTTCGAGGTAAAACATGTAGGCTATAGAACGTTCTATCCATCACCATTCAAAATGGCCTCCAAAAGAGCTGGGACATTCCAGTGGATCTCTGAGGTGGGGTTCTAGTAGCCTCTACCCAGGAGCTCTGCTTCACAAACACGCGTAACCAACCTCCAAAAGCATCTTACCCAGTCACGCTAGCTATTTGACAGCAGTAGGGACACTTCAGGGTGAGGAGTGAGTTTCATACATGCCCATCTGCTACAGAAGGATGTTATTCAAAATGCAATGTAGTTTCCCTGATATAAATACAGTACCAGTCAAAACTTTGGACACACCTACTCATTCCAGGGTTTTTCTTTATTTTCACTATTTTCTACATTGTATATTAATAGTGAAGACCTCAAAACTATGAAATAACACATATGGAAACTTGTAGAAACCAAAAATGTGTTAAACAAATGAGAATAGGAGTGACATTAAGGGTTGCCCTATTGCCTGGGGCAAGTGAACTGAGCAGTCACGCAAGTTGCAGTCACACAGAGGTTTCTCCATTGGGAAGGGGATTTTTTGCAAAGAATTCCAGTATCCTAAAACGGATATATCTGGTTCTTCCCCATTGTTTAAGTGAAGACAGACAATTTATGGCATTTATTGCAGTCGGGCAAGTTGAGCCTGCTACATGTGTGTGCTTTGTACAGTGTCTAGTAAAAGTCTACACGCCTAATGCACAGGTTCTACATGGCGATACCATTCCCAAGAGCCTCTTTCACCCCTCAGAAACTCTCTCACCCCTTTCTCAGCTCTCAGAACCTCTCTCACCCCTCTCTCACCACCACAGGATGCTGGTGGGAGGAGTTATAAGAGGATGGGATCGTTGTAATGGCTGGAATAGAATATGGAGCGTTATCAAACACATCAAGCATATGGAAACCACCTTTGACTCCATTCCATTCAAGCATTCCAGCCATTACAATGAGCCTCCTATAGCTCCCCTCACCAGCCTTCTCTGATCACCCCTCAGATGGAGACAAATTCCACTTAAACAGAGGCAGTGAGAATGATGAATTGATTGGGGAAAATGCCCAGGGCCAGGACCAACAAAGAACTGAAGATTAGCCTCCTTATCAACATGTTTTAAGTAAGTGAGAAACACAAAATAAGATAAAAGCAGTAAGGAAAGTGTTGTGAAGGTACACAGGAGAAGATGAGAAGGTTGATCTGGGGAAATATCCAGCAGGGCTAACAAAAGATGGATGTACTTCCTTGTAAAATGAATGACTGATAGTTACTGGCATCACTATTCATCAGTCTTCACTTGTATCATTCTTCTTCATCCATCCTCAGCATCCAGAATGCTCATCCAAATGATTTATGTAGGTTTTACTTGACGATACCATCCCATGAGACCCTCTCACTCCTCAGATCCCCCTCACCCCTCAGAACCTCTACCACCCCTCATAACCTCTCTCACCCCTCAGAACCTCTCTCACCCCTCAGAACCTCTCTCACCCCTCAGAACCTCTCCCACCCCTCAGAACCTCTCCCACCCCTCATAACCTCTCTCACCCCTCAGAACCTCTCTCACCCCTCATAACCTCTCTCACCCCTCAGAACCTCTCTCACCCCTCAGAACCTCTCTCACCCCTCAGAACCTCTCTCACCCCTCAGAGCCTCTCCCACCCCTCATAACCTCTCTCACCCCTCAGAACCTCTCTCACCCCTCAGAACCTCTCTCACCCCTCAGAGCCTCTCCCACCCCTCATAACCTCTCTCACCCCTCAGAAACTCTCTCACCCCTCAGATCCCCCCTCACCCCTCAGAGCCTCTCTCACACCTCAGAGCCTCTCCCACCCCTCATAACCTTTCTCACCCCTCAGATCCCCCCTCACCCCTCATAACCTCTCTCACCCCTCAGAACCTCTCTCACCCCTCAGAGCCTCACTCACCCCTCAGAGCCTCTCTCACCCCTCAGAGCCTCTCTCACCCATCAGAACCTCTCTCACCCCTCAGAGCCTCTCTCACCCCTCAGAACCTCTCTCACCCCTCATAACCTCTCTCATCACTCAGTGCCTTGGCTCACCCCTTAGAGCCTCGCTCACCCCTCATAACCTCTCACCCCTCAGAGCCTCTCTAATCCTTCTCTCACCCCTCAGAACCTCTCTCGCCCCTCAGAACCTCTCTCATCCCTCAGAGCCTTTGCTCACCCCTCAGAACCTCTCTGACCCCACTCTAACCCCTCAGAACCTCTCACCCCTCAGAGCCTCACACACCCCTCAGAAATTCTCTCACCCCTCAGAACTTCTCTCACCCCTCAGAGCCTCTCACCCCTCAGAACCCCTCTCACCCCTCTTTCACCTCTCAGAGCCTCTCTCACCCCGCTCTCACCCCTCAGAATCTCTCACCCCTCAGAGCCTCTCTCACCCCTCTCTCACCCCTCAGAACCTCTCGCCCCTCAGAGCCCCTCTCACCCCTCAGAACCTCTCAGACCTCAGAGCATCTCCCTCATCCTTCTCTCACCCCTCAGAACCTCTCTCACCCCTCAGAACCTCTCTCACCCCTCAGACTCTTTGTTCACCCCTCAGATCCTCGCTCACCTGTCAGAAACTCTCTGACCCCTCTCTCACCCCTCAGAACCTCTGACCCCTCAGAGCCTCTCTCATCCATCTCTCACCCCTCAGAGCCTAGCTCCCTACTCAGAACCTCTCTTACCCATCAGAACCTCTCTCACCCCACATAGCCTCTCACCCCTCTCTCACCCCTCAGAGCCTATCTCACCCCTCTTTCACCCCTCAGAGCCTCTCTCACCCCTCAAAACCCCTCTTACCCCTCTTTCACCCCTCAGAGGCTTTCTCACCCCTCTCTCACTCCTCAGAACCTCTCTTTCCTCAAAAACCTCTCTTACCTCTCAGAGCCTCTCTTACCCCTCAGAGCCTCTCTCACCCCTTTCTCACCCCTCAGAGCCTCTATCAACCCTCTCTCACCCCTCAGATTCTCTTTCACCCATCAGAACCTCTCTCACCCCTCTCTCCAGAGTTGTGGACTCGAGTCACATGACTTGGACTCCAGTCTGACTCAAGTCACAAATTTGATGACTTGAGCCTCGACTTGATAGAAAAGAAAATAACTTGAGATTTGACCTGGACTTGGAGCCTAAAGACTCGGGACTTGACGTTGACTTGAGACTGATGACTTAAAATAATCTGGCCAGGTTTTGTAATGTTTTAGATGCCTTCCCTGTGGCTCAGTTGGTAGAGCATGGTGTTTGCAACGCCAGGGTTGTGGGTTCGATTCCCACGGGGGGGCCAGTGCAAAAAAATTATAATACTAATAAATTCAAGAAAATGCATGGAATAAAAATGAAATGTATGTATTCACTACTGTAAGTTGCTCTGGATAAGAGCGTCTGCTAAATGACTAAAATGTTATGTTTTGTCACTCATTTTGTAGCACAGCGTATACATGGACGGATTACTCTTCACAAAACCAGAGACAGTAGCCACATCGGCCTTGCAAAAAAACAGCAACAGATTAGCTAGTGAAACGCACACTTGGCACTCTGATTGGACCAGCCAACTGTCAATCAGCACAGGTCGGGTGTGATTTGCTGTACAGCTATAGGAATTATTTGTGAGAGCAAAATTGCAAGATTATGTTATAATACTTTTATTGCGTCAAATGGTTGTTTTATGCAACAGAATAGAGTATTCTTAACTATTGTGTGTGTTCTACTGAGGATGGACCTCTGGGAGATAACACTGACAGGAGATTTACTATGTCTTTTGGGTGATAAAATCTAAAGAGCATTCCAGAGCATGAGTTAATGTTTCTGTTCTATACCGTACCAGGGAGAGATGGTTCCAGTTTGGAGTCAGAGGGCCAGACACTGGTCTCTACACAATGAAAACTGTTGACACAGCAGATACTGTCTGCTATGTATTATAGGAATCTTTCATACAGATCTTAACCTTGTGATCCATTCTATATATCTGTTGTTCGTCATGTAGGTTGAAAGGGGTGTATCTTGGCTATAAAAGACCTTTGTAATTTTGTCTCGGGCTCTCAACGAATCGTTTGATCGTGAATCGTCGACCAGCCATGACCAGCCATCATTATCGTAGAGCACTCAATCGATTCACTTTATATGTGTGCGTTGTATTGACCGGCTCCCTTATTAATAAGTGAATAAAGATTCAGTTTAAGTTTAACTCTGACTTGTGTGATAAGTTTATCTCTCCTCATTTGATAGTAAACAAATGAACCACCACATAGTGCAGAGCAAAGTCAGATTATAGGATGAGGATTGCCATAATAAATAAATACGCAGCTCCAAAAGTTGTTTACTGATCAAGAATATTAACTATTTACTTTGTAAACTCACCAGCAATGGGGCAACATTTACTAGCATAGGCCTACTGGTCTTTTGAAAGTATTCAGAACCCTTGACTTATTCCACATTTTGTTACGTTATAGCCTTATTCTAAAATGGATTAAACAAATAAAAATCCTCAGCAATCTACCCACAATACCCCATAATGACAAAGCAACATTTATGAGAATGTATTAAAAAATGGAAATACCTTATTTACATAAGTATTCAGACCCTTTGCTATGAAACTTGAAATTGAGCTCAGGTGCATCCTGTTTCCATTGATCAACTTTGAGATGTTTCTACAACTTCATTGGAGTCCACCTGTGGTAAATTCAATTGATTGGACATGATTTGGAAAGGCACCCACCTGTCTATATAAGGTCCCCAGTTGAGAGTACATTTCAGAGCAAAAACCAAGCCATGAGATCGAAGGGATAGACTGTAGCGCTCAGAGACAGGATTGTGTTGAGGCACAGATCTGGGGAAGGGTATCAAAACATTTATTCAGCATTGAAGGTCCCCAAGAACACAGTGGCCTCCATCATCTTAAATAGAAGAAGTTTGGAATCACCAAGAATCTTCCTAGAGCTGGCTGCCCAGCCAAACTGAGCAATCAGGGGACAAGGGCCTTGGTCAGGGAGGTGACCAAGAACCCGATGGTCACTCTGACAGAGCTCTAGAGTTCCTCTGTGGAGATGGTAGAACCTACCAGAAGGACAACCATCTCTGCAGCACCACCAAACAGGCCTTTATTTTATGGTAGAGCGGCTAGACGGAAGCCACTCCTCAGTAAAAGGCACATGAGAGCCCGCTTGGAGTTTGCCAAAAGACTCTCAGACCATGAGAAACAAGATTCTCTGGTCTGATGAAACCAAGATGGAACTCTTTGGCCTGAATGCCAAGCGTCACATTTGGAGGAAACCTGGCACCATCCCTACAGTGAAGCATGGTGTTGGCAAAATCATGCTGTGGGGATGTTTTCAATGTCAGAGACTGGGAGACTAGTCATGAGCGAGTAAAAGATGGACGGAGTAAAGTACACAGAGATCCTTGATGAAAACCTGCTCCAGCGCGCTCAGGAGCTCAGACTGGACAACGACCCTAAACACACAGCCTAGACAACGCAGGAGTGGCTTCTGGACAAGTCTCTGAATGTCCTTAAATGACCCAGCTAGAACCTGGATTTGAACCCGATCGAACATCTCTGGAGAGACCTGAAAATAGCTGTGCAGCAACGGTCCCCAACCAACCTGATGGAGCTTGAGAGGATCTACAGAGAAGAATGGGAGAAACTCTCCAAATACAGGTGTGCCAAGCTTGTAGCGACATACCCAAGAAGACTCTAGGTTGTAATCGCTGCCAAAGGTGCTTCAACAAAGTACTGAGTAAAGGGTCTGAATGCTTATGTAAATGTGATATTTCATTTTTTTTATTTGTAATACATTTGCAAACATTTCTAAAAACCTGTTTTTGCTTTGTCATTATGGGGTATTGTGTGTAGATTGACGTGGGAAACAACTATTTAATCAATTGTAGAATAAGGCTGTAATGTAACAAAATGTGGAAAAAGTCTTGGTGTCTGAATACTTTCCGAATGCACTGTAACAATTGCTTGAAATGTATAATTTACTTATGAAGCTTGTGCCTCGACTAACCTGTACCCCCGCACATTGACTTGGTACCAGCATGGATGAAGTAAATGTATTTTCTCCATCCACCATATAGGTCAGTTGACGTGCACCAACCACTCCATCGATGTTTTCAGTTATATCCTCTGCCTTTATTTATTGCGCCACCCCAGAAATAACCTCCTTGAAAGGCGCCCTTCTATGAAAATCCATACAGGAAACATTCCATTCGGATATCTTTTTGAGTCTTAAAACACTCTTCTTCTGCTCCGCAGACACACAAAAAAATTGAAATAAGATCACTTCTTGTGACTCTCACCGACTTCACACTTTCCTCTAACACATTCCAGATTTTCCTTGAGACTTAATTAAATGGATTTTCCAAGTAGCATTGATCCAAAACCCTGACTCGGACTAAAAACAAGTCTAGTGGTTTCCTGTTTTCCACCACAGCATTACTTCTCTTGTTTCTTTTTCTTCGCCACGGTAACCAACTCATTCTCACTTTTTATACTATTAGCTTCACCCTTCACTCACAAGCAGTTTCAAACAAAACCACCATCTCTCTTGGCAGAAATGTTTGCTGTTGCTTTCACATGTTTAAGTTGGGGATAGGGGGCAGTATTTGCACGGCCGGATAAAAAACGTACCCGATTTAAACTGGTTACTACTCTTGCCCAGAAACGAGAATATGCATATAATTAGTAGATTTGGATAGAAAACACTGTAAAGTTTCTAAAAATGTTTGAATGGTGTCTGTGAGTATAACAGAACTCATATGGCAGGCCAAAACCTGAGAAGATTCCATACAGGAAGTGCCCTGTCTGACAATTTGTTCTCCTTCTGTGGTATCTCTATCAAAAATACAGCATGCTGTAACGTGACATCTTCTAAGGCTTCCATTGGCTCTCAGAAGGCGCCAGAAAGTGTAATGGGGTGTCTGCAGTCTCTGGGCGAAGTACAGCAGCTCTGTTTGTGAGTGGTCAGGCTAGGAACAGTGACACTGGAGATGCGCGTTCATGTGAATTCAATTTTTTTTTCTTTCAGCCTTTGAATGAATACAACGTCGCCCGGTTGGAATATTATCGCTATTTTACGAGAAAAATTGCATAAAAATTGATTTTAAACAGCGTTTGACATGCTTCGAAGTACGGTAATGGAATATTTTGACATTTTTTGTCACGAAATGCGCTCGTGCGTCACCCTTCGGATACTGACCTGAACACACGAACAAAACGGAGGTATTTGAATATAACTATGGATTATTTGGAACCAAAACACGGGGGGGCCAGCACAGAAAAAAAAATGTATGAAATGAAATGTATGCATTCACTACTGTAAGTCGCTCTGGATAAGAGCGTCTGCTAAATGACTAAAATGTAAAATGTAAAAAAAATTGTTGTTGAAGTAGAAGTCCTGGGAGTGCATTCTGACGAAGTACAGCAAAGGTAATCCAATTTTTCTTATAGTAAATCTGAGTTTGGTGAGGGCCAAACTTGGTGGGTGTCAAATTAGCTAGCCGTGATGGCCGGGCTATGTACTCAGAATATTGCAAAATGTGCTTTCGCCGAAAAGCTATTTTAAAATCTGACACAGCGATTGCATAAAGGAGTTCTGTATCTATAATTCTTAAAATAATTGTTATGTATTTTGTGAACGTTATTCATGAGTAATTTAGTAAATTCACCGGAAGTTTGCGGTGGGTATGCTAGTTCTGAACATCACATGCTAATGTAAAAAGCTGGTTTTTGATATAAATATGAACTTAATTGAACAAAACATGCATGTATTGTATAAAATAATGTCCTAGGAGTGTCATCTGATGAAGATCATCAAAGGTTAGTGCTGCATTTAGCTGTGGTTTTGGTTTTTGTGACATATATGCTTGCTTTGAAAATGGCTGTGTGATTATTTTTGGCAGGGTACTCTCCTGACATAATCTAATGTTTTGCTTTCGCTGTAAAACCTTTTTGAAATCGGACAATGTGGTTAGATTAACGAGAGTCTTGTCTTTAAAATGGTGTAAAATAGTAATATGTTTGAGAAATTGAAGTTATAGAATTTTTTAGGTATTTGTATTTCGCGCCACGCGATTCCACTGGCTGTTGACTAGGTGGGACGCAAACGTCTCACCTTGCCCAGGGAGGTTAAATAGGCCCTATGTGGTAAATCTATATTGCATCGAATACTACAATAATTGCTAGCATTTCATCATTCCTTCCCGTACCGTTTCATGCAACACATAGACATTTCTGTTTGATAGGCCTAAGATACTTTTTCATTTAGCTAACCATTGCGTACCCTGCTCTGAGTGGGTGCGATGTTTATAGTGCACATGAACATTCGCAAGACTCGTGATGTAGAAGTTATGTTTATTTAATTCAATGTATAGTTTCCTTTGTCCATATTTCCCGGGTTAGGTCGGAGTTCCGTGTGTCTGTGTCCTATGTCTCTGTCAACAAATGACTGTTCCATGTACGGTATGCATAGTGTTGAAAGATAATTAAATCATTAAGTCTGACTAAGACGAATGTACCAATGTAACAATCGATGTGGAAATGGCCTTTTACAGTGTAAAAACAGTTTTTTGGTTGTAATTGCCAATTGGGTAATTGTAAGGTTCTGGGGGTCAAATGCTTATATAATGTAGGCCTGTCTACCTGTTTGAGCTCCTGTTGGACAGATTCCATTTGGTTTCTCAAGGGGAGGCTGTACAGTCCTGCCCTCTACCTGTTTGAGCTCCTGTTGGACAGATTCCATTTGGTTTCTCAAGGGGAGGCTGTACAGTCTTGCCCTCTACCTGTTGGAGCTCCTGTTGGACAGATTCCATTTGGTTTCTCAAGGGGAGGCTGTACAGTCTTGCCCTCTACCTGTTGGAGCTCCTGTTGGACAGATTCCATTTGGTTTCTCAAGGGGTGGCTGTACAGTCTTGCCCTCTACCTGTTGGAGCTCCTGTTGGACAGATTCCATTTGGTTTCTCAAGGGGAGGCTGTACAGTCTTGCCCTCTACCTGTTGGAGCTCCTGTTGGACAGATTCCATTTGGTTTCTCAAGGGGAGGCTGTACAGTCCTGCCCTCTACCTGTTGGAGCTCCTGTTAGACAGATTCCATTTGGTTTCTCAAGGGGAGGCTGTACAGTCTTGCCCTCTACCTGTTGGAGCTCCTGTTGGACAGATTCCATTTGGTTTCTCAAGGGGAGGCTGTACAGTCCTGCCCTCTACCTGTTGGAGCTCCTGTTAGACAGATTCCATTTGGTTTCTCAAGGGGAGGCTGTACAGTCCTGCCCTCTACCTGTTGGAGCTCCTGTTAGACAGATTCCATTTGGTTTCTCAAGGGGAGGCTGTACAGTCCTGCCCTCTACCTGTTGGAGCTCCTGTTAGACAGATTCCATTTGATTTCTCAAGGGGAGGCTGTACAGTCCTGCCCTCTACCTGTTTGAGCTCCTGTTGGACAGATTCCATTTGGTTTCTCAAGGGGAGGCTGTACAGTCTTGCCCTCTACTTGTGTCCGTTCAGATAGGACAGGTTAAGCCTGATACAGAGACTATTTCTTTTGGGCTATTGCCTGTGTATATTTGGTAAATCTACTTGTATATTTTGTATGATATGGCGCTTTCACCATTGGATCACCAAGACCTGTAAATAAATCTACACTGAGCATGTCAACCTGCCTTGCCTTTTGCTGATTTCATGCCCTTACAACTGCTACAAGTTCCATATTTTACAATTACATAGGCTAATCACAATGTGTTGTAGGCAAAATAATGGAAAGGGCTGTCTGGTAGCCTCAATAAATAGTCAAAGATTTTTGGTTGAACAAGGTGTTGCATGTATAGATTTGTTTTACTTGACTCGTGTCTTGACCCGTTCTACTTGGGACTCGACTTGAAACTCGGACCTTGTGACTTGAGACTTGCTTGAGTCTCTAATAATAGTGACTTGGTCCCACCTCTCCCTCTCTCACCCCTCATTGCCTCTCTCACCCTTCAGATGGAGATTCCTTAACGGAGGCTGTGAAGCAATATAAGGACTGAATAGAGCAGTAAAGAAACATTTAGGAGAGAATGAAAAATGTTAATCTGGGGAAATGGCCATGTTCAACAAAGAACTCCTCTTGTGTGTGCTTAACCAGTCTTCACACAGGTAGAGCAGGACAAGTAGAGAATGCAATAACTGCCTTACTTTAGCTGAACCCCAGGAAGAGTAGCTGCTGCCTTGGCATGAGGAGCCATAATAAATACAAATACATGGTCAAATAGAATATATTTAGAGAGTTAGGCCATTGAGGCTTCTGCATTATTATTCATTTACAGTGGCTTGAGAATTTTTCCTATTTTGTTTGCCTTACAACCTGGAATGAAAATAGATTTTTTTAGGGGTTTGTATCATTTGATTTACACCACATGCCAACCACTTTAAAGATGCTAAATATTTTGTATTGTGAAACAAACAAGAAATAAGACAAAAAACAGAAAACTTGAGCGTGCATAACTATTCACCCCCCCCCCCCCCCCCCAAAGTTAATACTTTGTAGAGCCACCTTTTGCAGCAATTACAGCTGCAAATCTCTTGGGTTATGTCTCTATCAGCTTGGCACATCTAGCCACTGGGATTTTGGCCCATTCTTCAAGGCAAAACTGCTCCAGCTTCTTCAAGTTGGATGGGTTCCGCTGGTGTACAGCAATCTTTAAATCATACCACAGATTCTCTATTGGATTGAGGTATGGGCTTTGACTAGAGTCTAGTCAAAGCCCATACCTCAATCCAATTGAGAATCTGTTTGCTTATTTTTTTTTTTAAGCAATGGCTTTTTTTCTGGCCACTCTTCCGTAAAGCCTAGCTCTGTGGAGTGTACGGCTTAAAGTGGTCCTATGGACAGATACTCCAATCTCCGCTGTGTAGCTTTGCAGCTCCTTCAGGGTTATCTTTGGTCTCTTTGTTGCCTCTCTGATTAATGCCCTCCTTGCCTGGTCTGTGAGTTTTGGTGAGTCTTCATGGTGCCGCTTGCTTGGTGGTGCCCCTTGCTTAGTGGTGTTGCAGACTCTTGGGCCTTTCAGAAAAGGTGTATATATACTGAGATCATGTGACAGATCATGTGACACTTAGTTAAATAAAGTCCACCTGTGTGCAATCTAATTATGTGACTTCTGAAGGTAATTGGTTGAACCAGATCTTATTTAGGGGCTTCATAGCAAAGGGGTTGAATACATAGGCACGCACCACTTTTCCATTTTTATTAGTTGTATTTTTTTTTAAACAAGTTATTTTTGTCATTTCAATTTGGACTATTTTTTGTATGTCCATTACATGAAATCCAAATAAAAATCTGTTTAAATTACAGGTTGTAATGAAACAAAATAGGAAAAACACCAAGGGGGATGAATACTTTTGTAAGACACTGTACATTACATAACACTACAACATTCTATGGCAGCCATGTTAGCTCCCATTTAAGATTAAATAAAAATATGACTGCAATATTTAAACAATTCTACTGTATGTAAATGAATTAGAAGTAGAACAATATAAAAAAAAAAAGCTGAAAGTTGTAGGATCATTCTAAACACAACATGCAACAATTTCAACAATTTTACTGAGTTACAGTTCATAAAGGAAATCAGTCAATTGAAACATATTCATTAGGTACTGATCTATGGATTTCGCATGACTGGGAATATTGATATGCATCTGTTGGTCACTGATACCTTAAAAAAAGGAAACCAGCTCAGAAAACCAATCAGTGTCTGGTGTGACCACCATTTGCATCATGCACATCTCCTTCGCATTAAGTTGATCAGGCTGTTGATTGTGGCCTGTGGAATGTTGTCCCACACCTCTTCAATGGCTTTGCAAGTTGCTGTCGTACACGTCGATCCAGAGCATACCAAACAGCTCAATGGGTGACATGTGTGGTGAATATGCAGGCCATGAAAGAACATGTTCAGCTTCCAGGAATTTTGTACAGATCCTTGCGACATGGGACCATGCATTATCATGCTGAAACATGAGGTGATGGCAGCGGATGAATGGCATGACAATGGCCTCAGAATCTCGTAATGGTTTCTTTGTGCATTCAAATTGCCATCGATAAAATACAATTGTGTTCATTGTCCGTACTTTATGCCTGCCCATACCCTAACCCCACCGCCACCATGTGGCATTCTGTTCACATTGTTGACATCAACAAACCACTCGCCCACACAACGCCATACAAGTGGTCTGCGGTTGTGAAGCCTGTTGGGTGTACTGCCAAATTCTCTAAAATTACATTGGAGGTGGCTTATGGTAGAGAAATTAACATTAAATTCTCTGGCAACAGCTCTGGTGGATATTCCTGCAGTCAGCATGCCAATTGCACGCTCCCTAAAAACTTGAGAAATCTGTGGCATTATGTTCTGTGACAAAATTGCACATTATTGTCCCCAGAACAAGGTGCACTGGTGTAATGATCATGTTGTTTAATCAGCTTCTTGATATGCCACACCTGTCAGGTGGATGGATTATCTTGGCAAAGGAGAAATGCTCACTAACAGTGATATAAACACATTTTTGCACAGCATTTTAGAGAAATAAGCTTTTTGTGTGTATGGAGCATTTCTGTGTAAAAAAAACATTTCAGCTCATGAAACATGGGACCAACACTTTTCGTGTTGCGTTTATATTTTTGTTCAGCATATATGGCTCTGACCTGAACTGTGTTGAACATGACAACCCTGTTCTAACGGCAGCTGTCTGACGCTCTGTTGAGAGACGCTATCAACACTGTCATTTCTTATTGGTACAGATGAAGGATTTTAATTTATATTATAATGAATGGTCATTTTTGTAGGGAAAATTAAGTCTGACAATTTAAAGTGGAAATTATAAACTTTAGAAGCCTTTTTATACCTTGAATACACTACAAGTTAGCATTACCTGCTATGCCTGAAATGTCCTGCAACAAAAGGGTGATCAAATTAAGATCCTATATCTGTACAGTACATACACATGTAAAACATGCCCTCTAATTCTCTACACTGACAATAGCTTGTGGTGGTGATCCATTACAAAAGGTGAATAGGTTATAAGAGGTGTTATTAAGACGGTACTGTCACGGTTCAACATTTCTGCCATCACCTCCTTGGTAAAGAAACATTCCTTGACCAAGACCTCTCAAACTACAGGCCTACATCCAACCTCCCATTTCTATTTAAAGTTCTGGAGAAGACAGTGGTAACTCAGCTTCACTCACACCTCAGTGCCCTTGCACAGTACTGAGACAGCCCTAGTGAAGGTTGTAAATGACCTGCTTATGGCTGCAGATACAGGATCCCCCACCATCTTGATTCTTCTTGACCTCAGTGCTGCTTTTGGCACAGTAGAACACACCATTCTACTGCAGCGCTTCAAAGAGCACATTGCCATCTGTGGGACTGCACTAAACTGGTTTAACTCCTACCTCTCTAACCACAAGCAGTACATCACCCTCGGTGATGCAAGATCAGACGAGTCCATCATAGCCTTCAGTGTCCCACAAGCAGGACTGGACTAATGCATTTGGGGCCCTGGGGCACTTATATTCACCCCCCCCCCCCCCCCAAAAAAAAAAGTATAATTATAATTACTTTTTTGGGAAAAATGTTTTTGGGGGAGTAAACAGATAACTTCATGCATTTCAAAGCATTTTGACATAGGACAGAGAGAAAATGTTAAAGTAAATTTACACATGTTGTCATTTATTATGACATGTTCATTTGCTATCTGCAGGGCCCTGGGCACGTGCCCTGCATGCCCGTTCAGTAATCTGGCCCTGCCCAAAAGAGTCAGTGTTAGCACCTATCCTCTTCCTGCTCTACATGCTCCCACTTGGCCAGATCTTCAGACAGCACAGTGTCCAATTCCACTGCCCAGCAGACGACACACGGGTGTACATTAAAACAAATCTTCTCTGTCAACATTGTCCTACTGTCTGGAAGAGGTCAAATCTTAAAAGCAGAACAACTTCCTCAACTCGAATATTGATTATGGGAACGCAGTACTTGAGGGCCTGCCTGCAAATTAAATTCTTAAACCACAGCTCATTCAAAACAGTGCCGCATGGATTCTGACAGAAACAAAGAAGGCTGCCCACATCACCCCCATCCTTGCTGATCTCCATTGCCTACCTGTTCCTCAAAGACTTGACTTTAACATTCTCCTCCTCTTCTGAAAAACCCTGAATGGCATCTGACCCACCTACCTGTCAGACCAATTCTCCCCCATGAACCTCCACACCTCCTACGTTCAAGCCACGCTAAACTCCTCCATGCCGTCAGGACCAGGCTCCACACAATGGGGGACCGTGTCTTTTCCTCCAAAGCACCACACCTATGGAACTCCCTCCCTGATAATGTCAGGGCTGTTCAGACTGTTGGGGCTTTTAAAGCAGGCCTTAATGTTCTTCTCTATCATCTGTCCTACCCTTACTCCTACACTTTGATTGTTGCTTTTATGATATGGTTAGATACACAGTACATATGTTTTTAAACTAGTTTTACATTTTTTATAAAATTTTATTCACATTGAGATTATTCTTGTTTAATGGAAAGTGCTTTACAAATAAATAATAATAATAATAATAATTCTTATTATTATTAACTAAGGGATCCATTTATTAAACAATGACAGAATGACAGACAGACAGAGACAGATCACATTCTGATGTTGAGTGGATAAATACAAGTGTCTGCATCATGACCTCTTCACACAAGGGCAATACTTTAACCCCATTGTCATAATTAGAATGTTCAGGCTGGTATGTCTGGGGAACTTTGGAGTGAATACAGCGGACCTACCGTATAGTTCTCTTGGCCCATAGTTCAATCCTATCTAGAGCTGTGTAGGCCTATACCTTAGGATGATCCAAGGAAAGGGTAGATGGGTTTTGAATAATTTAATAAGAGACAATCATTTCTTGGGGTCAATTTCCAATTATTATTAGTCAATTCTACAGTTTGGGAAACACCCGTGATTTAAGTTTACATTTACATTTTAGTCATTTAGCAGACGCTCTTATCCAGAGCGACTTACAGTAGTGAATGCATACATTTCATACATTTTTTTTTTTTTCTGTGCTGGCCCCCCGTGGGAATCGAACCCACAACCCTGGTGTTGCAAACACCATGCTCTACCAACTGAGCTACAGGGAAGGCTAAGTTAGAAGGTAATGTAATCTAAAACAATAATATGTTTCCATTAAGTGGAACTGTGTCCAAAATTGAAGTACATTCAAGTAAATGTTTTTAGTACCAGCAGCAACTTTTTGAAGGACCTAGCAGATTTGTTAAACAACAGGTTTCATATTTTGACTAGTTGATGTTACAGGGACAGTCAGTTGTCAAGGTGTGCGCTACTGGTGGAGAAGTCAGGTGCAGGAGAGCAGAGAGTTGTGAACAGGCGCACACTTTATTTCGGCAGAGGCAATAAAACAGACAGACGCCACTGCGTCAAAACCTCCAGCCAAAGGTACAAGTGCAAGGCGTGAAACAGTCACAAAAATGATCAAATGTTTTACAATAAACATCCTTTGTGGAAAAACCACGGAACAACGGGGGAAAACCCAGCCTGGCGCATACACACGAAACACGTAAAAAAAACCAATTTCACACAAAGACATGGGGGGGGGAACAGAGGAATAAATACATGCAGTGTGATTGGGAATGTAAACCAGGTGTGCAGGGAACAAGACAAAACAAATGGAACGGCGATGGCTAGAAAGCCGGCGACGTCGATCGCCGAAAGTGGAAGTTTTAAAAAACGTATTCTCTCTCGGTCTCTTTCTTGCTTCTCTTTCATTTGGAAGAAATTAATTTATTCAAACTGTTCAACTATTGTCTTTCTCTCGGTTTGAATCAACTACTCACCACATTTAATGCACTGCAGTACTAGATAGCTGTGGCTTATGCTTTCAGTACTAGATTCATTCTCTGATCCTTTGATTGGGTGGACAACATGTCATTCCATGCTGCACATCCCCTTCATTATCATTGCATCATGTCAACAACATCAAAAGAGCCTTTCCAGACTCTGAATTTAGGAGGACTTTAATAAGATTTAGGTGTTAGCACCAGACTAGCTGTAGCTTGGGGAGTCTGATGGTTGTGTAGAGGTGTCTATGTAGGCAGGAGACTGGGTGGGTGGTGGAACAGTTGAGGACTCTGTAGACTGTGTGTAGTCTTTTTCTGTGTTTCTCTGAGGGTCTGTGAGGTTAGGGTTAGGATCAGGCTCAAATCCTGGGTTAATCTGACCGTGGGAGTGCCTCTTCTGGACCTCCTCAAATATCTGGAGCACCTGGCAGAGACAAACATACATTACATTACATTATAGACATTATACAGACAGCACACACACACACACACACACACACACACACACACACACACACACACACACACACACACACACACACACACACACACACACACACACACACACACACACACACACACACACACACACACACACACACACACGGCCCTGGACATAAGCGACATAGGCGGTTGCCTAGGGCACCAAGCTGCTAGGGGGCCCCTGAACAAAAACAAAAAACTTCAGGGTATCAACTTACTGTTGAGCGTTAGAATAGTAGAATACACAAGGTGCAATTTGGAAATTTGGTTGCGCATGAACAGTTTTCCTTTTGTTTTGTCATTCGCTGACAGTCACTCAATTAGCTCATGTCCGCTAAACTATTTTAGATTGGTAAATTAGTCTACCCAGACATCTAAACTTGCAATAATCATGGCCCAATAACCGATAGGGGACGAGTAGCACGTTCCCAGGGGCTTTGACCTCCATGGGGTCCCCATTGATTTTTTTAGTCACTCTCACTCAGATATCATATTAACATGGCATAAGTCATGGCAAAATGTGTAGAATTTCAGGAAATAAGCTCTAAACTGCAAATATTTCTCTCTACTCCATGGCAAAAAGTATCGAATTGCAGGAAAATCTCATCTAGGACCCCTAAAAGGCTGCATCCACACATATTGCTCCCGAGTGGAGCAGGGGTCTTGGCAGTGCATCACAGCGCAAGAGGTGTTACTACAGTACCTGGTTTGAATCCAGGCTGTATCACATCTGGCCGTGATTGGGTGTCCCATAGGGCGGCGCACAATTGGCCCAGCGTTGGCCGGGGTAGGCCGTCATTGTAAATAACAATTTGTTCTTAACTGACTTGCCTAGTTAAATAAAGGTTCAATTTAAAACAAATGAATAAATAAAAATACACACACACACAGCACCACATATATTACATACAGTACATGAGCTTGAGGTGGTGTTACTTTAATTTCATGTCTTGTCCTTGTGTTTACCTGAGACTTGGGGATGAGGCCCACTCTGAAGAATCCAAAATGGCCACTGTCTATCTTTGTGCAGTCAACAACAGTGGGAGGCAATGTTCTCTGGGGACAGACCGTCACACAACACACCAGACAGACAGACAGACAGACAGACAGACAGACAGACAGACAGACAGACAGACAGACAGACAGACAGACAGACAGACAGACAGACAGACAGACAGACAGACAGACAGACAGACAGACAGACAGACAGACAGACAGACAGACAGACAGACAGACAGACAGACAGACAGACAGACAGACAGACAGACAGACAGACAGACAGACAGACAGACAGACAGACAGACAGACAGACAGACAGACAGACAGACAGACAGACAGACAGACAGACAGACAGACAGACAGACAGACAGACAGACAGACAGACAGACAGACAGACAGAGACACAGACAGAGACACACATAACAATCGAGTCAGTGTGCAGGGGTACAGGCTAGTTGAGGTAATCTGTACATGTAGGTGGGGGCGAAGTGACTATGCATAGGTAACAAACAAACAGCGAGTAGCAGCAGTGTCAGTGTACAAAAGGTGTGGGGGGGGGGGGGGGGGGGGGCGACTGGTGGGACCAGTTTTTCCTAATCAGGTCACATGGTTTTTAAAAACTCCTGAAATAAAACTCCTGGCCCTGGTGGGATGAAAACCCTGTCAAGCTGCAGCTACCTTATATTTGTTCATATAAATAATATTTAGACTAGATTAGGAGGGGCCAGACACATACCCAGACACATAGACAACAACTGATAGACATTAGACTAACAGGGCTGAACTTTATGAATGTTTGCATCATGCAGGCCTATGTAACTGTAGGCTTTATAAAAAAGATTTACTCACATCTGTCATCACTATTATGTTGATAGATTCATTCCAGTTAATCATTTTGGATTAAAAACGTATAGGCAGCCTAGCCACCTCAATTTTGAATATAAACACAATTTGATCACATTCACATTTTCTCCTGATACACAAATGGACTATAAATACATAACATTACCAATTAGTTTACCCTGACCAGATGAACAGGGCCCAGAGGCTGTATGCCGCTGCTCTTATTAGTAGCCTACAGTTGATCAGACGGAAAAAATAGTATTGTTTTCATCCCATTCAGCATGTCAGATTTCTAATGTTTAGGTGTAGCCTAGGCTGCTGCAACATTTATGTCATGAGTTTTTGCTTGTGTCTGTCTGGAGTGATTACAGATGAAGTCGGAAGTTTACATACACTTAGGTTGGAGTCATTAAAACTAGTTTTTCAACCACTCCACAAATTTGTTGTCGGTTCGGACATCTACTTTGAGCATGAGACAAGTCATTTTTCCAACAATTGTTTACAGACAGATTATTTCACTTATAATTCACTGTATCACAATTCCAGTGGGTCAGAAGTTTACATACACTAAGTTGACGGTGACTTTAAACAGCTTGGAAAATTCCAGAAAATGATGTCTTGGCTTTAGAAGCTTCTGGTAGGCTAATTGACATCATTTCAGTCAATCGGAGGTGTACTATGGATTTACTTCGAGGCCTACCTTCAAACTCAGTGCTTCTTTGCTTGACATCATGGGAAAATCAAAAGAAATCAGCCAAGACCTCAGAAAACAAATTGCAGCCCTCCACAAGTCTGGTTCATCCTTGGGAGCAATTTCCAAACGCCTGAAGGTATCACGTTCATCTGTACAAACAATAGTACGCAAGTATATACACCATGGGACCACGCAGCCGTCATACCACTAAGGAAGGAGATGCGTTCTGTCTCCTAGAAATGAACGTACTTTGGTGCGAAAAGTGCAAATCAATCCCAGAACAACAGCAAAAGACCTTGTGAAGATGCTGGAGGAAACAGGTACAAAAGTATCTATATCCACAGTCAAACGAGTCCTATATCGACATAACCTGAAAGGCTGCTCAGCAAGGAAGAAGCCACTGCTCCAAAACCGCCATTAAAAAGCCAGACTACGGTTTGCAACTGCAAATGGGGACAAAGATTGTACTTTTTAGAGAAATGTCCTCTGGTCTGATGAAACAAAAATAGAACTGTTTAGCCATAGTGACCAACGTTATGTTTGGAGGGAAAAGGGGGATGCTTGTAAGCCGAAGAACACCATCCCAAACATGAAGCACAGGGGTGGCAGCATCATGTTGTGGGGGTGCTTTGCTGCAGGAGGGGCTGGTGCACTTTACAAAATAGATGACATCATGAGGGAGGAAAATTTATGTGGATATATTGAAGTTACGTCTCAAGACATCAGTCAGGAAGTTAAAGCTTGGTCACAAATGGGTCTTCCAAATGGATAATGACCCCAAGTATACTTCCAAAGTTATGGCAAAATGTCTTAAGGACAACAAAGTCAAGGTATTGGAGTGGCCATCACAAAGCCCTGACCTCAAACCTATAGAAAATTTGTGGGCAGAACTGAAAAAGTGTGTGCGAGCAAGGTGGCCTACAAACCTGACTCAGTTACATCAGCTCTGTCAGGAGGAATGGGACAAAATTCACCCAACTTATTGTGGGACGCTTGTGGAAGGCTCCCGAAACATTTGATCCAAGTTAAACAATTTAAAGACAATGCTACCAAATACTAATTGAGTGTATGTAAACTTCTGACCCACTGGGAATGTGATGAAAGAAATAAAAGCTGAAATAAATCATTCTCTCTACTATTATTCTGACATTTCACATTCTTAAAATAAAGTGGTGATCCTAACTGACCTAACACAGGGAATATTTACTAGGATTAAATGTGTTTAAATGTATTTGGCTAAGGTGTATGTAAATTTCCGACTTCAACTGTGTGTGTTATCATCTTTGCTAAATAAATACCGGAGGACAGTGGAAAGCCTACTTGAGTGCACGCAAAAATAAATGCGCTGCGTCAACCTCTTGGATCACATTCTTTTGTACGATGAGATGGAAGCTATCAAATCATTCGGAATTGTTTGACATCCCAATAACGACAGTCGAAAGTTCAATATGTTCAGCAAGAAAAGCATTGTAACGTGCAATTACCTCTGCAAGCTCCTTGTAGTTGCCCTTGTTGGCCCAAATTTCCCTCTCGTCGTGTCCTCTAAAAGCAAATTCTTGCATGCCCAAAAACACAGTGGGGTTGATAAGACACGTGAGAACATCCCTGTTTCTTCTTACTTCCTCGTTATGTTATGCAGACCTTCGTCATAATCGATGTGGGCATTTATATGCTCCCTGCTTCTGTTTTGCCGTTTAGCTGAACGATCGATGTTCTTCAGGTCAATGTACCCACCTTTCGACCAAGGCTCAGACTTTCCAAAAAGTAGGAAAGGCCAGCAATACAGGTGGCATGATGTTAATTACATCTAGATGTTCCGCTAGCGGAACACCGCTTCAATATTCAATGATAGGGCGTGGCGCGAATTACAAATTCCTCAAAAATCCAAAAACTTCAATTTCTCAAACATATGACTATTTTACACCATTTTAAAGACAAGACTCTCGTTAATCTAACCACATTGTCTGATTTCAAAAAGGCTTTACAGCGAAAGCAAAACATTAGATTATGTCAGGAGAGTACCCAGCCAGAAATAATCACACAGCCATTTTTCAAGCTAGCATATAATGTCACAAAAACCAAAACCACAGCTAAATGCAGCACTAACCTTTGATGATCTTCATCAGATGACACTCCTAGGACATTATGTTATACAATACATGCATGTTTTGTTCAATCAAGTTCATATTTATATCAAAAACCAGCTTTTTACATTAGCATGTGACGTTCAGAACTAGCATACCCACCGAACACTTCCGGTGAATTTACTAAATTACTCACGATAAACGTTCACAAAAAACATAACAATTATTTTAAGAATTATAGATACAGAACTCCTTTATGCAATCGCGGTGTTCGATTTTAAAATAGCTTTTCGGTGAAAGCACATTTTGCAATATTCTGAGTAGATAGCCCGACCATCACAGGCTAGCTATTTTGACACCCACCAAGTTTGGCACTCACCAAACTCAGATTTACTATAAGAAAAATTGGATTACCTTTGCTGTTCTTCGTCAGAATGCACTCCCAGGATTTCTACTTCCACACCAATGTTGTTTTTGTTCCAAATAACCCATAGTTATATCCAAATAGCGGCGTTTTGTTCTTGCGTTCAAGACACTATCTGAAGGGTGACGCGCCGGCGCATATCGTGACAAAAAAATTCAAAATATTCCATTACCGTACTTCGAAGCATGTCAAACGCTGTTTAAAATAAATTTTTATGCGATTTTTCTCGTAAAATAGCGATAATATTCCGACCGGGAGACGTCGTTTTCGTTCAAAGACTGAAAATGTAAAATGGACTCTTCACGTGCATGCGCACGCCCGTTTCATTGTTCTCAGATCGACCACTATCCAAATGCGCTACTGTTTTTCAGCCAGGGACTGCAGAGTCATCATTCCCCGTTCTGGCACCTTCTGAGAGCCTATGGGAGCCTTAGAAAATGTTACGTTACAGCAGAGATCCTCTATTTTCCATAAAGAAGCTAAAGAAGGCCAAGAAATGGTCAGAGAGGGCACTTCCTGTATGCAATCTTCTCAGGTTTTGGCCTGCCATATGAGTTCTGTTATACTCACAGACACCATTCAAACAGTTTTAGAAACTGTAGGGTGTTTTCTATCCAAATCAAACAATTATATGCATATTCTAGTTTCTGGGCAGGAGTAATAACCAGATTAAATCAGGTACGTTTTTTATCCTGCCGTGAAAATACTGCCCCCTATCCATAACAGGTTAACCAGCTATACTTTTGTAAGGCGTCTAGGTGTAGCAGGTAAGGCAGAGTCAGGCGCAGGACACAGAGATGAGTAATTCACGTAACTTTACTCAAAACAACAAATATTCCAAGAAGGAAAATAATCAAGCTCACAAATACAGACCAACTTACAAAGAACAAAACACGCACAAAACCATGGGGGGGACCAGAGGGTTAAATAAGGAACATAATTATGGGAATGGAAACCAGGTGTGTACAATGAAGACAAAATAAATGGAAAATGAAAAGTGGATCGGTGGTGGCTAGAAAACCGGTGACGTCGACTGCCGAACGTCACCCGAACAAGGAGAGGGCCCAACTTCAGCGGAAGTCGTGACAACTTTTGATACCATTTGGTATTGAACGCGCTCACATTTTCATCCTTCTTCATGAAACTGATCTCAGGCAGAGGTCAATCCTCGCTTTTAATTCGCACCTTTTCCGTGAACCCCAGAGAATGAAAGGGGTTCTTCAACAAAGTAGATTTTCGGCAGCTTTGGCCATTCTACCATTCTGGCGGAGATGACTGCACACTCATGCTGGTTGCTAGCTAAATTACACTAACTGGACACAAAAATAAAGTTCTAAAACCAAGAAAACAATTTAGAATATACCTCCTCCTTCTCCTGTTTTATTGAAAAAAAAAAAATTTAATTGAATGATATCACTCTTAATCTCTTTCGAACAATGTCACCAAGCTTCTCAATACATAGAACCCCCATAATGCTCTGTGGCACAATCCCAATACAACACACTAGGTTCATTCTCTGATCCTAATTCTTTGATTGGATGGACAACATATCATTTCATACTGCAAAAGCTTTGATTGGTTGGAGGACGTCCTCCGGAAGTGGTCATCATTATCATGTATGTCTATGGAAGGGGGTGAGGCCTATGAGCCTCCAAGGTTTTGTATTGAAATCAATGTAGCCAGAGGAGGACGGAAGCTAGCTGTCCTCAGGCTACACCATGGTACTACCCCAGACAGTGCTGTTGAAGTTACTGTAGACCTTCATTGCAAAACAATGTATTTTAACCAATTATTTGGTGACATATGAATATATTTAGTATAGTTTTATCTAAAAAGGATAACTTTTTTAATGTTTCACTATTTTTAAAAAAAATACAAAATTCCACTGAGGAGGATGGTCCTCCCCTTCCTCCTCCGAGTAGCCTCCACTGATACACACACACATGCACAGTGTTAATAACCCACCCCTGGCTATGACCATGCTGATAGAGGAGGGCACAGAGCCTGTTATTCGTAGTGTTTTAATGAGAATGAGGCACTAGAATAGACCAATGGTTGTCATGGTTCTGAAGAGCAACTGTGTGTGCAGATTTGTTGTTTCAGCCCAGTACTGAGACCCTGCATTCTGCTCACCAGGACTTTGAATCAGTTTTGTTGGTACTGGAATGAAGCAAAACCCTGCACCCACAGTATTCACCAGGAGCAGAGTTGGTGACCAGTTTTGTGTCTCAAATGGCACCCTATGCCCTATAACATAAAGCACTACTTTTGACCAGGGAGGGGGAGGGAGGGAGGGAGGGAGGGAGGGAGGGAGGAGGGAGGGAGGGAGGGAGGGAGGGGGGAGGGAAAAACATTTGTTTATCTCTGGCTGATACCATGTTCAAACACACAGTAAAAAGTGCTTATTCAATTCCATTAAATCATGAATGCATGCCATAGTACAAATGTTAGTATAGTTAAAGGTGCTCCGCCATTTCTTGGTTGTTCTAGTAGTTTGCCTAATTTTTGTTTATGTGACAAAACAAGCAATGTATAGTGTAGAGAATCATTATACAATCTAAACCGGTGTGAAATATGTTTTCAATATATTGTATTTCAGCTGTTTGAAGCTGCTGTACAAAACCGAAAGACGTAACAACAAAACTTAAGAAAGGAAAGCAGAGAAATAGAACACACAGAATAGATCTACCGCTTCTTAGACTTGCTTTCAATGAGAATTGCAGATCTATAACTCACTTTTTATTTTTTAATTTTTTACTGTTTATTCCGTTGTACACACAAGAGATTAAAAAATAATAGAAATAATATACTCAACTAGAGAAAAAAAAATTGCTTTAAAGATACCGTACTTTAGACAAGTTAAACACAATGGGGCAGAAGGCTACAAAGGTTAAAGGGCAATCTGTAGTACAGGGACAGAGCAAACACCTCACCATTGTTCCTGTAAACAGTCAAGGGATAGGGGTGGAGAAATGCAAGACCAAAAAACTATGTGTGTGCAACATTGAATGTTTGCTGGGCATAAATGACGTTCAAAACCTTTACAATTTAAGTGAAGACCTCCAAAAACGTGTAGCCTCGGAACATTTACTGTTTACTGGGTCAGTTCAAACTGATGCAGTAAACAAATAACCAAAAATATTTTGAGTCACTGAGACGCTATGTAAACAAACTGAATAGGTGAATGAGACAGCCTAGAAACAAAAGAGTTAAGTAAAACCTTAATACAATGAAATTAAAATGACTGAATGCTTGTAAGGCAAGCACACTAGATGATCAAAAAATTAGATCACATCAAATAAGCCTGAATGGGTTCGCCAACTCCCCAACTATACAAGAATAGTATGTTATAACTAAACATAATTGTACCACAGGCGGGCTACTTAATATATACAGTTCGCAAGCAACAGTTGCTGATCTATGAGCAAGTTCAAGACTTCTTGATGTGACTTTGAATGTGAGCCATAGCCTCATCCAGAGACTCAAATGTGTAGTCTTTACCATCATGAGATAGCCATAAACTGCCGGGAATATACTTCACACCTGCATGGTTCGTAGTAGTCATTTGTCCTGCCCGAAAGCCGCACGCTGCCTGGAAACAGTGGGGGAGTAGCCATGGTAGATAGAGAAGCTCTGTCCTTAAAAGCTCAGAGTGGTATTGCGGGCTCGTCGGAGAATCTCCATCTTCTCATGGAAAAAGTGCACACAAAGAATTATGTCACCGGGCCTCTCACCATCCCGGGGCTTTGGGCTCAGCGACCGGTGGACACGATCAATCAGGGGTTTCTCATCCAAGGCAAGAACATCCTTCAGCAGCCCAGAAACAAAATCCGTGGCGCGAGGCATTTCCGCTAACTCTGGGACCGATACCAGTCTCAGGTTATTGCGGGGAGAGAATCCCTCTAAACTCACACAACTCTCCTGCACCTTTTTCAAATCCGCAGCCAGGCGTTTCACGTCAGCCTCCAGGGAGGTAGTTAAGTCGGAGACATTGGTAGCGGAGGTCTCCAGTGCTGCAATCTTTGTAGTGTGCAACTCTGTTGTTGTTTTTAGTGATGTGATTGCTGGCACCGTCTCGTTCCGCAGGATGGTTAGATCTGCTTTTAAAGTATCAGAAACCTCCTGTATTCGGGCCTCAATCGTAGCAACTACCTCCGTTTCCATTTGAACTATCTCAGAGCGTCGAGAATGTTCATTTCAGGCGCCGCCAGGCCAAGCTGCACCCCTGGGTAAAGTGTGAGTCTCCGGGCCCTCAGACTCAGGAGAAGGCGGTGATGGTCCCGTCATAGCCCATATAAACCATTTTACAACTGATTACTCGCTATGGCAAATCAAATCAAATTGTATTTGTCACATGCGCCGAATACAACAGGTGTAGACCTTAAAGTGCAATGGTTACTTACAAGCCCTTAACCAACAATGCAGTTAAAAAAAATAAAAAAAACAATAAGAAATAAAAGTAACAAATAATTAAAGAGCAGCAGTAAAATAACAATAGCGAGGCTATATACTGTACAGGGGGTACCGGTACAGGGTCAATGTGTGGGGGCACCGGTTAGTCGAGGTAATTGAGGTAATATGTACATGTAGGTAGAGTTATTAAAGTGACTATCCATAGATAATAACAGAGTTGCAGCAGCGTAAAAGAGGGGGGTGGGGCAAATCAAATCAAAAACCCCAAACAGCAAGCAAATAGCAATTTGGATGGCAATGCAAATAGTCTGGGTAGACATTTGATTAGATGTTCAGCAGTCTTATGGCTTGGGGGTAGAAGCTGTTTAGAAGCCTCTTGGACCTAGACTTGGCACACCGGTACCGCTTGCCATGCGGTAGCAGAGAGAACAGTCTATGACTAGGTTGGCTGGAGTCTTTGACAATTTTTAAGGGCCTTCCTCTGACACCTCCTGGTATAGAGGTCCTGGATGGCAGGAAGCTTGACCCCAGTGATGTACTGGGCCGTACGCACTACACTCTGTATTGCCTTGCGGTCAGAGGCCGAGCAGTTGCCATACAAGGTAGTCAGGATACTCCCAATTGTGCAGTTGTAGAACCATTTGAGGATCTGAGGACCCATGCCAAATCTTTTCAGTCTCCTGAGGGGACTAGATTTTGTCGTGCACTCTTCACGACTGTCTTGGTGGGCTTGGACCATGTTAGTTTGTTGGTGATGTGGACACTAAGGAACTTGAAGCTCTCAACCTGCTCCACTACAGCCCCGTCGATGGGAATGGGGGCGTGCTCTATCCTCCTTTTCCTGTGGTCCACAATCATCTCCTTTGTCTTGATCACGTTGAGGGAGAGGTTGTTGTCCTGGCACCACATGGCCAGGTCTCTGACCTCTTCCCTATAGGCTGTCTCGTCGTTGTCGGTGATCAGGCCTACAGGTACCACTGCTGTGTCATCGGCAAACTTAACGATGGTGTTGGAGTCATGCCTGGCCGTGCAGCCATGAGTGAACAGGAAGTAGAACTCGTTAAAGGAAAAATCTTCTACCAGTTCGTGGTGAGTAATCGCTGTTCTGATGTCCAAAAGTTATTTTAGGTCATAAGAGATGGTACCAGCAACATTATGTACAAAATAAGTAAAAAAGAATTAGTTACAATCAACACAAAAAAAACGAACAAAATAACACAGTTGGTTAGGAGCACGTAAAATGTCAGCCTTCCTCTCCGGAGCCATTCTAGCTTGTCATACCCTACACAGGGATTGACATTAAGGCCTGAAAGGCACTGGCCCATTAGGTAAGTCAGTAGTATGTTTTGGTTGCCTGAAGATTAGGGTAACTTGCCTGAAAATTTGAAAATTGTTGTTTACATGTAGAAATGCCATAACTTGCCCATCACTTAATTAAACAACAGGGAGGAAACAAAAAAAAATCTAATTTACTGGGCAGCTACATCAGACTCATTACTTTTGCAGAGTGTGAGGCATAGACGGCATATAAGGGAGGAGGACATGAGATCGAAAGGGTCAGGGTTCGATGCCCAGTTGAGAATGGGACCTGATGCCTCTCTGCTTGGCATTCAGCATTAAGGAGATGTATTTGGGGTAAGGCCCTGCAAAATACTATTGTCCTGTCCAGGGGGTGGACTTGTACATCAAGCTGCTTCACCCTACATTAACAGAAGATAGGCTCTTGCCCCTATGGCCTTTTTGACTCAGACAAGGCTTACTTGTCCAAGGCTTACTTACTTACTTACCCTTGGCTTGTTTTATGCCTGGGCCAGATTGGTATAAGCTTTCTGCAACAAACAAAACAATTGCACATGTTGAGAATAGTCCTCTTCATGTGAACCTTAAAAAGACAAACAAGGTGTTTTTATGTTTTAACCATTTGTGTTGTATATGAAGTGGCAAGCAAACCAAATATTTTTCTTTCATTTAGAAAAAAAAGCTTTGAGGCTGAAATTGAATTGGTGTACATTGTCACAGCCATTGTATTTCCTATATTGTCCTTAAAACACCACTCAATTTCTTTTAATTTCCTCTCTAAACTGAACAAAAATATAAACACATCATGTAAAGTGTTGGTTCCTTGTTTCATGAGCTGAAATAAAATATCCCAGAAATGTTCCATACACACAAAAATGTTTTTGCACAAATGTGTTTACATCCCTGTTAGTGAGCATTTCTCCTTTGCCAAGATAATCCATCCACCTGACAGGTGTGGCATATGTATCAAGAAGCTGATTAAGTAGCATGATAATTACACAGGTGCACCTTGTGCTGGGGACAATAAAAGGCCCCTCTAAAATGTGCAGTTTTGTCACACAACACAATGCCACACATGTCTCAAGAATGAAGGGAACGTGCAATTGGCATGCTGACTGCAGTAATGTCCACCAGAGCTGTTGCCAGATAATTTAATGTTAATTTCTCTACCAGCTGCCTCCAATGTTGTTTTAGATACTGTGATGAGATCCTGAGTCCCATTGTCGTCTAATTAATCCGCTGCCATCACCTCATGTTTCAACATGATAATGCATGGCTCTGTCGCAAGGATCTGGACACAATTCCTGGAAGCTGAAAATTCATCAGTTCTTCCATGGCCTGCATACTCACCAGACATGTCCCCCATTGAGTTGGTTTGGGATGCTCTGGATTGACGTGTAAGACACTGTGTTCTAGTTCCCGCCAATATCCAGAAACTTCGCACAGACATTGAAGAGGAGTAGGACAACATTCCACAGACCACAATCAACAGCCTGATCAACTCTATGCAAAGGAGATGTGTCGCGCTGCATGAGGCAAATGTTGGTCACACCATATACTGATTGGTTATCTGATCCACGCCTCTACCTTTTTTTAAGGTATCTGTGACCAACAGGTACATAAAGTATCTGTATTCCCAGTCATGTGAAATCCATAAATTAGGGCGTAATGAATTGATTTAAATTGACTGATTTCCTTATATGAACTGTAACTCAGTAAAATCTTTGAAATTGTTGCATGTTGTGTTTATATTTTTGTTCAGTGTATGTTTTCTAAAAACTTCCAGAGAGGCCATGAGTAATGGCAAACCTTGTTAAATGCCCAGTGCAATCAAAATTCAGTATCATATAAAATGTTGTATCATATAGTACAACAGCTGACCAATTCAGCTGTTATTGAAGCAATAAGGCCCTTGGGGCCAATATACCACTGCTAAGGGAGTGTCTGGATATAGCCCTTTGCCGGGGTATATTGGCAATATACCACAAACCGCCGAGATGCCTTATTACTTTTATAAACTGGTTATAATAAAAATGTATGTTTTGTCATACCCGTAGCATACAGTCTGATATACCATGGCTTTCAGTCAATCAGCATTTAGGGCTCGAAACACACCGTTTCTAATTCCTGATACCGGCTGGTTGAAAATACAATCAACACAGGATGTTTTAATAAGCAGGTTTAGCATAGGTGGAGTCGCGGTATAAGTTAATAGACCAGTTCCAAACCTCTCTGCTAATAACAGCTAGTTTCAGGTTTGACTTCATTTCCCTCCCATTAGGCTTTTCTTCTCTGATGACATGATCCACACTGGTTAATGCACCACTTTGTTGCCCTTCCCGTCCCCACTCAGACCACTCCTAGACAGTCCTAGCAACATTTTGCCATGAGAAATAGTTTTTTGCTAAAAATAACAATTTGTGTTTCTTTTTGACCCCTTTAACAGAAAAGTATTACAGTAAGGTACCAGTTGTTAACCAGAAATTATTTAATATTGAGATAAAACAGAATAAATAAAATAAAAACAGCTGCATTGGGCCTTCAAAATGCAGGAAATTAGTTTTACATGCAATAAAAAAATCTTTGTGTGTGTGGGGGGGGGGGGGTGTTGAGCCAATTACTCCTATTTATTTCATAGAAACCTGGGCTTGGTTTGCAATCTGTTCACCCTGACCAAAAGTTGTAGCAAGTAAGAAAATGGACTGCTTTTGCGAGTCCCCAGTATAGCAAATCCATTTATAACATTTTTGACATGCGTTTTTCTGGATTATTTTGTTGTTATTCTGTCTCTCACTGTTCAAATAAACCTACCATTAAAATTGTAGACTGATCATTTCTTTGTCAGTGGGCAAACGTACAAAATCAGCAGGGGATCAAATACTTTTTTCCTCACTGTATTTCCACCTCACGCTCAGAAAAATAGGTAGTACTGCTAGGCTTTACACTGTCAAATGTAACAAATAACTACATTTTTTAAATAAATATAAAAAAAAATTTAAAATAATATTTATATTTTACATTTTAGTCATTGAGCAGATGCTCTTATCCAGAGCGACTTATAGTAAGTGCATTCATCTCAAGCTTGCTAGCTGAGAAAACCACATATCACAGGACATGAACAACAATGGATATATAGCGTTTTGCAAAAATTAAAAATTAAATGTCATACACATCTAAAATCTATGTGATGGCAAATCTGAAAACAGTAATATTTTAGATACACATGAAGGTACCCAAAAGCAATAATTTCTGATAAGAAAAACACAAAAATGAAAGTTGGTGGATATAGCTTTTTGGAAATAAACTCTTCAATTGCAAACAAACACTGTAGGCTATAGCCTCAAAACATGGTCAAAACAATAAGTTTTACATAATGGATGATCATCAATAGTTCTGTCTATAAATTTGAGGATGGTTACATTTATTTCAGCCAATCCCGCAGCTGTTTACCAAAACCGAGGCAGGGTGGACACTGTTATTGTTTGAACTAGAGATTGCCCATTTGAACAGAGAGATGAAACTCATAATGCACCTTGTCTTGGTCATTTATGTATCACAGTTCCACTTCATGGTCATGGAAAGGTAGTCTAAGGTGAGACAGATGCACCACATAACATATTATAGGTTGTACAGAAGGAAGCCTGGCATTGACTCTGTGTGGTTGATGTTGTTACAATTACAAATTCACCTGTGAGAAACACACACACACACAAACACACGCATAGTTTGATAATAAGGCCTGAAAAGCACTGGCCCATCGGGCAAGTCAGCAGTATTTGTTGGTTGTCCAAATATTAGGGTCACTTGACTGAAAATGTGAAACTAGTGGTTTGAATGCAGAAATGGCATCATAACTTGTCTGTCTTTAATCAAACAACAGTAAGGAAACAGAACAAACTAATTGAATGGCCTGCTACATTCTATGCATAACATTTGCAGAGTGTGAGACATGCCTACAAATGTCAAAGAAACCTGGTTGTGGTTTGCATGCTGCTTGCCCTTACCAAAAATTGTGCTTCCAGTGTAGCAGGTAAGACAATGTTCTGATTTTGCGAATCCCCAATGCACAAGGTGCACCTGTGTAATGATCATGCAGTTTAATCAACTTCTTGATATGCCACAGCTGTCAGGTGGATGGATTATCTTGACAAAGGAGAAATGATCACTAACAGGGATGTGAACACATTTATGCGCCAAATTGAAGAGAATTAAGCTTTTTGTGCGTATGTAAAATGTCTGGGATCTTTTATTTCAGCTCATGAAAAATGGGACCACCACTTTACATGTTGCGTTTATATTTTTGTTTAGTATACAGTGTCTTCATCAATATTGACACACTGACACCATCCATCCAGTGTCTGATTCTGAGAGATTTAGAAAAAGAGCAAACAGAGAGGGCAGTAAGGCAAGTAAGTTTCCCTTTTCCCTCCCAGCATCACTCAATGCTGCCTTCAAGAGCCCACTAGTCTCCAGTCCCCGCCTCCATGGGAGGGGCCACAGAAGGAGGATATTAACACCTTGCGTTCGGAGTGAATAGGAAGATCTACTATTGTAACAAGGTGAGAATAACGTTGTCGATCAATTAATACTGCATCTATGTAGCCTAAGTAAACAGTTTAGCATTAATGTTGTATTTAGAGTTGAATGTAACAAAAGAGCTGTGGATATGTGATGACTGCTTCACATCTAACAGCCGATACTGTTTTAGGCAGTTTTAAGACGCATCTCTGCTGTTGGAGGTAGTAAAATTCAACATGTTAATTAGCTAAAGACGGATAGGCTACGTTTTACCAAAAGAACAGTGCGCTTTCTGTGTTCCGGGTCTTATTTTTGCTGCCGTTTTTTTTTTTTTTTTTTACATTTAAAATAAGTGTGTGTAACCTTTTTATTTAACTAGGCAAGTCAGTTAAGAACAGTCTTATATTGGCTAGCAGTTATGTGGTCTGTTTCTGGTGCACGGATTTCATGATTCTCGTTTACTACGACACCTGGCTACAACAGTGGCAACTTTGTTTGTTTCATAACGTCTAACCCAAAAGCCGGCAGAAGGCGATATTGAGTCGTGTAATTTTTACCATCCAAACGCATTGTATGCAACCTTCAAGACTTTAGTATCCCTTGCGGACCGGTTCATACCGAAGGGGTTCGATTTCCTCAAACTTTATTTCATGCAGCGGGGGTGGGTATGCTACTTTCCTTATGAAACTACATACTTAATGAGTGTATATACTATTAGTTAATTTTAGTATACTGTAAACGAACAGTATCCTTTCAGTTGAGCGTACTAGCTCTCTGCCAGTCTACCGGAAGTTGTTGCTATGCAACCTCTTGCCAGCTAGTTAGCATAACAACAAATTACTAGTTTTACATTGTACCGCTTCGGGAGTGCCAGATTGCGCTCGTACATTCAGAGGTTGTCAGATTGTCAGTTTGTAAATTCAGAGCGTTTAGCTCCGGCCGAGGAGTAGGGTTGATTTGAGCGTTGTATATAACGGCAGTCAAACACCCAATCTAACGTTGGCTAGCTACTTCCAGACACGCATGAGACCACAGACCGTTTTACTCGCCCTAGCAGAGCTGGTTAACAACATAACGTTACCGGTACTATTGTAAAGCTATGCTATGTGGTTAGTAATTTGTTAGCTATGTCCTTGTCAGCCAACAACGTTTAAGGTAACTTATTTGGAAAGTTCTTACTTTATTACATTGCTCAACATTTTCATAAGTTTGTCATAATTCGTTAAAGCACTGAATTTGTATCCGCTCTCTTTATACCTCTGCTGCATATTTTCTTCAAATCTGAAAACTACGTGAAGCCACGTCCATTTTCCTTAAGAATTGCATTACTGGCCCTAAAGTACTGAAATAGTGTCCTCTGCGTGTATACTTCATATTTTTGCGAATTTAGTACGACATCCGGGAACTTTTGGCATACTATATCAATACTATGACCAATATACTCAATCACGTCACAAATAGTACGGTTAGTATGAGTATTTTAACACTGCTCAGGGGTTCCGTTTCTTTTAGCGTGCTGCGTCAGCAACATCGCATTAGTGGAAACCAAGACTGTTTTAAGGGCAGACCTGGTTGTAAACTAGATATGTTCGAGTCACATCGGACAACTTTAGCTAATCCTTCATTTATGCAGCAGGTTATGAGAATTAGGTTGTCTTAACCTGTTGTAGGCCTATCTGAACCGATGCTTAACACATCTCTGTGGGTTCTGTACTTTTCCACCCTCCCTCAACACCTGGCTCTCTACCTGTACCAGGTATTGTTGACTAGAGGCATTGGTGTGTTGCCTGGACACAGTCCTTTAGAGACTGATGTGATGATACTCAGGAGGCCAGTGTTTATCATTTGGCACTCGCTATAGGTTAAAGCATTCTGTCCACACCCCTACAGAAATGGGATAATGCCATTGCGCTTTATTTTAGAAATGATCATGGCCCTGTTCTAACATCTCCAAATCATACAGCATTATTAGTGTGTTTTTGCTACCATGAAAGGTGACTGGAGAGAATTTAAGGTGGGTTGTAGCCTCGCAATATGGACGTGTGTGTGTGTATCACGTACGACAGTTTTCTAAATCCCAATTTGTTGCGCATGCAAATCCTAGAATCTCCACGTATGCCAGAATTTAGTAAGCAATTTACTCTCCGTTGATAAATGAGGCCTCAGGCATTTAAATGTTTGATTACATTTACATTACATTTAAGTTATTTAGCAGACGCTCTTATCCAGAGCGACTTACAAATTGGTGCATTCACCTTATGATATCCAGTGGAACAACCACTTTACAATAGTGCATCTAAATCTTTTAAGGGGGGGGATTACTTTATCCTATCCTAGGTATTCCTTAAAGAGGTGGGGTTTCAGGTGTCTCCGGAAGGTGGTGATTGACTCCGCTGTCCTGGCGTCGTGAGGGAGCTTGTTCCACCATTGGGGTGCCAGAGCAGCGAACAGTTTTGACTGGGCTGAGCGGGAACTGTGCTTCCTCAGAGGTTGGGGGGCCAGCAGGCCAGAGGTGGATGAACGATTGATCAATTCTGCTGCTGGGAAGTCATTCTCACGTCATGCTCACTGGTCTTCGTTGTCCCAAATGGCACCCTATTTCCTATGTAGTTCACTACTATTAAACCAGGGCTCTGGTCAAAAGCAGTGCACTATATTGGGAATAGGGGGACACTTGTGTACCTTACCTGACGCACTATCCGACATGCCATGTGTATTGATGAGAAAACAATAGGTATTTTGTGATGGGTACAATCTAGAATTCAGTTTAATCTAACAGCTTGTTGTGCATCACTGTCTCCATACTGTAATTCTTGTCTGTCTGTTGCAGGAGTCATGGTGAAGTGCATAGCCATAGTTCTGTCAGGGTGTGGGGTCTACGATGGGACAGAGATCCATGAGGCGTCTGCTGTGCTAGTCCACCTCAGCAGGGCTGGAGCTAAGGTAAGGCCTCTTTAACATTTATATGGGTAGTTCAAACTCAAGCTTCTCATGTTAACCTTCTGACTGTACAAGCCCAATCTATAGTCAGATTCCTGTGACAACTTCAGACATCCTCTAGTCTAGAAAGTGGCACAGAGTTTGCATTGACGTGCATGTTGTCAATATGCCTCTGACGGCTCCTTTTACTGCTGTACTTCTAATCGTAGTCTCCCCCTGAGTGCTTGTCGTTGGGAATGCTGGTTCCAATCTCATTAGCATGGACACTACTATGACACCCCTGTACTGTAGGTGTAGATGTACAGTATTGACGGTCTAAACTCATCACCTCAGGTCCAGATGTTTGCCCCTGACATGGATCAGATGCATGTGGTGAACCACTGCGAGGGCAAACCCACGGCGGAGAAACGTAACGTCCTGCAGGAGAGCGCTCGTATCGCCCGCGGTGACGTGTCAGACCTTACCAAACTGGACATCACCGCTTTCGACGCCCTCGTCATCCCAGGTAAGCATTACTCCTTAATTTATACCTTCATTATATACCTTCATCACTATCACTCCATTATATACCTCTGTCACTAGCGTTCTTCCATTATCATCAGCATACAACCCTTACTCACCCTTTACCTTTGTGGGACAAAGGCTGGTTTCCACTGCTCTACACTGTGCTCAACCCAACTGTTGTGTCCTGCAGGTGGTTTTGGCGTGGCCAAGAACCTGTCTGACTGGGCTGTGAAGGGGAAGGAGTACACAGTTCAGCCCCAGGTAGAGAAGCTGATTAAGGGGTTCCACGGAGTAGGCAAGCCCCTGGCTATGTGCTGCATCTCCCCTGTCCTAGCTGCTAGGGCCCTGCCAGGATGTGAGATCACTGTGGGACAGGACAGCGAGTGTGAGAGGTGGGTTACAGCGTCAGTGTGTGTGTATACAGTATGTCTCTGTTTGAATGTAAGAGGTATGTGTTTTTAGCCCCTGATGCTCTTCTCTCTCCCACCACTAGATGGCCCTATGCCCAGACGGCAACCACCATGACTGAGCTGGGCTGTAAACACGTGAATAAGAATGTGGGGGAGGTGCACGTCGACGTAAAGAACAAGCTGGTCACCACCTCTGCCTTCATGTGTAACGCTCCAATACACGAGGTGTTTGATGGGGTGGGTGTCATGGTTACAGAGCTGCTCAAACTGGCCTAGAAAGTCTGTGGAATCAGAATGCTGATTTGTAGTTTGTCCCAAATGGCACCCTATTTCCTTGTTATAGTGCTTATGGGCCCTGATCAAAAGAAGTGCACTGTATAGGATGTCATTTAGGACTCTCGCTTAGAATTATGTTTGTTGTTTTCCTGGAGACCATCCTGATCTGATTTTACTACAGTGTCACTTACTGGATTGTTTAAAAAGCTGAAATAGACATCAGAAGCTACATGTTTCTGTTGCGCCATATGTACTGTGATCTGTGCTACTATCAAAATTGTAATAAAAGTGATGGCAAACAAACAATTCTGTAATGAATGACTTGTGATTAGGGGTTCACGCAGCGACGCTGGGTGAAACCCAATTTGTATTTGTTGGGGTTTTATTATTATTAGGGGTTCAGCAGTGACTCTTGTGCATCCTTATTTCGATGTCAAACTACCACTGGTGTGTGTGGGGCCAAAGAGCTCTATTTTTATGTCATCCAAGTAATTTAAACTCCTGGCGTTTGATAAATGGCACTTGGCTTGAAACCCATGCTATGGTCAGATTACATGCACACCAGTGGTGGGTTTGGCGTTGAAATAAGGATGCATGAGCAGAAAATAACCCTATACCTACTGTCAAATATGGTGGTGGATATTTGATGTGATGGGGATATTTTGCGTCCACTGGAATCGCATATTTCAAACCACCTTTTGTAGGTGTGCTATTAATCGTTTGTAACTTATTTTGTAGTTAATGCTGTTGCAACTGTCTCTTTATGGCCGACAATGGCTTCTGGGTATCAGAACAGCGACTTCACCTCGAACTAGACAAAGATTATTATTTTTTTCTTTGAATCCAACAAAAAGGATATCCTGCGTCTCAGACCAGGCCCAAATCCCTGTCAGTCGCGTGAAGAAAAGATGGAACTATAGCAGTCGGAGATCGGGATGCCTTGTGAGAATTTGCCGGCAAGTGTGTAACCCACCTCTACCGTCCATTCTATCGGCCAGCGTGCAATCACTGGAAAATAAACTGGATGATCTCCGTTCGATACTATCCTACCAACGGGACATTAAAAACGATATGTTTCACCGAGTCGTGGCTGAATGACGACACTGGCTATACAGTTGGCTGTGTTTTCCGTGCATCGGGAGGACAGTACATCTACGTCTGGTAAGACGAGGGGTGGTGTGTGTCTTTTTTGTCAACAGCTGGTGCGCGATGTCTAATATTACGGAACTCTCGAGGTATTGCTCACCTGAGGTAGAGTACCTCATGATAAGCTGTAGACCACACGATCTACCAAGAGTTCTCATCTATATTTTTCGTAGCAGTCTATTTACAACAAATCGATGATGGCACTTAGACCACACTCAACGAGCTGTATAAGGCCATAAGCAAACAAAATCAAGTTGGCACTCCTAGTGGCCGGGGACTTTAATGCAGGCAAACTTAAATATGTTTGACCTCATTTCTACCAGCATGTCACATGTACAACCAGAGGAGAAAAAAAACTCTAGACCACCTTTACTCCACACACAGAGATGCATACAAAGCTCTCCCTCGCCCTCCATTTGGAAAATCTGACCATAATTATATCCTCCTGATCCCTGCTTACAAGCTAAAATTAAAGCAGAAATTACTAGTGAGTCGCTCAATACAGAAGTGGTCAGATGATGCGAATGCCACGCTACAGGACTGGAGTATGTTCTGGGATTCATCCAATGGCATTGACTGTACCACCTGAATCCTACTACACCGGCTCTGACACTCGTCGGATGTGACAGGGCTTGCAAACTATTACAGACTACAAAGGGAAACCCAGCCGTTAATAGCGTTCCACTCATGAGGTCACTAGGACATTTGACTGCAGGAAAAGGCAAAACATCTTAAAGCACTTGGGTTGCTGCATCTGAACATTAGTAGCTTATTTCCTAAACTGAATTACATAAAGATCTGGGCAATACAAACAAATTTCTACATTCTGGTATTGACTAAAACTTGGATCTCTAGCGACATTTTGAACAATATTAATATTGAAGGTTATAATGTGTTCAGCGCTGACAGACAGGGTAGAGGTGGTGGAGTGGCCATTTTATAAGAAAAAATATTTATGTCTGTACTGAAATCCATGTCCCTTGTCATAAAAATGTGAGCTATCCACAGCCCAGTCAGACAAGCCTTTGTCTGTGGAAAATGTATCCATAACTGTCGGCTAATCTTCGTGCATTTGAGGAGTGAACTAGTTGTCTTCTTTTACTAAATCAGAAGTTATTATCCTGTGTGACCTAAATTATGATTGGGAAATGTAGGCTTCAGACAATCTAAAAGACATGTAATGATCTAAACCCAACCCAGCTGGTGACTATGCCTGCACGGCCCAAACCTAAACATCCTTCAAAGTTGACTCTCATCGATCTTATTCTAGTGAAAACACCAGAGAAATATGTTTCTATTGGTGTCTCCACCCAAGATATTAGTGACCATTGCCCAGTTTGTGTTACAGATGTGAGAATACAAAAATGTAAGCCTGTCAACACTAAAATAAACTTTAAAAATGTCAGTGAACAGGCTTTTTTACATGATCTTTATTTTAGTGACCTTGATTATATTTAAACTATCCCTAAACCTGATTTAGCATTGAACCTTTTTTTAGATGTCTTCAATACTATTGTGGATAATAAATAAGGGTTAAGGTTAGATCGAATGCCTGGAAGTATCAGAAGTCTTTCATAAAAGAGATGATCCTTGGGTCAAGGCTGGAACACAGGCTTAGGCCCGGACTGGCAAGCTTTTAAGCAACTGAGGAATCATTGTGTAAGACAAATCAGAAAGGCTAAATCAGATGTTTGTATGTAACCGATATTTTGGATTGTAATGGGAATCCTGTTAAATTCTGGAAAACTGTCAAATCCCTTAAGGGTTCTACTTCCTCCTCCCTGCCACAACAAATTCATTCAGACACTGTCCTCAGGTTATGTCGATATAGGACTCGTTTACTGTGGATATAGATACTTTGTACCTGTTTCCTCCAGCATCTTCACAAGGTCCTTTGCTGTTGTTCTGGGATTGATTTGCACTTTAGAACCACAGTATGTTAATCTCTAGGACAGAACGCGTCTCTTTCCTGAGCGGTATGACAGCTGCGTGGTCCCATGGTGTTTATATTTGCGTACAGATGAACGTGGTACCTTCAGGCTTTTGGAAATTGCTCCCAAGGATGAACCAGACTTGTGAAGGTCTACAATAGTTTTTCTGAGGTCTTGGCTGATTTCTTTTGATTTTCCCATGATGTCAAGCAAAGAGGCACTGACCTTGAAGGTAGGCCTTGAAATACATCAACAGGTACGCCTCCAATTGACTCAAATGATGTCAATTAGCCTATCAGAAGCTTCTAAAGCCATGACATCATTTTCTGGAATTTTCCAAGCTGTTGAAAGTCACAGTCAACTTAGTGTATGTGAACTTCTGACCCACTGGAATTGTGATACAGTGAATTATAAGTGAAATAATCTGTCAAAACAATTGTTGGACAAATTACTTGTGTCATGCACAAAGTAGATGTGCTAACCGACTTGACAAAACTATAGTTTGTTAACAAGAAATGTGTAGAGGGGTTGAAAAACGAGTTTTATTCACTCAAACCTAAGTGTATGTAAACTTCCAACTTCAACTGTATGCTATTAACCCGACTGTTGATCTGGCTGTGTCAAAACTACAGTTAGATTTGATAGCTATGCAGGAATCCCTTACTGATTTAAAACTTGTGCTTAATACAGGCAAAATGAAATACATGTTGTTTTTAAACTCTCATAAGAATGTTTCAGATTAACTACATGTTCTCTCATTAGATGGCGCTCCAATCAAACGTGTTCCCATGTATAAATACTTACGCACATGGATTGGTATGGATTTGACGTTTATAAAACATAGATAGATATCTTACCAACGGGACATTAAAAACTGTAATATCTTATGTTTCACCGAGTCGTGGCTGAACAACGACATGAATAACATACAGCTGGCGGGTTTTACACTGCGTCGGCAGGACAGAACAGCAGCTTCTGGTAAGACGGGGTGGCAGTCTATCTATATTTGTAGACAACAGCTGGTGCACGATATCTAAGGAAGTCTCGAGGTTTCAGTCTCCCCCTCAGGAGACTGAAAAGATTTGGCATGGGTCCTCAGATCCTCAAGAGGTTCTACAGCTGCACCATCGAGAGGATCCTGACGGGTTGCATCACTGCCTGGTATGGCAACTGCTCGGCTTCCGTCCGCAATGCGCTACAGAGGGTAGTGCGTACGGCCCAGTACGTCACTAGGGCCAAGCTTCCTGCCATCCAGGACCTCTATACCAGGCGGTGTCAGAGGAAGGCCCTATAAATTGTCAAAGACTCCAGCCAACCTAGTCATAGACTGTTCACTCTGCAACCGCATGGAAAGCAGTACCGGAGCACCAAGTCTAGGTCCAAGAGGCTTCTAAACAGCGTCTACCCCCAAGCCATAAGACTGCTGAACATCTAATCAAATGTCTACCCAGACTATTTGCATTGCCCCCCTCCTCTTTAACGCTTCTGCTACTCTCTGTTGTTATCTATGCATAGTCACTTTAATAACTCTACCTACATGCACATATTACCTCAATTACCTCGACTAACCTGTGTCCCCGCACATTGACTCTGTACCGGTACCCCCTGTATATAGCCTCGCTATTGTTATTTTACTGCTGCTCTTTAATTATTTGTTTCTTTTATTTCTTACTTTTTTTGGTATTTTTCTTAAAACGGCATTGTTGGTTACGGGCTTGTAAGTAAGCATTTCACTGTAAGGTCTACACCTGTTGTATTTGGCGCATGTGACAAATAAAATGTGATTTGATTTGTTGAGTTGGTTAAGAAGCTAAGATTTAAAGCTTTTTCTACAGAAACAGATCATGCCTGACTAAGCAGTAGGAAGCAGATTATTCAGTCATCATTTTTATCTGTTCTTGATTATGGCGATATTATTTATCAAAGTGCAGCTGCTACTACTCTTAAACCTTTAGATGCCATTTACCATAGTGCTCTTTGTTTTGTTACCTGTAACAGTTTTGATACTCATCACTGCATCCTGTATCTAAAGGTTGTCTGGACTTTGTTAAAGACCTGTAGATCTCTACATTGCTCCCTTTTTGTTTACAAGGGCCTACTTCATAAACTTCTGTCTTGCCTAACTTTACTGTTGAAGTATAGACACCTGAGTTGCCTAACCCGTTCACAGGATTGGTTAACTCTTGAGGTTCCCAGGTTCTCCACGAGCTAGGTAACTCTGCTTACTTACCTACTAATTAGAAGGTCCTGTGTAGATTGTATTTTCAACCAGTAACTATCAGAAAATAACACTGATCAAATATTTTCACACTTTTACAGTGTTAGTTTCATCAGCTGTTGTACAATATGCTACAAAACACTGGAAAACAGAAATCTGACTGCACTGGGCCTTTAATGGAATGCACTTTATCAATGATTTAATTTTGTAATACAACTCCATATAATAGACCATATCATGCACATTACACAGTTTAAGCAAATACAGAAATATGAGCAAATAATATTGCAATATAAAATATGACATGGTCCAAAATGTTTTGTTGACAAGGACACTTTAATATCAATCATATACACAAAGAGGCTACATATAGAATACAACAAACTCTTTCTCCCTCTTGACATTTTCATCTGGCTCAACTTTTTCCAAAATAGTCATTCTTCAAAAGTATGCCTTTGATTTATATTCCTCTTCCATTCTTCCAATCAGTGCAGTAATCCATTTTAACCAACTATATTTCCACCATGGATGTTTCTTTCCCTCCTGACATGGCTGTGAAAATCCATGCATGTTAGGCTACCTTTACTCTGTTGATATTCCCATTTGAGAAAATAATATAGCACGTCTTCTTCCAATTTGGCACTGAGGGACTTTAAAGTCAGGGCAAAAAGTCTTTAGAATTGTCTAATCTAATAAGAGCATAGGTCCAGTCTCTTTGGTCTTGGTCTCTCTGATAGTGCCTGCTTTTGATAGTAGCCATTTGTAGCCTACTCAGATCCCAACTACCCCTCAACAGGTACAACACCATGTCATGCTTTATTTGACCAGAAGAGGGTGATGTAACTCCATTAATAAATACAGGTGGCAGCAAAACACTGCCATGTAGTACAGACAGCCTCTACCAGGGAATGCTACCTCATCCAGTTCAGCATTGATCATAAGGGAGAGGGATAGAAGAAATCCCAGGTTATCATCTCTGGTCCAGACAGCTGTCTCTGAGGTCCAGGGAGAGCCACTCCAGCTTCCCCCGGAGCAGCCTGCCGTACAGCTGCAGCACCTGGGTCAGACTCCGGCTCTGCTGGCTGGGACAGCCTGGGTCTGGATCTGTCAAGTCACCCTGTGGACCAACAGACACACAGTCAAGTGTTTGTGAGGGGAGATTGGGAGAGAGGAAGAAAGAGAGAGAGGGCTGGAAAGAATTAAAGTGTGTGTGTGCGTGCGTGTGTCATCTCACCTTGATGTCCAGTTTGGTGACTATGTGCAGGTAGTTTGTGATTCCATGCTCAAGTCTCTCCAGCAAAGATGACTGACAGCTGAGTTTGGTCTCTTTCCTCACTCTCCCTACACCGTCCAACAACACTCCCAGAGCCCCTCTCACCTCAGCACGCTTCTGCTGTAGCTAAGGACACACACACACACAATCAATTTGCAACTTTGACTTTGTGTTATAGAGCGTTAAACTGTAGATGTAAGTGTTATAGAGCATTATACTGTATATGTAAGTGTTATAGAGCGTTATACTGTACATGTAAGTGTTATAGAGCGTTAAACTGTAGATGTAAGTGTTATAGAGCGTTATACTGTAGATGTAAGTGTTATAGAGCATTATTCTGTAGATGTAAGTGTTATAGAGCATTATACTGTAGATGTAAGTGTTATAGAGCATTATACTGTAGATGTAAGTGTTATAGAGCATTATACTGTAGATGTAAGTGTTATAGAGCGTTATACTGTAGATGTAAGTGTTATAGAGCGTTAAACTGTAGATGTAAGTGTTATAGAGCGTTATACTGTAGATGTAAGTGTTATAGAGCATTATACTGTAGATGTAAGTGTTATAGAGCATTATACTGTAGATGTAAGTGTTATAGAGCATTATACTGTAGATGTAAGTGTTATAGAGCGTTATACTCTAGATGTAAGTGTTATAGAGCATTACACTGTAGATGTAAGTGTTATAGAGCATTATACTGTAGATGTAAGTGTTATAGAGCGTTATACTGTAGATGTAAGTGTTATAGAGTGTTATTCTGTAGATGTAAGTGTTATAGAGCGTTACACTGTAGATATAAGTGTTATAGAGCAATACACTGTAGATGTAAGTGTTATAGAGAGAAACGCTTACAGATTTGTGATCCCAGGATGCCTTTAGAATCCTGACACAGGGTAGCTGAAGGGAGGAGGGGAGTTGGTCTGAACCACTACAGCCAACCTGGATGGATTAAAGAAACATATTTACAAAATATAATGTGAAGTAAAGTGTTGGTTCCATGTTTCATGAGCTGAAATAAAAGATCCCAGAAATCTTCCATACTCACAAAAAGCTTGTTTCAAATTTGAGTGAGCATTTTTGAGTGAGCATTTCTCCGCCAAGATAATCCACCCAACTGACAGGTGTGGCATATCAAGAAGCTGATTAAACAGCATGATCATTATGCAGGTGCACCTTGTACTGGGGACAATAAAAGGTCACTCTAAAATGTGCAGTTTTGTCACACAACACAATGCCACAAATGTCTCAAGTTTTTAGGGAGCATGCAATTGGAATGCTGCCTGCAAGAATGTCCACCAGAGCTATTGACAGATCATTTAATGTTAATTTCTCTACCATAAGCCGCCTCCAACGTTTTTTGACAGTAAGTCCAACCGGACTCACAACTACAGACCATGTGTATGGTGTCGTGTGGGCTTGTGGTTTGCTGATGTCAACGTTGTGAACAGAGTGCCCCATGGTGGCCGTGGGGTTATGGTATGGGCAAGCATAAGCTACGGACAACGAACACAATTGCATTTTATCGATGGCAATTTGAATGCACAAAAATACTGTGACGAGATCCTGAGGCCAATTTTTTTTTAAGGTAAAGTATCTGTGACCTATAAAAACAAAGGGAGTCGAACTCTCCATATGTATAACCTCCCAGTAATTTATCAGATAAATGAACACCAACGTTTCGACATCACTGTGCCTTCTTCAGGGTGAAGTATCCGTGACCAACAGATGCATATCTGTATTCCCAGTAAGGTGAAATCCATACATAAGGACCTAATTAATTAATTTAAATGTACTGATTTCCCCATATGAATTGTAATTCAGTAAAATCTTTGAAATTGTTGCATGTTGCATTTATATTTTTGTTCAGTGTACATAAAACAGATAAGATAGACATAATGTGTGGATTTCTGTGTGATTGCCAAGTTTCTGTCTCACCATGGCAACCTCCAGGTCCTTCATGTTGTTCATGTTTCTCCTGGCGTGTGCGTTGCACACAAAGTCGATTGGTCTTGTCTTGGCGTTGGGTACCTCAAAAGAAACCACGCACAACAGCAGGAGCAGAATTCCTAAAGGAGTGAAGAGCAGATATTTCTTAGGCTCTGGGATTACAATGGTGACTGTGTCCCACACTACAATCAAGATAGCATCTATTCCTATACCAGTTCAGTGGCTCTGTAAGAGGCAGGTTTGACCACATTTACACAATCTGTTTCCACCTAATGTCTCTATTATACGGGGTGTTTTTTGGACACTTCTTAGCAACTTCTCCAACACAAGAGCCAAGCCAAGTGTTGTCTCACACTGTTTCTTAACAAAAAAGCCATAGTGTTATTATTACGGTCCATCGATTACCCAACACACTGATGAACTGAACTGATCGTTCTTGCTTCAATAAGTTCTCCTCTATAATAAAAAGCATGCCAAGATTAATTTTCTGATATCCCTGTGGAAAGTTTATAATTCTATTGGTCTAAACATCATATTTCAATGTAAGATCTTAAAATGATAGGCCCATACCACAAAATCAGCCCAAAATAATTACATTGCATTCGGAAAGTACTTTTTCAACATTTTGTTACATTACAGCCTCATTCTAAAATGTATTAAATTGGGGGGGTTTTCTCATCAATCTACACACAATACCCCATAATGCCAAAGCAAAAACAGGTTTTTAGAAATTGTAACAAATGCATTAAAATCAAAAAACTGAAATACCCGAGGATTCAGACCTTTTGCTATGAGACTTGAAATTGAGTTCAGGTGCATCCTTTTCCATTGATCATCCTTGAGATGATTCTACAACTTGATTGGAATCCACCAATAAATTAAATTGATTGGACATGATTTGGAAAGGCACCTACCTGTCTATATAATGTCCCACAGTTGACAGTGCATGTCAAAGCAAAAGCCAAGCCATGAGGTCAAAGGAATTGTCCGTAGAGCCCCCGAGACAGGATTGTGTCAGGGCACAGATCTGGGGAAAGGTACTAAAACATTTGTGCAGCATTGAAGGTCCCCAAGAACACAGTTTTCTCCATCATTCTTAAATTGAAGAAGTTTGGAGCCACGAAGACCGCCAAACCACCAAACTGAGCAATTGGGGGAGAAGGGCCTTGGTCAGGGAGAACCCGATGGTCATTCTGAACGAGTTCCAGAGTTCCTCTGTGGAGATGGGAGAAACTTCCCAAAGGACTACCATCTCTGCAGCATTCCACCAATCAGGCCTTTATGGTAGAGTGGCCAGAGGGAAGCCACTCCTCAGTTAAAGGCACATAACAGCCCGCTTGGACTGTCATGTGGACTCTCAGACCATGAGAAACAAGAAAACAAGATTCTCTGGTCTGATGAAACCAATATTGAACTCTTTGGTCAGGTGTCACGTCTGGAGGAAACCTGGCACCTCCCTACGGTGAAGCATGGTGGGGGCAGCATCATGCTGTGGGGTGTTTTTCAGCGGCAAGGACTGGTAGACTAGTCAGGTTCGAGGGAAAGATGAACGGAGCAAAGTACACAGAGATCTTTGATGAAAACCTGCTTCAGAACGCTCAGGACCTCAGACTGGGGAAAAGGTCCACCTTCCAAAAGAACAATGACCCTAAGCACACAGCCAAGACAACACAGGAGTGGCTTCAGGACAAGTCTCTGAATGTCCTTGAGTGGCCCAGCCAGAGCCCGGACTTGAACCCGATCGAACATCTCTGGAGAGACCTGAAAATAGTTGTGCAGCGACGCTCCCCATCCAACCTGACAGAGCTTGAGAGGATCTGCAGAGAAGAATGGGAGAAACTCCCCAAATACAGGTGTGCCAAGCTTGTAGCATCATACCCAAGAAGACTCAAGTTGTAATCACTGCCAAAGGTGCTTCAACAAAGTACTGAGTAAAAGGTCTGAATACTTATATAAATGTGATATTTCAGTTGAACATTTTTAGTACATTTGCAAAAATGTCTAAAAAACTGTTTTTGCGTTGTCATTATGTGGTATTGTGTGTAGATTTTTTTTTTTTTTTGGGGGGGGGGGGGGTAATCCATTTTAGAATAAGGCTGTAACATAACAAAATGTGGAAAAAGTCAAGGTGTCTGAATACTTCCCGAAATCACTATATACCGAGTAGGATATTTACTATTAAAGTGATGCGTAAATTTTCCTTAAAAAAGGCTATTGTTTTGCACAAACAAAAGAGGATCAGTTAGGTACCTAAAATATGTATTGGGGTACATTTTAAAAGATACACTATATTTACAAAAGTATGTGGACACCACTTCAAATTAGTGGATTTGACTATTTCAGCCACACCCATTGATGACGGGTGTATAAAATCGAGCACACAGCCATGCAATCTCCATAGACAAACACTGGCAGTAGAATGGCCTTACTGAAGAGCTCAGTGACTTTCAACGTGGCATCATCATAGGATGCCACCTTTCCAACAAGTCAGTCAGAAGCAATGTTAGCACAATAACTGCTCGTTGGGAGCTTCATGAAATGGGTTTCCATGGCTGAGTAGATGCACCCAAGCCTAAGATCGCCAAGCGTCGGCTGGAATGGTGTAAAGCTTGCCGCCATTGGACTGTGGGGCAGTTCTCTGTTGTGATGAATCACGCTTCACCATCTGGCAGTCCGACGGACTAATCTGGGTTTGACGGGTGCCAGGATAAAGTTACCTGCCCCAATGCATATTGCCAACTGTAAAGTTTGGTGAAGTAGGAATAATGGTCTGAGGCTGTTTTTCATGGTTCGGGCTGGCTTCCCAACAAAGTCTTAAAGAAATGCATATCAATGAATAATGCACACAGTTCCCATTTGTATGTCACATTTTATGTTAGTGTATCACATTGCCAGAAAGGGTAAAAGTATCACTATTCATCAATCTATACTTATTCTACTAAAATATCACTTGAGGGGTCTAGTAAACCACGCTGATCACTGATCTATTTAACAAAAACATAAATAATTCACATTGCATGTGTATTCATATAGTATGATGATAGCCCGACTACAATGCGCATTTGGATACCCACTGCTTAAAGCCATAGCCCGCTCCTGTGCGCATGACGCCCCTCAATCAAGGCCTTTTCTTCCATGGTGCTCGTCCCCGTGTTCCATTTATTCCAGGAGGGTTATCGTAGGAGTTCGCGACACCGTCATATATGTTTAAAGTCACTTATATTCACCAAATCCCACATTCCATTTTGCGTCTGCCTTCTTGAGCTGTTTATCCTAGGCGTGTGCCTCTGGAAACCTGTTTTGTTTGGTGAGTTTTTTTTGTTGTGCCAACAATTGGACCTAATGTGCGGAAATGTTTGTGATTCCTGAAATGTAGCAATCCGTAAATTCAAATGCCCATAAAACGTATAATATCCAGTGAGCGAGTGACGATAACCTAGTCTAACTTTTGATTAATATTTTAAAGAAGTAGAATGTTGGAAAAAATAAATGACCAAATTAATCGAATCCAACTCACATGCGTTTTAGGCAACAGCAAAAAATGTGGACTGAACGTCATATTTGATTTACCCTGGCGTTAATGTTTGACAGTTGGCCATCCTCCTGTCAACGGTGTGCACATAAACGGTACAACTCTCCTAAAAGCACTATGAAATTAGCTACGTGCACGGGAAAACAAATCTAAATGGAACAAGACAAACCGGTATGTATTTTTATTAATTTTTTTAGCTCAAAGAAAAAATATGAAATAATGATTATTGTTTCATCTCTTATTTCCTACATTGCCATTATCCCTGTGAGTAGAACCTAGGCAACCTCCATTATCTTTTTACTCAAGATTGAAATCTAATGACTAGAATATTGATAATGTATCAGGATGTATAGAGGCTATTGCCTAATCTACCACACTGGATTTTGCTTGCTAAGAAATGGCCTTTGGACATTGTACATACTGCATGCTGGTTTGGTGAACACTGAGCACTCTCATTCCCTCCACTCCAACTCCTGCCACACACTGAATTATGCTCATATCAAGATTAGATTAAAAATAAGTGTTTGGTGGTTAAAGTGAAAGGCACTATGAATAGTTCAGTGGCGAGATAAGCCCCCTACCTCTACCCAGCCACAGCATTGGGTGGGTAGAGCATTGGGTGGGTACATTGTAGAATAATAGTGAAGACCTCAAAACTATGAAATAAAACATGGAATCATGTAGTAACCAAAAAAGTGTTAAACAAATCAAAATATATGTTATATTCTTCAAAGTAGCCAACCTTTGCCTTGATGACAGCTTTGCATACTCTTGTCATTCTCTCAACCAGCTTCATGAGGAATGCTTTTCCAACAGTCTTGAAGAAGTTCCCACATATGCTGAGCACTTGTTGGCTGCTATTCCTTCACTCTGCAGTCCAACTCATCGCAAACCATCTCAATTGGTTTGAGGTCGGATGATTGTGGAAGCTAGGTCATCTGATGCAGCAATCCATCACTCTCCTTGGTCAAATAGCCCTTACACAGCCTGGAGGTGTGTTGTGGGTCATTGTCCTGTTGAAAAACAAATGATAGTCCCACTAAGCCCAAACCAGATGGGATGGTGTATCGCTGCAGAATGCTGTGGTAGCCATACTGGTTAAGTGTGCCTTGAATTCTAAATAAATCACTGACAGTGTCACCAGCAAAGCACTATCACACCTCCTCCGTTTACCTACTCTGCGTCTCACATTGACACGGCTGTTGGAACCAAAGGTTTTTTATTATTGGCATCTGCTTGTAGTGGTTTCTTTGCAGCAATTTGACTATGAAGGCCTGATTCAAGCAGTCTCCTCTGAACAGTTGATGTCTGGTACTTGAACTCTGTGAAGCATTTATTTGGGCTGTAATTTCTGAGGCTGGTAACTTTTTAATGAATTTATCCTCTGCAGCAGAGGTAACGGTGGATCTTCCTTTCCTGTAGCGGCCCTCATGAGAGCTAGTTTCATCATAGTGCATGAAGGTTTTTGCGACTGCACTTGAAGAAACTTACAAAGTTCTTGACATTTTCTGGATTGACTGACCTTCATGTCTTTTAAGTAATGAATGATGGACTGTCGTTTCTCTCTGCTTATGAGCTGTTCTTGCCATAATATGAACTTGGTATTTTACCAAATAGGGCTATCTTCTGTATACCACCCCTACCTTGTCACTACACAACTGATTGGCTCAAACGCATTAAGAAGGAAAGAAATTACACAAATTAACTTTTAACAAGGCACACCTGTTAATTGAAATGCATTCCAGGTGACTACCTCATGAAGCTGGTTGAGAGAAAGCCAAGAGTATGCAAAGCTGTCATCAAGGCAAAGGGTGGATTCTTCAAAGCATCTCAAATATAAAATATATTTTGATATCTTTAACACTTTTTTTTTGTTACTACATGATTTCATGTGTTATTTCATCATTTTGATGTCTTCACTATTATTCCACAATGTAGAAAATAGTAAAAATAAAGAAAAACCCTTGAATGAGTAGGTGTGTCCAAACTTTTGACTGGTACTGTGTGTGTGAACTCAGCAAAAAAAGAAACGTCCTCTCACTGTCAACTGCATTTATTTTCTGCAAACTTAACATGTGTAAATAGTTGTCTGAACATAAGATTCAACAACTGAGACATAAACTGAACAAGTTCCACAGACATGTGACTAACAGAAATGGAATATTGTGTCCCTGAACAAGGGGGCGGTCAAAATCAAAAGTAACAGTCAGTATCTGGTGTGGCCACCAGCTGTATTAAGTACTGCAGTGCATCTCCTCCTCAGACTGCACCAGATTTGACAGTTCTTGCTGTGAGATGTCGCCCCACTCTTCCACCAAGGCACCTGCAAGTTCCCGGACATTTCGGGGGGAATGGCCCTAGCCCTCACCCTCCGATCCAACAGGTCCCAGACGTGCTCAATGCGATTGAGATCTTGGCACTTTGCTGGCCATGGCAGAACACTGACATTCCGGTCTTGCAGGAAATCACGCACAGAACGAGCAGCAGAGCCTGCAGGAAGGGTACCACATGAGGGAGGAGGATGTCTTCCCTGTAACGCACAGCGTTGAGATTGCCTGCAATGACAACAAGCTCAGTCTGATGACGCAGCGCCCCAGATCATGACGGACCCTCCACCTCCAAATCAATCCCGCTCCAGAGTACAGGCCTCGGTGTAACGCTCATTCCCTCGACGATAAACGTGAATCCGACCATCACCCCTGGTGAGACAAACCCGCGACTCATCAGTGAAGAGCACCTTTTGCAAGTCCTGTTTGGTCCAGCGACGGTGGGTTTGTGCCCATAGGCGACGTTGTTGCCGGTGATGTCTGGTGAGGACCTGCCTTACAACAGGCCTACAAGCCCTCAGTCCAGCCTCTCTCAGCCTATTGCGGACAGTCTGTGCACTGATGGAGGGATTGTGCGTTCCTGGTGTAACTCGGGCAGTTGTTGCCATCCTGCACCTGTCCCACAGGTGTAATGTTCAGATGTACCGATCCCGTGCAGGTGTTGTTACACGTGGTCTGCCACTGCGAGGATGATCAGCTGTCCGTCCTGTCTCCCTGTAGCGCTGTCTTAGGCGTCTCACAGTATGGACATTGCAATTTATTGCCCTGGCCACATGTGCATGCCTCCTCACTTTCACACAGATGAGTAAGCACCCTGACCATCTTTCTTTTGGTGTTTTTGAGTCAGTAGAAAGGCCTCTTTAGTGTCGTAAGTTTTCATAACTGTGACCTTAATTGCCTACCGTCTGTAAGCTGTTAGTGTCTTAACGACCGTTCCACAGGTGCATGTTCATTAATTGTTTATGGTTCATTGAACAAGCATGGGAAACAGTGTTTGAACCCTTTACAATGAAGATCTGTGAAGTTATTTGGATTTTTACAAATGATCTTTAAAAGACAGGGTCTTTGAAAAAGGGACATTTGTATGTATATACATTTTTACCTACGGGTGGTCCTAGGAATCAAACCCACTATCCTGGCATTGCAAGCGTCATGCTCTACCAACTGAGCTCCCTCTTTATCCTCCTGTCTCCATTCTTTCCTCCTCCTACCCCTCCTCCATCCTGCACCCTTTCACCCCAGAAGCCCACTTTGAGCTGACCCCGACCTGGCCCTAGTGTTGTGGAGTGGCCCGGGGGACAATGGCCACACCAGCCCATATGGAGACAGAAAGTGTAACCATGGTGATGGAGCTGTGGCAGATCTTTATATTCACATCATGTAGCAAAAACCCTTTCAGATAATTCACGTAGTACAGCAGGAGACACGGAGAGAGAGGAAGATGAAGGAAAAGGTTTGCATGACAAATTAGTATCTGTGTGTGACCATTACATTAATCCCTAGTGTGTGTGTGTGCTCAGTGGACCAGTCTTACTGGTGTCTTTACATAAGGCCATAACCATGGCAACGCCAAGCAGTGTCTACTAAAAGGCTGCTTTCCTCTATCTCTCTCTCACTTCCTTTCTCTTCCTCTGTCTGCCTTGCCAACCTACGTAGCACAACATGCTCAACATCAGCAGATGGAGATAGATGGAACAGCAAAAGCGAGGTGGAAGAAAAGGACAGGAATATGTCTCTCTCACTCGCCATCGAGTGGAGCCCTCTGTGAATGCAGCCTGCTGTATCATCCATCTGTGTGGGGGACATCTTTGGTCTGTCAAAGAAGAGGATCTTTCATTTACCAGAGTTGGATATCTTTGTGATCTGTTGAGGAAAAATCTCTATCTGCTAGAAAAGGATGTCTGTACAGCGGGGATCTCTCCTCGTGTGTTTCTAAGGAGGGTCTTTTGTGTTGGCCAAGGCTCTCGGAAAAATGCTTAATAGGATACTGTGGCTGCACATGTTACATTGCATCAACCCATAGAAAAGACTTGATTCAGGGATGGCCCCCTCACTATTTGAATCGTCAACAGTACATGTTGACTATGCTGACCTTTGTTTTGGTGACGACTAAAAAATAATTGCATGACAAGGGTGATAGGATGATATTGAGCTATAAATGCATTGAACTCAACATCTGTCAATAATGCGAAAGACACCACCCTGTCTTGACGGAACACTACAAAAGAACGACAAGCGACAGGGTGAAGAGGAGGAAGAAGAGGAGGAACAAGAAGGGGGTCATCATGATTTGGCTAAATCCTCTCTCTGCCCATCCTGTAGGCGTAGTTTTGACGTTGCCCTTCTCCTACCATGCTCCCATACCCTGTGTGGGTACTGTGTAGGGGGTGGGGTGGGGAGGGGGCAGGGCGATGTGTACTAAGAGGGGAAGGGGTGTGCCATGCTTCCCAAGGTGGCAACCATTCTGCCCACCACCGCTCTACCAGTCCCCCTGTGTGTGCCCTTGCTGTTGCCACCCTGTGGAGCTGCCATGCTGGGAGTGAGCTTCTGCCTCCTGACCCCTGAGTGGACAGCCAGTAGAGCTGGGGAACAGGCGAAGGAGGGACGAAGGCCTTCTCACAGGTAAGAAAGCTTGTTTTCTTTTCAGGTAAGATAGTTAGACTTTCATCTTTGAGCATCCATAAGACTTGTCTAAAACAATCTTCTCCCATTGCCCTATTCAATCTTCGGATGGATACAGGTCACACCCTCCAAGTGACCCAGTGACTGAACCCTTCCTGACACACGTTCCCATTCTTTCCCACCCCACTAATCCCACCTGCAGGGGAATCCATTCATCAGGGACACATGGGATGTCAAGGACCAGAGCACTGCTGCATATGGTGAGTGAAATGGCACCTTGGCAGCAGTGGAGGCTGCTGGGGGAGGACGGCTCATAATAATGGGTGGAACAGAGCAAATGGAATGGCATCAAAAACACATAGAAACCATGTGTTTGATGTATTTGCTACCATTCCGCTCCAGCCATTACCACGAGCCCGTCCTCCCCAATTAAAGTGCCACCAATCTCCTGTGCTTGGCAGTTAGTCTTGGTCAGACACATTCTGTAAGCTCCAGGTTTAAACTGGGAGGCATGCCAGATAGTTATTGTTGTTGTGGTTACTCTGTTTCTTCAGTGTTGGGTTTCTGGTTCCTCTAAATACTGGTAAACCTCATGGGAAAGTGAGAATAAATGGGTCAAGGATAATCTGGCATGCTTACATCCCTACATGCTTCAAAGGGTGCCAACTGTTTTGTAGGCTTTTTTAACTCTGTTCTCTGTGTATCCATGGATACAGGCTCACCACTGGAGGGTGCTATAGACCTACAAGAGGAAGAGATGGAACAGTCTCTCAGGTCAGTGAGTCCAATGCAAGACTCTTTATCCAAGGATGTATTGATATACTGTGTAGAACAGTGGAGGCTGCTGAGGGGAGGATGGCTCATAATAATGGATAAAATGGAGTGAATGGTATCAAACACTTGGTTTTTATGGGTTTGATTTGATACCATTCCATTCACTCCATTCTATCCATTATTATGAGCCATCCTCCCCTCAGCAGCCTCCTCTGGTGTAGAAGAGGAGTAAAAATACACATCTTATTAATTCCAATGCCCCTGATTAGAGTTTCACCTTCTCTTTTGTCCTAATCTCTCCCTTCCCAGGTCTGACGTTCACCCTGGATCCCTCTGCTGGTGCTCCATCTCTCCACCACCTCCCTCACTGTGACCTTCCACGGACCAAGCCCTCCGTCACTACCCTCTCGTCACCATAGCAACAGGGTCACGGGTTCAGTGTACAGGATAGGTGAGGATGTGCACTCTACTCCACCTGGCCATGAGTTAATGGTAGTGGCAGAACAAGTACAAATCACTGCTTTGATAATAATACTCTTAGCCTCTGGCATGCTGATCTATTTCTACTGACAGATGGGCTACATTTCTTACACATAATCATGTGGCAGTTGTAGCCTACAAATACATACAGGCAGTCTTGTGCAAATACTCCCACACACACATGATATTGTCCCTAGGGCATACATGACACAGGCTCTGTCCTACATAAAGTTCATTCACGTCCTTTAACTCTGCTCTGTGGTGCCGCCGAGTGGTGAACAGGATGACAGCATGGATTTCCCAGCGCTTGGCCGAACCACTAACAATTAAATTGTTTCTTTAACAATTTCATTTTGGCTTACAAGGCATGTTGACATCTGCTCTCTGTAAACAACAGAAAGCTCTAATAATTTGGCCCAGCAACAAGCCATAAACAATCTGTTGATTTGAATCAAATATGACAGAAATGTGCAGCTTCATCAACTGTAGCGAGTCAGGCAAAATACGGTATTAGTGGTTGTTGACCAGGATGACTGGCACTGTCGACCGAACATAGGATGGGAACAGCATTGATATTTTACATATTATTGCTCACTCATCCCAATTTGTTCCACCCATAAGTGAGAAATGTTTCTCTTATGGTTTGCACCAATATTATTGTCTTCCCTACATAGCAAAGAGCAGAACCTGACGGTCCATTCAGACCTCAGTTCTACCTACCTATAGGTTATGGAAAATTTGCTCTTTAAAGGTTTTCTCCATTAGGGTTCCACAAGTATATTACAGTCTGCAAAAAATACTACAGTAATTACTATGGTATATTGTTTTTCTTACTACAGTATTTATACCATAGTAAACTGTAACAACTACAGTCTTCATGGGGTCTTCCTGGGGCGTACATATAACAACTTTTTGTTTTTAAGTACAGTGACTGCCACGTACTGCCACTACTAAATGCATATAGGGGAAACACAGGGTGCCTGGGGGCCAGTTTGTTCCTGCTCCAATCAACATGTTTTAGTCAGGCCAAACGAGGCAACAACTATGTAGCTTTGTTGAGTGCAGAAAAAGTCGGGCATAAAGACCACCCCGTTTCATAATGACATGGTAATGTTTATTCACACAATATTTAAAGACATAAGTTCCCATGGTGTCTGTTTTGACACAGAAACCAACCACCTTTCCTGTTTTCCATACAGGAGTGAGCTCATTGGACGATGCTGGTGGCTTGAAAGGCAGGGCTTGTCCTTCTCCACTGTGTACGATAGCCGTCGGGAGCCCTTACATGCCGTGCCACCCCAGATCAAGACCCTAGGGCTGTTCCTCAACATGGGTGGAGGGGCGCTGAGCTTCTACAACCCTCTGACCCAGGAGCACCTAGCCACCCTGCCCACTCGCTTCAGTAACGCTGGGGTGCGTCCCGCTCTGGGGCTGGGCCAGGGCAGGCTGAGGCTCCGCTGTGGCCTACCCCCTCCACCCCACATCTTCCTCAGCCGAGCGTCTGCCTATAGAGGGCCTTCTGGAGCTGGTGAGGGTCGCTGGCGCAGAGACGTGCCCTTCCAGTCTGTACGGGCGGTCATCCAGAAGTTTGAGGAGCTGGCGGTGTCAGATTCTGGCTCAGGGCTGGTGTCCAGTTTTGGGTCGTCCTGCTCCACTCTGGCCTCCTTGGCCGAAGCAGGCCCAGGTCTCCGCTTCAGCCTCAGCCCAGGAGCAGCTCGCCATCCTGGGCAAGAGGGGATGGAGGCTGGGGCAGAGTAACATGTGGAGGACAGACTATAGTACCTTGTACAATGATGGGCCTCTACCCTGCTGTTGATAGAAGCAAACTACTACCACGTCACATTACAAATAGGTTTTTATAAGGTTGGCGATGACACTGTGTGACAAATTTGGGATAAACTTGTGAGGTGGAAGGGCCATTCTTCTGCTTTATGATAGGAGAAAACCATTTGGGATGAGTTTGGATGACTAATTCCATGGCTAATTTCTCATCTCTGAGGAACTCTCTGACTTTCTCATCAGTGTGATTGTGACCCAGTAGTTTACTTTCTCCCCAGGACACTGGGCTTCCTCTCAGCTACACAACCCCCAGAGGTTTGGGGCTGGGCCAGGGCTGTCTGTGGGGGGGTTAGGAGGAGGAGGATTTCTCACTGGGGGTCCCACACTCTGGTGTGGGGGTTGATGGTAGGACAGTAGGGTTGATATGGATGGTGGTGTGTGTGGGAGTCAGTGGTGGTGACACTAAGAGTGTTGACTCTGGGTCACAAAGACAGGTGTTAAAGTACATTTATCCCGCAGTGTGTGTGTGTGTGTTTCTCTCTCCCTCTGCCCCATCTTGTCTCTCCATGATCTCTCTGTTTTCTCTTTCTGCTTTTTGCATGTTCTGGAAAGGACAATCCAATCATTTGGTCAGAGCACCCAAGTTGTAAATCACATTGTAATTTTTATTTTTTTTAAATCCACCAAATTAAAACAACCATCAATCACGGGAAGAGCCGTTTGTACCTGTGGAGAGGAGAAAACAAGATGTCCACCGAGTAGTTGTTGTGTTGGGCCAATCATTTAATTCATTGACGTGCTACTTGTCACGCATCTTTAGGGAACATAATTACGCACAAAAGTCTGCGTCAATATCAGTGGAATAATTCGGAAGAGACGGTTGGTCTGTGAGTCAAATGCGCTGTTACACTGTCGCCCCCCGAAACACTAATCTTGATGACTGTGTTGATGTTTAATGGTCGAGGTATTTACCGCAGGAATAAAAATGTGTGTACTGCGGCCAGTTATCACTGGGTTCTCGATTCTTGAGCACTATCAACTTTCCAAAGCCGCTTATTAAAATAAAGTGTGGAAGTAATTTCACTCTTATAAACAAAATTAGAAGGGGGTAATGCAGAATTCAAAGGCGCTCAGTAATGACATTTCTGTCGGGGGGTGATTCAAGCCTGGTGTTTGCTTATCGAGGGGGGAGCAGATCTGTAAGCAACACGGGAACAGCTGTAGAGAAGAAAAGACCCACATAGACCCTGAACGTTACATACAGTACTGTAGGTGTCAGTGAGTTATTATTTTGGCGCCAAAGTGTAGGCCGAGTTGTATAACGGACACAACGGTCTGGTAACATTAGAGAATCAAGTCTAGGCCTAAACTACTATATAATATCAGATATATACAGTAGGCTGCTACAGTGGCGACTTGGAGTGACGCAATTGTACAAGCCTAAAGTGAGAGATCACAGTTGGATCCGAGGTGTCAAAGACAAGTGGTGTTGTGTCCCCCTCCTCACCACGTTTCCATGCCAACTGTGTTTGGAGATGGCTTCTGGTCGCTAATTGCATGGAGGGCAATAATTAGGGAACCCTCGAAAATGGATTGTGAGAAAAAGACAACCAGGAGCACCAATTTAATTCGCACCCCCGTCCACTTTCATTTAGCCGTTTCGGCAGTGTTTGCGTATTGATTCCGAGCGTTCATACATGAATTCTAACCAGACCGACATTTACATTTTGAGTGGGTATTCTTTACTTTCCATTGCTAGGGGTAACACAAGAATTAGCCTGACAACACCAAGTCATGTAGGCCTGGTTGGTCTTATTACCATCATGATCAACATCAGCATAACAGTAGCTATAAAGACATCATCCCTTATCGTTTTGTTGTTCTGTCAGTTGCCATTAACAACCAAATTGGAGGCAGTAAAAGGTTCTTCCCCGAGACACATCCTGCTTTCAATTGACCTCATGTGTCAGTTTAGATGATTAGTGCTGAATATCACCGATTTATATTTTATCATGTATACGACGTTTAATTTATGAACACTGGCATGGCTATTCAATCACTGGCATGTTATTATTTTTTCCATCATTAGGCTAAATAATATCCACCTCCTCCAAGGGTCATATTAAGGATTTTATCAAGGGTAAAATAAAATGAGTCATCGTACTTCTGACGACGCTCTATAAAAGTGAACTAATCAGTGAGCAACTTTCCTTTTTTCTGACTTGTTCTTGAGAAACATAATTCCGTCTCGATGTCTGGACTTGATAAAGCGAGCAGTGGTCCAAGGAGAGCGCGGGAGACAGGATGTCCATACTCCATTCAGCGCATTTGTTCTGGTTTGTTTCACGACATTTACACTTGAGTCAGAAATGATTGAGACTGGAATGTAAATTCAGGACATCACGCATATTACCAAACAAATCCATCTCTCAGGTGCCACAGCGGGTTAAATGTGGGTGCGTAAAAGGACAGAAATTGTTGTGACCTCGTTGTCGACCTCTGCCATGTGATCAGTGTACATAAAACCGTGATGGGAACAGGTGGTGTTGGGGGCGCCCTGTAACCGGTTGGTACACATCTGCCAGGCTATCTGCTCCCCCTTCTCGCTGTATTTTCACACCTCCAGTATAATCCAGCCAGCAAACAGGATGCGGTCCCGAATGTGTGCCAGTCAGACGGAAAGAGGATGGAGTGAGGGGGTTTCTGGGAAAGTAGGCATACACAAATGAAACATGCACTTTCGGCTGTCTGTATTCGACACCATCAGCAAATACACAGAAGAGGCATGATTGCATCATCAAAAGCACCAATATGTTCTCACATAGGCCTATATAGCGCCTCTGTTTCTTTGATCGGGTCCTATTTTAGGCCTCGAGTGTGTCCTATCTTCAGGGAGAACATATTGGACAACACTTTGACAATAAAAAGACGCATGGTGTCTGGTTTATATTAGGTTGTGTCTTATCGGAATTGTAACCTTACTCACTCTCATAAAACGCTGGTCACGGTTAATCGATTGTATTAGAACGCAATCAATGTTTTTTTGGCATATGACTTCAGACGCGTGAGCTTTCCTTTCCCTCTCATTTTCTCTCTCTCGCTCCTCTCTTCTTTAAATGAAACCACAAGTCAAGGCTTAGGGGAACGACTGTAAACTCCTGGCGAAGCTACTTTCATTCTTGAAGTGGGTGCGAGAATGAGACTCAATTTTTTAAAATCGACAGATAAGGACAAACTCTACACAAGCTACCGAGGTGGACTGACCACTTTTCAACCCTGAATCCGTTACTTTTAGATATACAATAATAGCAGGCTGTACAATAGACCCAATAATATAGCAACATTAAAGAATGTCTTACAACACCCAGAATCTGTAAACCAAATGTTGTATTATCTTAGGCATGTCCATACACACACACACATCATTTTTGGAATCAGAAAAGTGCACCTACTGTGTAGCAATCCATGTGTGAAGGGAAATACACAAAAGCCCGCCTCATTACTCTAAGTGTGACCCGCATAATATAAATGTGTGGCGTTAGCTCCAATAGACGATTCGCTAGCCAGTCTAATGAATTGGTCGGTGCAGCAATAAATAAAAGCGGCGGTTATCACTTCGTGATGAAGTGCAAATAGACCATCATCGATTCCATTTCACGGGCGCGCGAAGTGGACGGAGGAGAGGGGAACCCGCGTGTGAATTCACTCACCTCATTGGAAGTCTCTCACAGCCACATAATGTGACATATGCATAAAGATTGCACATTGTCCTCACACATACAACTTCGCTAGCTCCAACAGTGCAGTAATACCTAGCTATACAAAACAATACACACTAATCCCAAAATAAATTCAAAGAAAGAAATGAAGAAATAACAGAACAATGTCAGGAATATAAAATATAATGTGTGTATATAGTACCAGTCAAATGTTTGGACACACCTACTCAAGGGTTTTTCTTTATTTGTACTATTTTCTACATTGTAGAATTATAGTGAAGACATCAAAACTATGAAATAACACATGGAATCATGTAGTAACCAAAACAGTGTTAAACAAATCAAAATATATTTTTCACTGGTACTGTATTTGTGTACTTCATATGTACTTTCACCACCAAACTGGCATGTCAGATCTGTACTTTTTCAATAATGTTTATTTGCTCTTCAATTGCGGCTACAATGTCTATCTATAGCATAAACACAAGGGGACAAAATAAGTCCGTTTTATTCCAATACTTTGACAGATATTTAGGGGTTCACACATTCACTTCTATCTCCACCTACACTGGCGCTGGGGAACTAGCCATAAATACAAACGGATGCAGAAAATACAATGCAATTTTATTCAAATAGCCTAAGACTAGTGCTGGCACAATTATCATATAATAATGCAACCGACAATTATGGACAATAACCATGGACCCCAAAAAATATATTGACATAATTGTGTTAATATATGAATTTTAGGAGAAGAGGGGATTCGACTTCATACCGTATGCAAGTAGAACTAGTTTACCCAATAGCAGTTTTTCATTTTTACAGTTTTTTTATGAGTAGAACACCACAGTTGGGAGGAAAAGCTTAATTTCCAAAAGTGCAAGCAGTCAAAACCATTCGTGTTTTGAAGGGTGTAGCCAAAGCTGTGTTGTATGCATTAGGTATGATGTCACATTTTCAGCGATGCATTATTAAATATATATATATATATATATATATATATATATATATATATATATATATATATATATATATTAACTAGACAAGTCAGTTAAGAACAAATTCTTATTTACAATGACGGCCTACCGGGGAACAGTGGGTTAACTGCCTTTGTTCAGGGGCAGAACGACAGATTATTACCTTGTCAGCTCGGGGATCCGGTCCAGCAACCTTTCTGTTACTGGCCCAACACTCTAACCACTAGGCTACCTTCCGCCCCAAACACAGTTATGATGCATTAGGCCTACAAACTAAAAAAATGTTTCGACAATAACCGTTACCCAAAATGTAATAATCGTCACAGCCCTACCTAAGACTTTAGAAAACTTTAATTTGGATATAGACCTATGCTTCGAGACATCGTTGTCCCTTTCTTTTCATAGTTGTTGTTTATAGCACTTGTTAGAGCCAGGGTCACTAGGGCAGAATAGAGGGACGTGGTTTGTTATTGAATGGGTTAGGTTATCGCCATTGAGCATATTGAATCGTCATGTTTAGCATGTGGATGGATTGGGGAGGGTTTGGAGGCGAGAGGCTCGCGCCGTTTCCGGAGCGCGACAGACAAAGCTACAATCAGTAATAGATATATGGTTGTTCTCTAAACAGCCTGATTCACAGCCTGACCCCCCCCCCCCCCCCCCCCCCGACTTTATTTTGGTTATTTTATTATTCGTTGGGGTAGTTTGAGACTTTGGGAAAGAAGGGCACACAAAGAGTGTGAACCTTTAGGCTACAATAAGCAAATTCATGTCCAAAGTTTGAAATTAGTTATTATGTGCCATTATTATTTTGATTAATATTATCATTACTGTATTATCATCATATTCTGTCTAATTGGGGGTGGTTGTCCTGTACTTGCACTCACTAAGGATACATTACTGTTCCACAGAATGACTGATTGGCGAGACTCTTGCTGTGAATTTATTCAAATAATCTCCGTGCGCACTTCACTGTAAACTTGACCCGCCGAGCGCTCGTGATGCCTCCGTAGGGACCATGCCTGAAGCCTCTTGCACGCATTCTCGCACCTATGGAACATGGAGGAGTGGGAAGCATATTGCTCAACTTAAAACAAATCTATATCAAGTGTTTATTGTATGTCATTTTCACTTTTATAACAATAAGAGAACGTTTCCATAAACAAAATAATAAAGAATGTGAGTCGATATTGTCGATGACTTCAGACATTCTTATCCAATGAGAACTGGATGAAGGGCCGACACAACCTACATAGAGGTCTAGAACAGTAGTCCTACACTATCCAGAACAGGATTATATTGAGTTGTAACTTTAAAACGACATAAGAGTTCAATCAAACCGTTGGCTTACAAATAGGCTACACAAACGTATGACTGTTCAGGTAGGAATGGTAGGTATGTGAAGCTGAAGTTAATATGGCCAAAATAAATAAAGTGCTAAATAAAAAAAGGTCATTCTGTGATAGAGGATCATGCGTCGCCTGAGCTATTCAAACTATGTTCATTTGTTTCTTTTAAGTCACTTAGGTGTGAACTCTAGAAGCAGTTGGATAAATACAGAACAGGCTGCACACACAGAAACCAACATTCCTCCCTAGCCTACTGTAGGCTACAGCCCTGAAGATTCCACTTTCCTTCACTTGGTGTTCACATTTTACATGGAAATAGGTTAGAGGTATAGGCTCTAAGACCCCTGTTGAACCCCCCCACCCCCAACCCCACCCACTCCTTTCCTTCTCACCCCTCCTTGCCCGTGCCTGCTCCAAGTGTCCAGGGAAAGTATAAAGTGGGAAGGGACCCGCACGGACGGGACAGACGCTTCTGGGCTGGTACAGTCATTGCCTCGGAAAACCTCCAACCTCTTTGGTCACTTTCTCTGCTTCTCTCTGTTGCATAACTTGGGAGTCTTTATTTCCGAATAGGAATAACTTCAAGACCATCAACGAATAGGCTCTCTGGTGACTTGAATGCTGATCTATTCATGTTTATTTAGAGAAGGTTTATTACTAGAGTGACAACTTACCTTCACGTGAAAGCTTCTAAAAACGAAGGGAAGAAGTTTTTCAAGAACAAAAAGGGAAAAGAGAAACCGGAGCCAGTTTTGGATGCTACCCCTCGCCGGGATGCATACTCGCCGCGCGCTGAGTTCCTTATTGTGCGTGATGAGCTGCGCGTGGCTGCACTCTGGACTGGCCTCACGGCTTAAGTCTCCCGTTCTGCCCATCCATTCGGAGAGGGAACCTTTACCATCCAAGGGCATGTCAGGTGAGCCAAGATGCGTCTTCTACTTCTTTTCAACCTAAATATCTGAATTCAATTAATGACCCCTGCTGCGTTTTGAATACTGGCACGGACATTTCAGCACTATAGGCTAGCCTAGTGCTCGTTTGCTAATCTGCCAAATATACATTTGATTGTATAGCCTAATATGTCTATAGCTTTTTAAGACCGTCAGTAGATGATTACTTAGGCTACTACAGCCTATTCTTAGTCTATCATTTTGTCTATCAATGTGTCTCACTGCACAGCATCACCCTTATTATCAACCCAATCTTGTTTGTTTGTTGTCTTCCTCAAATGTCCCACTGTTATGGTTACTTCATGAACACATTTGCAGAAAACATCTTAATCATAACCACTGAGAATGCCATCTGGTTCATGTGCAGGGCTTTAAAGTGCTTGTTTTTAAAAGGGTAGGCCTACTGGGCCCAAGGGAGTAAGAAGTCAAGGGGTTAGAGCAGTGTATTAACAACTGCCACTAATAACGTTTATCCAATCCTGGAAACTGTAATCAATCGGCTGTCCATTGCTGCAGTTCTTTAGTGTCCTTCTCTGGCTGTGCCAAGCAGTGATTTATATTGCAGTGAGTTGAACGGGAAAGCATGGTGCTACGTCTAACTCTAACGCGACTGGACTGTTTAAAGTGTAGTCACTTAATGAAAGAATAATGCGAACCAGGTTGTTAGCAGCTACGGCAACCGCGCAATATCAAATCAACAGTAGTGAACTTGGCACCGGGGAGCCTCACCTCCAGGCTGCGGTGTACAGCGACTCTGAAACGGGGAGAGGAATGCACAAGTCACACACCCATATGGAGCTAGGCAGGGGAGGGTTGTGGCGCAAATACTTATTGCTGGGGCAATTTTTATGCAAGCTTTTTATAATGCAATACTTTTATTAATACTACTTTAACAATTATTTTGAAATACTCAAAACCTAATATATCAAATCGTTTCCATTACATAGGCCCTGGTAGGCTACCAAAAGCGCATTCCTTTTATTTCTCTTTCCAAATGGCTTGGTGTTTGTTGTGTGAATGGCCTTTTTTATATTCATTTGATGGTCCCCTGCACCATTTAAATGAAACAGGAGGCGTCGGTGAGCTCTGGCGCATGAGACATTCAGTCAATCCACCCAACATGTCCCAGCCGCTGAGTCTGGCTGGGCAGAATCCTATTTTTGTCGTTCTCTCTGAAGCCAATGTAAGAATATGCAGTATTTCACTTCGCAGTGAACTGTCCAGTATATATCTCATTGGCAAGTGCATAGGCCTGGCTATCCTATTGAAGTGTCTGGCAATGCCATGCAATCGTTTCTGTTCGACTAAATGTTTGGTTGATTGTTTTGGTCATAAATTGTGAATTAATTGTAGCCATTTGAAGAAGAAAAAATCCAGCATCATAACATGTTGATCTCAGACTAGGCTATGTAATGGAGTGATATGCCATGTGAACCATGTAATGGAGTGATATGCCATGTGAACTGTGTAATGGAGTGATATGTCATGTGAACCATGTAATGGAGTGATATGTCATGTGAACCGTGTAATGGAGTGATATGTCATGTGAACTGTGTAATGGAGTGATATGCCATGTGAACTGTGTAATGGAGTGATATGTCATGTGAACCATGTAATGGAGTGATATGCCATGTGAACTGTGTAATGGAGTGATATGTCATGTGAACCATGTAATGGAGTGATATGTCATGTGAACCATGTAATGGAGTGATATGCCATGTGAACTGTGTAGTGGAGTGATATGCCATGTGAACTGTGTAATGGAGTGATATGCCATGTGAACTGTGTAATGGAGTGATATGTCATGTGAACCATGTAATGGAGTGATATGTCATGTGAACCGTGTAATGGAGTGATATGTCATGTGAACTGTGTAATGGAGTGATATGTCATGTGAACTATGTAATGGAGTGATATGTCATGTGAACTATGTAATGGAGTGATATGCCATGTGAACCATGTAATGGAGTGATATGCCATGTGAACTGTGTAATGGAGTGATATGTCATGTGAACCATGTAATGGAGTGATATGTCATGTGAACCGTGTAATGGAGTGATATGCCATGTGAACTGTGTAATGGAGTGATATGCCATGTGAACCATGTAATGGAGTGATATGTCATGTGAACCATGTAATGGAGTGATATGTCATGTGAACCGTGTAATGGAGTGATATGCCATGTGAACCATGTAATGGAGTGATATGTCATGTGAACTATGTAATGGAGTGATATGTCATGTGAACTGTGTAATGGAGTGATATGCCATGTGAACTGTGTAATGGAGTGATATGCCATGTGAACCATGTAATGGAGTGATATGTCATGTGAACTATGTAATGGAGTGATATGCCATGTGAACTGTGTAATGGAGTGATATGCCATGTGAACCGTGTAATGGAGTGATATGTCATGTGAACTGTGTAATGGAGTGATATGCCATGTGAACTGTGTAATGGAGTGATATGCCATGTGAACTGTGTAATGGAGTGATATGCCATGTGAACTATGTAATGGAGTGATATGCCATGTGAACCATGTAATGGAGTGATATGCCATGTGAACCGTGTAATGGAGTGATATGCCATGTGAACTGTGTAATGGAGTGATATGCCATGTGAACTGTGTAATGGAGTGATATGCCATGTGAACTGTGTAATGGAGTGATATGCCATGTGAACTGTGTAATGGAGTGATATGCCATGTGAACTGTGTAATGGAGTGATATGTCATGTGAACCATGTAATGGAGTGATATGTCATGTGAACCATGTAATGGAGTGATATGTCATGTGAACTGTGTAATGGAGTGATATGCCATGTGAACCATGTAATGGAGTGATATGTCATGTGAACTATGTAATGGAGTGATATGCCATGTGAACCATGTAATGGAGTGATATGCCATGTGAACTGTGTAATGGAGTGATATGTCATGTGAACCATGTAATGGAGTGATATGTCATGTGAACCGTGTAATGGAGTGATATGCCATGTCAACCATGTAATGGAGTGATATGTCATGTGAACTATGTAATGGAGTGATATGTCATGTGAACTGTGTAATGGAGTGATATGCCATGTGAACTGTGTAATGGAGTGATATGCCATGTGAACCGTGTAATGGAGTGATATGTCATGTGAACTGTGTAATGGAGTGATATGCCATGTGAACCATGTAATGGAGTGATATGTCATGTGAACTATGTAATGGAGTGATATGCCATGTGAACCATGTAATGGAGTGATATGCCATGTGAACCATGTAATGGAGTGATATGTCATGTGAACTGTGTAATGGAGTGATATGCCATGTGAACCATGTAATGGAGTGATATGCCATGTGAACCGTGTAATGGAGTTATATGCCATGTGAACCATGTAATGGAGTGATATGCCATGTGAACCGTGTAATGGAGTGATATGCCATGTGAACTGTGTAATGGAGTGATATGCCATGTGAACTGTGTAATGGAGTGATATGCCATGTGAACCATGTAATGGAGTGATATGTCATGTGAACTATGTAATGGAGTGATATGTCATGTGAACTGTGTAATGGAGTGATATGCCATGTGAACTGTGTAATGGAGTGATATGCCATGTGAACCATGTAATGGAGTGATATGTCATGTGAACTATGTAATGGAGTGATATGTCATGTGAACTATGTAATGGAGTGATATGTCATGTGAACTGTGTAATGGAGTGATATGCCATGTGAACTGTGTAATGGAGTGATATGCCATGTGAACTATGTAATGGAGTGATATGTCATGTGAACCATGTAATGGAGTGATATGCCATGTGAACCGTGTAATGGAGTGATATGTCATGTGAACCGTGTAATGGAGTGATATGCCATGTGAACCATGTAATGGAGTGATATGTCATGTGAACCGTGTAATGGAGTGATATGCCATGTGAACCGTGTAATGGAGTGATATGTCATGTGAACTGTGTAATGGAGTGATATGCCATGTGAACCATGTAATGGAGTGATATGTCATGTGAACTGTGTAATGGAGTGATATGTCATGTGAACTGTGTAATGGAGTGATATGTCATGTGAACCGTGTAATGGAGTGATATGTCATGTGAACTGTGTAATGGAGTGATATGTCATGTGAACTGTGTAATGGAGTGATATGCCATGTGAACTGTGTAATGGAGTGATATGTCATGTGAACTGTGTAATGGAGTGATATGTCATGTGAACTGTGTAATGGAGTGATATGTCATGTGAACTGTGTAATGGAGTGATATGCCATGTGAACCGTGTAATGGAGTGATATGTCATGTGAACCGTGTAATGGAGTGATATGCCATGTGAACTATGTCATGGAGTGATATGCCATGTGAACCATGTAATGGAGTGATATGCCATGTGAACCATGTAATGGAGTGATATGCCATGTGAACCATGTAATGGAGTGATATGTCATGTGAACCGTGTAATGGAGTGATATGCCATGTGAACTGTGTAGTGGAGTGATATGCCATGTGAACTGTGTAATGGAGTGATATGCCATGTGAACTGTGTAATGGAGTGATATGCCATGTGAACTGTGTAATGGAGTGATATGCCATGTGAACCGTGTAATGGAGTGATATGTCATGTGAACTGTGTAATGGAGTGATATGTCATGTGAACTGTGTAATGGAGTGATATGCCATGTGAACCATGTAATGGAGTGATATGTCATGTGAACCGTGTAATGGAGTGATATGCCATGTGAACTGTGTAATGGAGTGATATGTCATGTGAACTGTGTAATGGAGTGATATGCCATGTGAACTGTGTAATGGAGTGATATGTCATGTGAACTGTGTAATGGAGTGATATGCCATGTGAACCATGTAATGCCAGCATACTTCTGATTTAAAGTTCTACTAAAGTATACGAACGCCCCAACCTCAGTTCTTATTAACTTAAGCAATCTAAACAGAGGGATGTTACAGGCTACTCACCAGTTTTACATTTAGATGTGGACTGTACCAACTGCTAGTGTATTGTTGTCTTAATGGGTTCTTCTGGACTGATTGCAGGATGTTCATTCGGAGGAAGATTCTATTCTCTGGAGGACACTTGGCACCCTGACCTCGGTGAGCCGTTTGGAGTCATGCACTGTGTCCAATGTTACTGCGAGACAGTAAGTAACACCCTTCACAATAAGCCTAATAGAGTACATGTCAATCTTGGATAGTGGAGCCGTTATGTAGGCCTATCAATGGACTGAAATTGGGCCTAAAATAATGAACTAATTAATTATGAATGAATCAATTACCAAAATCATCTCCAGATCTTAGTGCCCCCAAAATGACCCCATTTAACAAATATCATCAGGCTGTGTGATACAGTGTTGAGGTCAGTGTGGATGAGGACTTGATGTTTCTTATCTATTCTTTTCAGCAAAGGGGTCGTAAGAGTAAGGTGTTGGGGAAGGTAAGCTGTAAGAACGTCAAGCAGGACTGTCCTGAGCCGAGCTGTGATGACCCAGTGCTGCTACCTGGACAATGCTGCAAGACCTGCCCCAAAGGTAACCCCTACTAGCCTACTAACTGTCCCTATCACTATATAGACCTGCCCCAAAGGTAACCCCTACTAGCCTACTAAAGATCTATCCTGCCCCATCATGTCCTGTTACCCCTCTCTCGCTCTCTCTAGGTCAGTTAGTTTCATTATGTTGTTCCCTACAGAGGCTGATTGGTAATCAGTAGCAGGTCTGGACTAGGTTGTCTCTCCTACTCAACTGTGTCAAATACGCTCATTCTCGCTCTCTTTTTATTTATTTCTCTTATTCCCTCTTTTTCACTCCCCCATTCACCCAGGCTCACAATCATGCACACGCATATACACCCCCCCCCCCCCCCCCCCCACACACACACACACCACACACACACACACCTGCGCAAACGTTCACTCACACATGTTGGGTCTCATTTTCTCCATAGTTATTCAGCAGTGTGTTTTGGTCATGGAAAGTTAAGGTAAAGCCCTGGGTTTCTCTGAGGTGTGGGCCCCCAGCACTGAGACAACATTGAGTGTGTTTGTGTTCATGTGGGAAAATGTTGAGAGAGTGTGTGTCGTGTGGTGATTTTTTGAAAAGCTTGGGAGTGTGTTGTGGTTGTGTCTTTAGGAAAAGTACGAGTGTGTTTGTCTAAATGTTAAAAAGCTTTGAGTATGTTTGTCTAAGTGATGGAAAACGGTGTGTGCATGCACACATGCTTGTGTGTGTGTGCGTGCGTGTCTATGTGTCTGTGTGTATATTCACTGGTGCACCTGAGGATACAGTACAGAGGAATGGAAGGAGGTGAGACTGACACTACACAGAAGCCCTAGAGCGTGCCCTATGGAGAGAGAGAGAGAGAGAGAGAGAGAGAGAGAGAGAGAGAGAGAGAGGAGAGAGAGAGAGGAGAGAGAGAGAGAGAGAGAGAGAGAGAGAGAGAGAGAGAGAGAGAGAGAGGAGAGAGAGAGAGAGAGAGAGAGAGAGAGAGAGAGAGAGAGAGGAGAGAGAGAGAGAGAGAGAGAGAGAGGTCAAGCAGATAGTCTAGGAGTAAAGTGTATGACCTTGAAGAAATAAGTCTGGACTTTGATGATGTGTGTGAGTAAGAGCCTGTCTGTCTCGTAGTGTGTTTTTCTGTCAGTATGCTTTTCAGTGTGTCTGTATTTCAGTGTGTGTGAGGCGCTGAAATGTGCTCATGACATCAGGACACACAGTGGTTTAGAACAGCAGGTCATTGCTGGGATTGCACGTGAGTGTCACTCCCCCTCTGCTCCTCGGACTAAGAAACAAACCTTGTTACCGTGGCACCCAGACGAGCCAGGAGTGCTCCAACAAGGGATTGGAAGAGACACCTGGAGAGAGAGAGAAAGAGGGAGGGAGACACAGACAGAGGGTGGATAGAGAGAAATAAGAGAGGGAGAGAGACAGAGAGAATTAGGGAGGACAGAAAGAACTCTTGGCATTTTAGAATTATTCCTCTCCTCTCTTTCACTCTGTCACTCTTTCTAGCTGTTTCACTCATTCCACATTTGCTGTGATTCTCCTTACTTTATGCCTTCATGTTAAAGAAATGGCAACCTGTAGGTGTTGTGTAAATAGCCCACCGCCTCACACGCTGTGCCCCTGGGTGTTGTGTTGCGCTTGTCCAGGCGAGGTGGACACGAAGCAGGCAGAGGCGGCGTTTGATGGCTTCGAGTACTTCCAGGAGAAGAGGATGACCTGCACAAGTCCTACAACGACCGCTCATACCTCAGCTCTGAGGACATTTCCTCTGGGGAGAGCCGCACTGGTGGGCATGCACACTCTGCCACACAAACCCACGCATGCAAACACACATACTGTACACTCATGCATGGACATACATCATTTACATTTAGTCATTAACATTTAATGACTTACGGGAGTTTTTAGGGTTAAGTGCCTTGATCAAGGGCACATCAACAGGTTTGGTCACCTAGTCGGCTCGGGGATTCGAACCAGCGACATTTCGATTACTGGCCCAATGCTCTTAACCACTAGGCTACCTGACATGGAAACACACACACATATTATACATGCAGTATGTGGATATACAGTACAAGGATATACAGTATTTATATAAGGACACATACTCTCACAGCCCCCGTAACAAGGAAATCATTCCTCCATTCAGTCATTCTGATTTACATCTTTACTTTACTGTGTGTGTGTGTGTGTGTGTGTGTGTGTGTGTGTGTGTGTGTGTGTGTGTGTGTGTGTGTGTGTGTGTGTGTGTCCAGACTTTGTAGCAGTGTTGACGGGAGTGACAGACTCCTGGTTACCCAGCTCCAGTGGTGTGGCCCGGGCACGCTTCTCTCTCACTAGAACCAGCCTGACCTTCTCCATCACCTACCAGAGGTAACACACACACTGACAGAAAAACTAACAATAATCATGTGATAATCATTAGTAATGACTAGTCTCTAATTTGATAAAATGAAATTATATCTTTCCCTCTTCCTCTCTCCTGTTCTCCCTCTTCCTCTCTCCTGTTCTCCCTCTTCCTCTCTCCTCTCTCCTCTCTCCTGTTCTCCCTCCCTCTTCCTCTCTCCTGTTCTCCCCCTCCCCTCTTCCTCTCTCCTGTTCTCCCTCCTTCTCTCCTGTTCTCGCCTCCTTCTCTCCCTGTTCTCCCTCTTCCTCTCTCCTGTTCTCCCTCCCTCTCTCTTGTTCTCCCCTCCTTCTTCCTCTCTCCTGTTCTCCCTCCCTCTCTCCTCTCTCCTCTCTCCTGTTCTCCCTCCCTCTCTCCTCTCTCCCTGTTCTCCCTCCCTCCCTCTCTCCTGTTCTCCCTCCCTCTCTCATCTCTCATGTTCTCCCTCCCTCTCTCCTGTTTCTCCCTCCCTCTCTCCTCTCTCCTCTCTCCTCTCTCCTGTTCTCCCTCCTTCCTCTTCCTGTTCTCCCTCCCTCTCTCCTCTCTCCTCTCTCCTGTTCTCCCTCCCTCGTCTCCTCTCTCCTGTTCTCCCTCCCTCTCTCCTGTTCTCCCTCCCTCTCTCCTGTTCTCCCTCCCCTCTCTCCTGTTCTCCCTCCCTCTCTCCTGTTCTCCCTCCCTCCCTCTCTCCTGTTCTCCCTCCCTCTCTCCTGTTCTCCCTCCCTCTCTCCTCTCTCCTCTCTCCTGTTCTCCCTCCCTCTCTCCTCTCTCCTGTTCTCCCTCCCTCCCTCTCTCCTGTTCTCCCTCCCTCTCTCCTGTTCTCCTCCCTCCTCTCTCCTCTCTCCTGTTCTCCCTCCCTCTCCTCCTCTCCTAGGATTGGGCGACCAAGCAGGGTTGTCTTCCTTGATTCAGATGGAAACACTGCGTTTGAGTACAAGACCCCTAAGGGAGACTCAGACATGGTAAGAGACTGGAACACTCTTTGTTCCTAGGTAGACATTTCCGCTATTTATGTTTTTATTGTGTGTGTATGTGTGTGTGAATGTGAGAAGACGGGGAGAGAAAGCAAAAGTGCTTGTATGTGTGTGTACCCTAGAGAGAAAGATGAAGTACCTCTGTGATAAACGCTCTCTCTCTGTGACTCTCCGGTCAAACTCTCACTGGCCCCCGACATAATTCACCCTGCAATAATAAACACAGACGCTGCCACAAACACACACACGCGCATACAGACACACACACACTCACGGCATTGTCACAGCATTGCCTTATCATTGTCCGAATGATGCTGAGGTAATCAGGTCTTGATTACTGTAAAATAACGCATGCAGCCATTCTCACAAACAGTGGATTTTATTGGGTCAAATGGAATGGTGCAACCGTTGGACTGAGAGGCACAAGGAGCTGCCACAGTCACCTAACTTTACACAGAGTAAACACAGAGAAAGAGAACGAGAAAGGAAGGTATAGTTTATTTAAGAGGGGAGCTGTGTGTATGTGTGGGTGGGTGTGTGTGACAGAGGCCTACATCACCAGTGCACCATTTCCCATCTAAAGCCAAATTACACACGTAACATCATCACATTCTGTAACAACTTAAGTCAGGACCCTGAATATAGGCCTAGAAAAAAAATGTACTTATCATTTTTTTGACAAATGCCCCTATCAAGTGTCGAGTGCTAGAGGACCTTAGTGAAACCTCCCTGGGGCGGCCAGGGGGAGGGGTTGTTGAAACAGATTATCTCGGGGGGTGGTATTTAGTGCGTGACATCACCCGTGTGAAGGAGACGGAGCACAATTAGAATTAAAAGAGGAGATTATCCTGGAGTCAGAGCTATGAGGTGTGTCCCCGTCAAAACATTTCTTACCCCTCTAAGGCACATCTTTTTTCCGGAGGTTTCGTTGTTTGAGTCCAGAGTCTCGACAGGCTGATCTTTTCCACAGATGGAACTGTGTGTTGCAGAGAAATGAAACAGCATATGCAGACTGTTTTGAGTCAGTTTGTAAGCAGTAACTATGGCAGAACACAACACACACACACACACTCAAACCCCAGCCTTGGCTAAGAACACCACACACACACACACCCACACACACACACACACGCACACACACACACTCAAACCCCAGCCTTGGCTAAGAACACCACACAAACACACACACACACACACACACACACACACACACACACACACACACACACACACACACACACACACACACACACACACACACACACACACACACACACACACACACACACTTACACACACACTCAAAGCTAAGAACATGCGGCTGCAACTGTGGCTCACCTGTGTGTGTGTGTGTGTGTGTGTGTGTGTGTGTGTGTGTGTGTGTGTGTGTGTGTGTGTGTGTGTGTGTGTGTTTCAGATCTGCGGGGTGTGGAAGAATCTTCCCCAATCCCACGTGCGACAGCTACAGGCAGAACAACTTCGGGTTACTATGACAACAGCAGCCGGTAGACGGGAGCAGATGGAAGGAAAGATCATCAAACACAGAGCACTGTTCGCAGGTGTGTGTGCGTGTATTTGTGGGTGCATGAAAGTGTGTTTGTGTATCTGTTTAAATGTGCATAGAAGAAGACTCAATATTTCCATCAATTCAGATTTATGTATATACAGTTGAAGTTTATGTACACCTTAGCCAAATACATTTAAACTCAGTTTTTCACAATTCCTGACATTTAATCCTAGTAAAAATTCCCTGTCTTAGGTCAGGATCACCACTTTATTTTAAGAATGTGAAATGTTAGAGAGAATGATTTATTTCAGCTTTTATTTCTGTAATCACATTCCCAGTGGGTCAGAAGTTTACATACACTCAATTAGTATTTGGTAGCATTGCCTTTAAATTGTTTAACTTGGGTCTAATGTTTCGGGTAGCCTTCCACAAGCTTTGTAGGCCTCCTTGCTCACACACACTTTTTCAGTTCTGCCAACAAATTTTCTATAGTTTTGAGGTCAGGGCTTTGTGATGGCCATTCCAATACCTTGACTTTGTTGTCCTTAAGCCATTTTGCCACAACTTTGGAAGTATGCTTGGGGTCATTGTCCATTTGGAAGACCCATTTGCGACCAAGCTTTAACTTCCTGACTGATGTCTTGAGATGTTGCTTCAATATATCCACATAATTGTCCTTCCTCATGATGCCATCTATTTTGTGAAGTGCACCAGCCCCTCCTGCAGCAAAGCACCCCCACAACATGATGCTGCCACCCCAGTGCTTCACGGTTGGGATGGTGTTCTTCGGCTTGCAAGCTTCCCCCTTTTTCCTCCAAACATAACGATGGTCATTATGGCCAAACAGTTCTATTTTTGTTTCATCAGACCAGAGGATATTTCTCCAAAAAGTACAATCTTTGTCCCCATTTGCAGTTGCAAACCGTAGTCTGGCTTTTTAATGGCGGTTTTGGAGCAGTGGCTTCTTCCTTTCTGAGCGGCCTTTCAGGTTATGTCAATATAGGACTCGTTTTACTGTGGATATAGATACTTTTGTACCTGTTTCCTCCAGCATCTTCACAAGGTCCTTTGCTGTTGTTCTGGGATTGATTTGCACTTTTTGCACCAAAGCACATTCATCTCTAGGAGACAGAACGCGTCTCCTTCCTGAGCGGTATGACGGCTGCGTGGTCCCATGGTGTTTATACTTGTATCGATGAACGTGGTACCTTCAGGCGTTTGGAAATTGCTCCCAAGGATGAACCAGACTTGTGGAGGTCTACAATTGTTTTTCTGAGGTCTTGGCTGATTTTCTTTTGATTTCCCCATGCTGTCAAGCAAAGAGGCACTGAGTTTGAAGGCAGGCCTTGAAATACATCCACAGGTACGCCTCCAATTGACTCAAATGATGTCAATTAGCCTATCAGAAGCTTCTAAAGCCATGACATCATTTTCTGGAATTTTCCAAGCTGTTGAAAGGCACAGTCAACTTAGTGTATGTAAACTTCTGACCCACTGGAATTGGGATACAGTGAATTATAAGTGAAATAATCTGTCTGTAAACAATTGTTGGAAAAATTACTTGTGTCATGCACAAAGTAGATGTCCTAACTGACTTGCCAAAACTATAGTTTGTTAACAAGACATTTGTGGAGTGGTTGAAAAACACGTTTTAATAATGACTCCAACCTAAGTGGATGTAAACTTCCCACTTCAACTGTATGTGTACAGGTAACTGCCAAAATAAAGGAACCACTTGAGTAAATGAGGGATACAATACATTTGTGTACATTTCAATGACGACAAACATTCAGTAATGTATACAGCTCATATTGTAAACAGTATCTGCATGAGAACACAGTGGATGGCATTCATAACCGAATACAGTAAAAAAGGTATGTGTGTATAGCATGTGTGTTTATAATGTGAGTGTGATATCTGTGTGACCCCACAGAGACGTTCAGCTCCACTCTGACCTCAGAAAAAGAGCATTCTGGGATGGGAGGCATTGCCATGCTGACTCTGAGTGACACAGAGAACAACCTTCACTTCATCCTCATACTGCAGGGACTGATACAACACAGACAGAGAGGTGAGAGGGGGAGAGAGAGGGGTGGGGGAGGGAGGACTGATACAACACAGACAGAGAGGTGAGAGGGGGAGAGAGAGGGGTGGGGGAGGGAGGACTGATACAACACAGACAGAGAGGTGAGAGGGGGAGAGAGAGGGGTGGGGGAGGGAGGACTGATACAACACAAACAGAGAGGTGAGAGGGGAGAGAGAGGGATGGGGGAGGGAGGACTGATACAACACAGACAGAGAGGTGAGAGGGGAGAGAGAGAGGGGTGGGGGAGGGAGGACTGATACAACACAGACAGAGAGGTGAGAGGGGAGAGAGAGAGGGATGGGGGAAGACTGATACAACACAGACAGAGAGGTGAGAGGGGAGAGAGAGGGGTGGGGGAGGGAGGACTGATACAACACAGACAGAGGTGAGAGGGGGGGAGAGAGAGGGGTGGGGGAGGGAGGACTGAAACAACACAGACAGAGAGGTGAGAGGGGAGAGAGAGAGGGATGGGGGAGGGAGGACTGATACAACACAGACAGAGAGGAGAGAGGAGAGAGGGGAGAGAGAGAGGGGTGGGGGAGGGAGGACTGAAACAACACAGACAGAGAGGAGAGAGGAGAGAGGGGAGAGAGAGAGGGGTGGGGGAGGGAGGACTGAAACAACACAGACAGAGAGGTGAGAGGGGAGAGAGAGAGGGATGGGGGAGGGAGAACTGATACAACACAGACAGAGAGGTGAGAGGGGAGAGAGAGGGGTGGGGGAGGGAGGACTGATACAACACAGACAGAGAGGTGAGAGGGGAGACGATGGGGGAGGGAGGACTGATACAACACAGACAGAGGTGAGAGAGGGAGAGAGAGAGAGGGGTGGGGGAGGGAGAGAGGACTGATACCTTCAGCCATAAGACAAGAGACTAGAGATTGCTGTGGGAATAGGGAGTAGGGGCTAAGTCAAGAAACTAGAGATTGCTTTGGGAATAGGGAGTAGAGGCCAAGACAAGTGACTTGGGGTTGTTTTGGGACTGGGGAGTGCTGTGAGGCAGTGTGACATGGTTCTAAGTTTGTTCTGTGTGCTCTCTCTCGACCCTGTAGACTCCCCCCTGGTGCCCATCCGGGTACGACTGCAGTACAGCCAACATGTCCTGAGAGAGATCCATGCCAACGTCACCGCCTATGTACGTTTTAGAAACTACACACACACTCTCTCTTTCTCTCTCTCTTTTTCTGTTTCTCTCTTGGACACAGATCTAGGATCTGCTTGTCCTCACCAAACCAGATCCTAACCTTAACCATTAGGAGGAAAACACACATCAGGGACAAACCAAGAGGCAGGAGGAAAGGGGGGAAACAGATGACATCGTGACATCAGGGACAAACCAAGAGGCAGGAGGAAAGGGGGGAAACAGATGACATCGTGACATCAGGGACAAACCAAGAGGCAGGAGGAAAGGGGGGAAACAGATGACATCGTGACATCAGGGACAAACCAAGAGTCGGGAGGAAAGGGGGGAAACAGATGACATCGTGACATCAGGGACAAACCAAGAGGCAGGAGGAAAGGGGGGAAACAGATGACATCGTGACATCAGGGACAAACCAAGAGGCAGGAGGAAAGGGGGGAAACAGATGACATCGTGACATCAGGGACAAACCAAGAGGCAGGAGGAAAGGGGGGAAACAGATGACATCGTGACATCAGGGACAAACCAAGAGTCTGGAGGAAAGGGGGGAAACAGATGACATCGTGACGTCAGGGACAAACCAAGAGTCGGGAGGAAAGGGGGGAAACAGATGACATCGTGACATCAGGGACAAACCAAGAGTCGGGAGGAAAGGGGGGAAACAGATGACATCGTGACATCAGGGACAAACCAAGAGTCGGGAGGAAAGGGGGGAAACAGATGACATCGTGACACACTCTCCCGCTGAGACGGATGTGGCTCCTTCCCCACATCCTACTGCTGTTGTTAGTACTGTTAAACCTCCATAGAGATGTGATGGACAAAGAAAAAGAAAGAGAGAGTGTGGAGGGGGGTTGTAAGAGACAGATGTAGTGAGGAAGAGATGGAGGGATGAGAGACAGAAAGGAGAGAGTGAGGGAGAGATGGAGGATGAGAGACAAAGGAGAGAGTGAGGGAGAGATGGAGGATGAGGGACAGAAAGGAGAGAGTGAGGGAGAGAGGGTGGGACGGCATGCACACTCCTCACACATGTCAGTGTTTAGATGTCTGTGGGACCAGAAAGAGGGAGGAAGAGGGGGAGGAAGAGAGGGAGGGATAGAGGGAGGAGGAGGGATGAAAGGAGGGGTCTGTTTTTAATCTGGTGGGAATTATGTGAATCTGAGAGTTGATGTGCCCCTCTTTCTGTTTTACACCCACACACACATACACCAAATAGTCTTTACGTTACATGATCAAAAGTATTTGGACACCTGCTGGTCAAGCATATCATTTCAAAATCATGGGTTGGTCCCCACTTTGCTGCTATAACAGCCTCCAGTCTTCTGGAAAGGCTTTCCACTAGATGTTGGAACATCGCTGCTGGGACTTGCTTAGTGAGGTTGGGCACTGATGTTGGGCGATTAGGCCTGGCTCGCAGTCGGCGTTCCAATTCATCCTAAAGGTGTTCGATGGGATTGAGGTCAGGGCTTTGTGCAGGCCAGTCATGTTCTTCCACAATGATCTCGACAAACCATTTCTGTAATGACCTCGCTTTGTGCATTGGGGCATTGTCATGCTGAAACAGGGAATGGTCTTTCCAAAACTGTTGCCACAAAGTTGGAAGCACAGAATTGTTTATAATATCATTGTACGCTGTAGCGTTAAGATTTCCCTTCACTTGAACTAAGGGGCCTAGCCCGAAACATGAAAAACATCCCTAGACCATTATTCCTCCACCAAACTTTACAGTTGGCACTATGCATTGGAGCAGGTATCGTTCGCCTGGCATCCGTCAAACCCAGATGCGTCCATCAGACTGCCAGATGGTGAAGTGTGATTCATCACTACAGAGAATGCGTTTCCACTGCTCGAGAGTCCAATGGCTGCTAGCTTCACACCACTCCAGCTGACGCCTTGTGTAACAGTGTAGGTTCTGTCCCTCTCTTCGCCCCAACCTGGGCTCGAACCAGGGACCCTTGCACACATCAACAACTGACACCCACGAAGCATCGTTACCCATCGCGCCACAAAAGCCGCGGCCCTTGCAACGCAAGGGGAACAACCACTTCAGGTCTCAGAGCGAGTGACGTCACCGATTGAAACGTTATTAGCGCGCACCACCGCTAACTAACTAGCCATTTCACATCGGTTACACTTGCACTGCGCATGGTGATCTTAGGCTTATGTGCGGCTGCTCGGCCATGGAAACTCATTTCATGAAGCTCCAGACTAACAGTTATTTTGCTGACGCTGCTTCCAGGATTTTTTACGGGCTTCAGCACTCGGCGGTCCCGTTCTGTGAGCTTCTGTGGCCTACCACTTTGCGCCTGAGCCGCTGTTGCTCTTCGACGTTTCCACTTCACAATAACAGCACTTACAGTTGACTGGGGCAGCTCTAGCAGGGCAGAAATTTGATGAACTGACTTGTTGGAAAGGTGGCATCCTATGACGGTACCACATTGAAAGTCACTGAGCTCTTCAGTAAGGCCATTCTACTGCCAATGTTTGTCTATGGAGATTGCATGGCTGTGTGCTTGATTTTATACACTATTCAGCAACGGTGTGGCTGAAATAGCTGAATCCACTAATTTGAATGGTAGTGTGTGTTCTCCTCCCTTTCCTGCTCTTAATATATTACCATCCTTCTCTACTTTCCTTTCATCTCCAATCATGCTTTTTACTCTCCACTTTTCTCAATCAATCACTCCTTCCTTCATCCTTTCTTTCCTTACCTCCCTCCTGTCATTCCTCCATCTCTCCCTCTCTCCCTCTCTCTCTCTTGGCTCAATTCTGTCCCTGGATTTATTGTACATGGATATTTCTATTGAAATGGGCCCCGAGGTCATAAAAGTAATGTGTTCACCACAGTCATACATCTGTCACATTAATATAACATTTTTCAAATAACTTTCCAATCTCTGTTTATCTAAAGTTCTGGCGGTTGGAAGGATATGAAAGTGGGTGCATTTTGTGAGATATTAGCCCCAAAGCAAGCCATATTTCCGGTGTGTCTAAGGCCTATGTGTGTGTGTGTGTGTGTGTGTGTGTGTGTGTGTGTGTGTGTGTGTGTGTGTGTGTGTGTGTGTGTGTGTGTGTGTGTGTGTGTGTGTGGTGGTGGGGGGGGGGGTTGTTGAGAGAGACAGAGAGAGTGTGTTGTTGTGACATAATGAGTGTGTTTCAGTGTCTGTATGTGTGTTTGAGGAGAATGACTTTGTGAGTTTATCTATTATAACCTCTTGTGTGTTTGTTTCTGATAAGTCTGACGACATATCACCATTTCCCCAACGTTCTCCCTTTAGGACCCAGACTTTGCTGAGGTGCTGACAGACCTGAACAGTCGGGAGCTCTTCTGGTTGTCAAGGGGCCAGCTGGTGATTGCCGTGGAAACCGAGGGCCCGAACCCCAGACACATCTCCGGTTTCATCACCGGCAGGAAGTCATGTGACAGTAAGTGCCACGCCCCTTTATGTAGAACAACCAATCAATCAATCAGCCCTCAGTCAGTCACTCAGACAGGTGACATGTTGAATCGATGAAGTTACTCGAGTCGCTCAACATCAAACAATCAACCGTCATTCCTCTTCTGTCATCCCATCACACCTGAAATGAGGCCAACATCAGAGACCTAGGAGGAATGGGTTTTGTCTTTCAGTTCACTTGTTCCCCTTCTGTTCCTCCATGGCTGTTTTAGAGATTCTCTCTCTTCTATAAATACTCCTTTCTTTCAAGTCTTATCACTGAAGTAAAACCATGTTTATAGCACCGCTGTTTGACTTGGTGGTCCAGCAAGACCGGGAGAGGAGGTGTGTGTCGTAGACAAAGTCTGAGACAATTCAGCGCACACATGTTCCATTCAAGCGACTCTAATGCAAACATACTTATATACTTAGATCCCCCCACACACACTCACACACACATTGTCTTTTTCATACGCACACCCACACTTGTGTGTCACACACACACACACACACACACACACACACACACACACACACACACACACACACACACACACACACACACTGGGCGCTGCCAAGGTCACAGTCTGCTGGACCTCACTCTCCATACTGGTGTTCCAGCTCCATGATTAACAGGTTGACGTTATGTGTGAAGAATTCAACCAAACACACTCGTTTCACTCTCTCCTTACATCTCTCTCTCTCGCTCGCTCTCTCTGCCTGTCTCTCCTGTTCTGTTCTTTTTCTGTCTTGAACTCCTTCCCCTCTATTACTCCCATTCGGCCTTTCTTTGAGGAGTTTCTCCCTCCTTTTCTCTCCTCTCCTTCTCTATTTGTCTTCCCCTGTCTGTCTTCTAAGCCCCTTCGTGTTCAACAAGGGTTACCTCATCCCACGGTTTAACCTTGGGTTAGGGTGTGCATGTGTTGGGGGGTACTCCACTTAAGCTAGAATTCTCTCTTTTGAGATGACACACACTTACCCTCACCCCAAAGTTCTGTGTGGACGGGTTGTGCTCTATTCCGTTCCCTGTGATTGTCCCCTCTGGTGGAGTGATGACATGGGGTGTGTGTGCATGTGTGTGTGTGTGTCGTTCTACAGCGGAGACGTGAGAGAATGTGTTCTGGCCCTCTCTCGGCTCCCCCTGTCTGGCTCTCCAGACTAACATGGTGAATTATAACATGACAGAGGAGAGCATTGCCTCATCTCGCATGCAAGAGCTGCCTCATCACACACAGATAGTCTGTAGTAGTCTGGGTCTGGGGCTGAAATGGAAAGGGGACAATGTTTTGAGATCAGAGTCAGGGAGACCCTACTCATACTCACTCTCTCATCATCCTCTCTCGTTCCATCTTCAATTTGCTTTATGGAAACATGAAAAGATCCAAATGTGGCACTGCGTGTTCATCTGTTATGTAGAAATATTTTACAAAATGTTTTCCTCTCTCAATTTTCTCTCTTTCCGTCCTCCACTCCCCGTCTTTCTCTCTCCAGCCATCCAGAGTGTCATGTCCAGTGGTGATGCATTGACAGCAGGGAAGACGGGCGGTGTGGGATCAGCATTCTTTCATCTACATGATAACGGCACCCTGGACTACCAGGTATGGATCTGAACTGAACTGAATTGATTTTAACTTTAAATAACTGAATCAAATGGAATTGTACTGTCACTATTTCCATATCTGAACTGAACTGAACCACCAAACCAACCCATATCCTGCTCCGTCCACAGGTCCAGATAGCGGGGTTGTCCAGTGAGGTGGTGGGTTTGACCATTGAGCTAAAGCCTCGGCGGCGCAGTAAGCGCTCCGTGCTGTATGACCTAGCTCCAGAGTTCGACAGGCCCAGCGGGCGGGCGTCGGGAAGCTGGAGTCGTCTGGAGGCGCGTCACATCCACATGCTGCTGCAGAACGAACTGTTCATCAACGTGGCTACCGCACACAGCCAGGAGGGGGAGCTACGCGGACAGATCAGAGGCCTGCTCTACAGCGGCCTGGAGGCACCCAGACATGGTGAGACACTGACCTCAGACCAGAGCAGACACTAGGGCTGAATCCTAAATCAACCCCCTTTGTCTCGCTCCTTCATTTGTGCATTTGCTCCTCCATTCGTGAATTATTTTTGAGTTTGCGCAATTTCACACTAGAATGGAGTTGTGCATAATTATGAGCCACCTGTGTTTGTTTGTGTTTGACACAAGTAACAGATGAAATACCTCCCAAATGACATGTTTAACTGTGACTGTTATCTTGGAAAATGACAGGGGAATTTTTCTCATTTGAATTTAACGTCCATTTTATTATTTAAATGTGGAACATGAATTGCCTCATTCAAGTCAAGAGTATATCCCGAACCTGTGTCACAGCCGGCCGCGACTGGTAGACCCACGAGACAATTGGCCCAGAGTTGTCTAGATTAGGGGAGGGTTTGGCCGGCAGGGATGTCCTTGTCCCATCGCGCTCTAGCGACTCCTGTGGCGGGCCGGGAGCAGTGCATGCTGACATGGTCGGCAGGTGTACCGTGTTTCCTCCGACACATTGGTGCGGCTGGCTTCTGGGTTAAGTGGGCATTGTGTCAAGAAGCAGTGCAGCTTGGTGGGGTTGTGTTAGTATGTCCCGAAGTTGATTGATCCCTTCACCACTCTTGAAATCACCCTTTGAGTTTTGTTAGTAACACGTGACAATGGAAGGCCCTCCGAGCGAGTTGGTAGTGGCGATGGACTGGTTTGGGATTGACCATAGAGTAACTCAAATACACTTAGGTTGAGTAAATGCATAGGTCAGGGATGGAAAACTCCAGTCCTCTAGACTAGAGACAGTGTTCACAGAGGCACCTTTATAAAGTATCTGAAAAAACATTGATCCCAATTTGAGATTATTCTCTTTAACTCTAGTCTTTTGCTTTTCATTCATATTTAACTCTCTCGACCCTCTCCCTTCCCTAGAGATCCCTGTTCCTCTGGCAGGCCAGTTTGTGGCCCCTCCAGTCCTGACCAGTGCTGGGGGCCATGCCTGGGTGTCTGTGGACGAGCGCTGTCACCTCCATTATGAGATCGTGGTGGCAGGCCTCAGCAAAGCTGATGACCTCACAGTCAGCGCCCACCTTCATGGATTTGCCGAAATCGGAGAGCTTGGTGAGAGCAGCACCAATCACAAGAGACTGCTGACAGGGTTCTACGGTTCTCAGGTAGGCAGAGGGAGACACATGAATAATCACAGACACACAACTTTGTCATGACAGTATGATATAGATAATGTATACATACAGCAGAATCTTATTCTATTCCATCTCTCTCTCTCTCTCTCTCTCTCTCTCTCTCTCTCTCTCTCTCTGTCTCTCTGTCTCTCTGTCTGTCTCTCTCTCTCTCTGTCTCTCTCTCTCTCTGTCTCTCTCTCTGTCTGTCTCTGTCTGTCTGTCTGTCTGTCTGTCTGTCTGTCTGTCTGTCTGTCTGTCTGTCTGTCTGTCTGTCTGTCTGTCTGTCTGTCTGTCTGTCTGTCTGTCTGTCTGTCTGTCTGTCTGTCTGTCTGTCTGTCTGTCTCTCTATCTCTCTCTCTCTCTCTCTCTCAGGCCCAGGGTGTGTTGAAGGACATCAGTGTAGAGTTGTTGCGTCACCTGGACAGAGGGACAGCCTTCATCCAGGTCAGCACCAAGGTCAACACCAGAGGAGAGATACGTGGACGGGTGAGTAGGACCAGAACTCAACCACTGAACAACCATTATTCAACCACTCTAAAATCCTAACACAGTGTGCATCTCAATCTCAATCCACACTCTTCACTTTGATCATGCATTATTGGAATATATTGAGGATTATAGAGATGGAGCGATGACAGGTGGAGGAGAGGAGGGAGGGAGCTGAGGCTCCTTAGGGCCCTAGGTGTGTGTGTGTGTGTGTGTGTGTGCTCACTTAGTCAGTGTGAGGCCACACACTCTCACTGGCAGATGGTCTTGTGTTTTTAGAGACATTTTGTTGAAAAGTAAAAGTTTGTGAGGACACACAAACACATCGTTACATGCTAACATATCTGCAGGTGGCCTGGTTTATGATTTTGTCTTAGCTGCCAGGGATTAGAATGGAAGAAAGAAACGTGTGAGAACACACACACACACACACACACACACACACACACACACACACACACACACACACACACACACACACACACACACACACACACACACACACACAGTAAGGTCCGGTAGTTTTAATAGCAAACAGGTCTGACACATAAACAGCCATGTGCCTTGGAGCCGTAGAGACATGGCTGGAAAGTTGGCTGAACGCTCCATTTAGGACTCATTTACAAGTACACTTTATAACAAGGCACCAGGGAGGTTTGTCCAACAAATCACTGAAATCCTAACCTCTGTCTTCCCCCCTCTCTCCCTACTTCCTCCTCCTTGTTCTCTTTCTCTTGGTCCCTCCTCTTATTCTCATATTCTCATGCTCACCCCTTTTCTGCCCCTCTCTATCTATGTCCCTTTCTCATGCTCGTCCCCTCTTTCTTTCTCTCTCTGTCACCCCCTCTCCATTCTTCTCTCCCTCCCTTCTGTCTTTCTCTCCCTACAGGTCCATGTGCCTAACAACTGTGAGTTTGGGACAAGGGGTGAGGTGGAGGTGGCGGAGTTTGATGGCCTGTTTGTGCGTGATCCTGAGGAACTAAAGAAAGACCCCCACACCTGTTACTTCGAGAGTCAACACCACGCCCACGGCTCACTCTGGACCCCCAACTACAACCACTGTTTCACCTGCAGCTGTCAGGTAGGACTGTTCAAACTACAACCACTGTTTCACCTGCAGCTGTCAGGTAGGACTGTTCCAACTACAACCACTGTTTCACCTGCAGCTGTCAGGTAGGACTGTTCAAACTACAACCACTGTTTCACCTGCAGCTGTCAGGTAGGACTGTTCAAACTACAACCACTGTTTCACCTGCAGCTGTCAGGTAGGACTGTTCAAACTACAACCACTGTTTCACCTGCAGCTGTCAGGTAGGACTGTTCAAACTACAACCACTGTTTCACCTGCAGCTGTCAGGTAGGACTGTTAAAACTACAACCACTAGGGCGGCGCTATTGCTACGCATTCAATTTACTGCTGGTTTCCCAGACACTGATTAAGTCTAGTCCTGAACTAAGAAGCCCTTTCCATGGAGAATCTAGAAGTCTTGAGAATCTAGAAGTATAGTTTCTACTTCTATATTGAGTGACTGTGTCTAACCACTCTCTCTCTTCTTTTGTCCATTTTCTCTTCCCTCATCTCTCCATCTCTCTGTCCTCCCTGTAGAAGCGCACAGTGATCTGTGACCCGGTCATCTGTCCAGTCCTCACCTGTTCTCACACCATCCAGCCTGAGGACAAGTGCTGCCCCGTGTGTCTCGGTGAGTGTGTGTGTATGAGTGTGTGTGTTACTATGTTTGAATAGGATTGTGTGTTTTTCTTATTCTTGAGAGGACTTATTATTGACAGTTCACCACATTACGGTCGTAAAGTTGTTAAATAATACTTTCCTGTGTCCGTTTCCCCTGTCTGTCCTTTAGAGAGGAAAGACCCCAAGAACATGAAGACTCCAGAGAGGCTAGACGAGCATCCAGAAGGTTCTGAACCGTCTCTCTGTCTGACTGTCACTCCTCTTTCTTTCTCGCTTTCTCCTTCTGTCTGTTCCTCTGTCTCTCCCTGCTAGGAGGCACTCGTTCTGTCTCTCTACATCACCCTCCCTCCCTCTCCATCTGTCTGTTCCTCTATCTCTCCCTGCTAGGAGGCACTCGTTCTGTCTCTCTACATCACCCTCCCTCCCTCTCCATCTGTCTGTTCCTCTATCTCTCCCTGCCAGGAGGCACTCGTTCTGTCTCTCTACATCACCCTCCCTCCCTCTCCTTCTGTCTGTTCCTCTATCTCTCCCTGCTAGGAGGCACTCGTTCTGTCTCTCTACATCACCCTCCCTCCCTCTCCTTCTGTCTGTTCCTCTATCTCTCCCTGCTAGGAGGCACTCGTTCTGTCTCTCTACATCACCCTCCCTCCCTCTCCTTCTGTCTGTTCCTCTATCTCTCCCTGCTAGGAGGCACTCGTTCTGTCTCTCTACATCACCCTCCCTCCCTCTCCTTCTGTCTGTTCCTCTATCTCTCCCTGCTAGGAGGCACTCGTTCTGTCTCTCTACATCACCCTCCCTCCCTCTCCTTCTGTCTGTTCCTCTATCTCTCCCTGCTAGGAGGCACTCGTTCTGTCTCTCTACATCACCCTCCCTCCCTCTCCTTCTGTCTGTTCCTCTATCTCTCCCTGCTAGGAGGCACTCGTTCTGTCTCTCTACATCACCCTCCCTCCCTCTCCATCTGTCTGTTCCTCTATCTCTCCCTGCTAGGAGGCACTCGTTCTGTCTCTCTACATCACCCTCCCTCCCTCTCCTTCTGTCTGTTCCTCTATCTCTCCCTGCTAGGAGGCACTCGTTCTGTCTCTCTACATCACCCTCCCTCCCTCTCCTTCTGTCTGTTCCTCTATCTCTCCCTGCTAGGAGGCACTCGTTCTGTCTCTCTACATCACCCTCCCTCCCTCTCCATCTGTCTGTTCCTCTATCTCTCCCTGCTAGGAGGCACTCGTTCTGTCTCTCTACATCACCCTCCCTCCCTCTCCATCTGTCTGTTCCTCTATCTCTCCCTGCTAGGAGGCACTCATTCTGTCTCTCTACATCACCCTCCCTCCCTCTCCTTCTGTCTGTTCCTCTATCTCTCCCTGCTAGGAGGCACTCGTTCTGTCTCTCTACATCACCCTCCCTCCCTCTCCTTCTGTCTGTTCCTCTGTCTCTCCCTGCTAGGAGGCACTCGTTCTGTCTCTCTACATCACCCTCCCTCCCTCTCCTTCTGTCTGTTCCTCTATCTCTCCCTGCCAGGAGGCACTCGTTCTGTCTCTCTACATCACCCTCCCTCCCTCTCCTTCTGTCTGTTCCTCTATCTCTCCCTGCTAGGAGGCACTCGTTCTGTCTCTCTACATCACCCTCCCTCCCTCTCCATCTGTCTGTTCCTCTATCTCTCCCTGCTAGGAGGCACTCGTTCTGTCTCTCTACATCACCCTCCCTCCCTCTCCTTCTGTCTGTTCCTCTGTCTCTCCCTGCTAGGAGGCACTCGTTCTGTCTCTCTATATCACCCTCCCTCCCTCTCCTTCTGTCTGTTCCTCTATCTCTCCCTGCTAGGAGGCACTCGTTCTGTCTCTCTACATCACCCTCCCTCCCTCTCCTTCTGTCTGTTCCTCTGTCTCTCCCTGCTAGGAGGCACTCATTCTGTCTCTCTACATCACCCTCCCTCCCTCTCCATCTGTCTGTTCCTCTATCTCTCCCTGCTAGGAGGCACTCGTTCTGTCTCTCTACATCTCCCTCCCTCCCTCTCCATCTGTCTGTTCCCTCTGTCTCTTTGTGCCAACAGATATGTTTTACCTCTGAGATTGATATGCATTTGCAATGCTAAGAGTCCTCTATTTCTCTCATCCCGCTGAACCCCCCCGCACTCACTCACTCACTCACTCACTCACTCACTCACTCACTCACTCACTCACTCACTCACTCACTCACTCACTCACTCACTCACTCACTCACTCACTCACTCACTCACTCACTCACTCACTCACTCACTCACTCACTCACTCACTCACTCACTCACTCACTCACTCACTCACTCACTCACTCACTCACTCACTCACTCACTCACGCACTGACTCAGGTTGTTACTTTGAGGGGGACCAGAAGATGCATGCTCCTGGGTCTACCTGGCATCCATTCGTCCCTCCATTTGGCTACATTAAGTGTGCCCTCTGCACCTGCAAGGTAGGCTTCTAGGTTATTTCTTCACAGCTAGGATGATGTAAGTCGATAAGTGATGCTAACAAAACATAATTAGAATCATAACCTTTCTGCAGCTTCCTAGAATTTAATGTAAATTACGCTCATTTCCCATTGTGTCCTTCCTCCTCCACTCCTGTAGGGGGCGACAGGCGAGGTGCACTGTGAGAAGGTGACGTGTCCAGCCCTGACCTGCAGTCGTCCGGTACGCCGTAGCCCCTCAGACTGCTGTAAGGAATGTCCGGAGGAAGACAAACCCCCCTTGGAGCACGCTGACATGATGCAGGCAGATGGGACACGTCACTGCAAGTTTGGGAAGAACTTCTACCAGAACAGTGACAACTGGCACCCCCGTGTGCCCCTGATGGGAGAGATGAAGTGCATCACCTGCTGGTGTGACGTGAGTATTACAGGGAGTCAGGGACCAGTCAGGAACAAGTCTTTTACAAAATACAGACACTTAAAAGTGGGTTTGGACCTGTTGCCAAGCAACAAAACTCAAGACAAAAAAGCTTCAGACTGTTGGACCTAAACCCCATAGACCAAAAAGGAAAAAAACACTGTAGAACTCCCTCTGTTTCAGTAAACCTTTAGAAAAACCCAGACTCAACGTTTCTACTGACTGAAGGACTTTTTCCATGCCACTGTTCTCAATACATATTTGTACAGATAGAGTAGGGATGTTTCAGACTTGGGTGAGCTTCATAGCTGTAGGGATGGGGGGACTTGTGTGGTCCTTACCCCTTGGGGAAAAAATCCAGTGTCAGTGTGGGGAACTCTGGGATTTGGAGTTGAGAAGCATTTTCTGGTTTCACAGCATTGTGAGGAGCATTCCTAATGTACCTCCCTCGATCTCTCCCTCCCTCCTTTCTCTCTTTCTTTCTCCCTCTCTCTCTCCAGCATGGTGTGACTAAATGTCAGAGGAAACAGTGTCCAGTCCTGACCTGTAGTAACATCACCCGCCGGGAGGGCATGTGCTGTCCTGAGTGCCAAGGTGACAAGCACACACAAACATACACCATCCTCCCTCATGCTCCCTAGCCAGAGCATCCTAGAACACATGCTTGAAATAGTGAGACATGCTCTCAATCCTGATGACATGCTTTCAAACAGTGATGATTCATGTAGTAATCATAGATTCATTCATATTGGATTGTCTCTTTTGTTTAGATTCCAAAGAGGAAGAGGAGGAGCTGATGAAAGTTCCGGAAAAGAAGAACAGCTGGAGACACTGAGTTGAGATCCCCTCTCCACCCGCATCCCCCACTTCTACCTTCCCCCCACCACGCCCCCCTCCCCTCCTCTCTCTACCTACCCCCTCATGGGCAGACCTAGACCTGCACACTGGGTCAGCTAACACCCCCTAAAATCAAGACCCCTATAACCCTCCAGCCCCAACCCACAACCCCCCCTGTCCACTCCCACCCCTTAGTCAGCCTCTGGATTGTAAGGAAGGAAGGAAAGACAGAGGAAAAGAAAGAGAAGCACTGAGGTGTCATGGAAAGAAGGGAACAAAAAGAGATCAGAAGTGAACCAACCACAGCTGCTGCAGCAGTGTCTTTTGACTGGTTCCTTTGAAATGTGACATTTTTGTTTGGTTTTTAGTTATTTTGTTTCCTCGTGATGAATTTTGCCCGCCCTTTCAAAAGTCACATACAATTACCCTTCATATTCAAATACCTGTACGCAAGGTTTTTTGCTTAGTTGTTAAAATGGATGTGTTGGTAGTTTTTGCGTTGTTAGATTGATGTTAATTGTAAATGGTTTGTACTGATGTGTGTGTGTGTGTGTGTGTGTGTGTGTGTGTGTGTGTGTGTGTGTGTGTGTGTGTGTGTGTGTGTGTGTGTGTGTGTGTGTGTGTGTGTGTGTGTGTTTGCCAGTGGTAAAAATGTTTGCTAAGCAGTGGCCAAACATACAAGACAGTAAACTTACTTGGTGGCTAGATGGAAACACACACAAAACAGTCAGCAATGCTCAGTCTATCTGATAAACCAGCACCACACATACGCCTTGTCATCCCATCCAGTCAGAACCACACATACGCCTTGTCATCCTATCCAGTCAGAACCACACATACGCCCTGTCATCCCATCCAGTCAGAACCACACATACGCCTTGTCATCCTATCCAGTCAGAACCACACATACGCCTTGTCATCCTATCCAGTCAGAACCACACATACGCCTTGTCATCCTATCCAGTCAGAACCACACATACGCCTTGTCATCCTATCCAGTCAGAACCACACATACGCCTTGTCATCCTATCCAGTCAGAACCACACATACGCCTTGTCATCCTATCCAGTCAGAACCACACATACGCCCTGTCATCCCATCCAGTCAGAACCACACATACGCCTTGTCATCCCATCCAGTCAGAACCACACATACGCCTTGTCATCCTATCCAGTCAGAACCACACATACGCCCTGTCATCCCATCCAGTCAGAACCACACATACGCCTTGTCATCCCATCCAGTCAGAACCACACATACGTCCTGTCATCCCATCCAGTCAGAACCACACATACGTCCTGTCATCCCATCCAGTCAGAACCACACATACGCCTTGTCATCCTATCCAGTCAGAACCACACATACGCCCTGTCATCCCATCCAGTCAGAACCACACATACGCCTTGTCATCCCATCCAGTCAGAACCACACATACGTCCTGTCATCCCATCCAGTCAGAACCACACATACGCCCTGTCATCCCATCCAGTCAGAACCACACATACGCCTTGTCATCCCATCCAGTCAGAACCACACATACGTCCTGTCATCCCATCCAGTCAGAACCACACATACGTCCTGTCATCCCATCCAGTCAGAACCACACATACGTCCTGTCATCCCATCCAGTCAGCACCACACATACGTCCTGTCATCCCATCCAGTCTGAACCACACATACGTCCTGTCATCCCATCCAGTCTGCACCACACATACGTCCTGTCATCCCATCCAGTCAGAACCACACATACGTCCTGTCATCCCATCCAGTCAGAACCACACATACGTCCTGTCATCCCATCCAGTCAGAACCACACATACGTCCTGTCATCCCATCCAGTCAGAACCACACATACGCCTTGTCATCCTATCCAGTCAGAACCACACATACGCCCTGTCATCCCATCCAGTCAGAACCACACATACGCCTTGTCATCCCATCCAGTCAGAACCACACATACGTCCTGTCATCCCATCCAGTCAGAACCACACATACGCCCTGTCATCCCATCCAGTCAGAACCACACATACGCCTTGTCATCCCATCCAGTCAGAACCACACATACGTCCTGTCATCCCATCCAGTCAGAACCACACATACGTCCTGTCATCCCATCCAGTCAGAACCACACATACGTCCTGTCATCCCATCCAGTCAGCACCACACATACGTCCTGTCATCCCATCCAGTCTGAACCACACATACGTCCTGTCATCCCATCCAGTCTGCACCACACATACGTCCTGTCATCCCATCCAGTCAGAACCACACATACGTCCTGTCATCCCATCCAGTCAGAACCACACATACGTCCTGTCATCCCATCCAGTCAGAACCACACATACGTCCTGTCATCCCATCCAGTCAGAACCACACATACGTCCTGTCATCCCATCCAGTCAGAACCACACATACGTCCTGTCATCCCATCCAGTCTGCACCACACATACGCCCTGTCATCCTATCCAGTCAGAACCACACATACGTCCTGTCATCCCATCCAGTCAGAACCACACATACGTCCTGTCATCCCATCCAGTCAGAACCACACATACGTCCTGTCATCCCATCCAGTCAGAACCACACATACGTCCTGTCATCCCATCCAGTCAGCACCACACATACGTCCTGTCATCCCATCCAGTCAGAACCACACATACGTCCTGTCATCCCATCCAGTCTGAACCACACATACGTCCTGTCATCCCATCCAGTCTGAACCACACATACGTCCTGTCATCCCATCCAGTCAGAACCACACATACGTCCTGTCATCCTATCCAGTCAGAACCACACATACGTCCTGTCATCCTATCCAGTCAGAACCACACATACGTCCTGTCATCCTATCCAGTCAGCACCACACATACGTCCTTTCATCCCATCCAGTCAGAACCACACATACGCCCTGTCATCCCATCCAGTCAGCACCACACATACGCCCTGTCATCCCATCCAGTCAGAACCACACATACGTCCTGTCATCCCATCCAGTCAGAACCACACATACGTCCTGTCATCCCATCCAGTCAGAACCACACATACGTCCTGTCATCCCATCCAGTCAGAACCACACATACGCCCTGTCATCCTATCCAGTCAGCACCACTAGAACTCTTCCCTTGGAAAAGCATAACACAGCCAAGTATCTATTCTAATTGCTCACTGAAGAGATTAGAATATACTGTAACTTTACATAAACATTTGATTTAGATTTATTTGCAGCTCTGAGTCTGGTACCATTGACCTGTATTGCACCTCTTCATGTGGTTGTCTGTTTCTCATTTCAGTAATATGTATAATTATTTTATAATACTTTGTTTTAGTGTTGTTATTTTTATGAATTTTGCTTGTATTTATTGAACGTTTGAAGAAAAAATAAAAGTTGTTTGTAAGAAATCGTCTTTTGACAATTAAGTTGACATCCATGACCTTTTCCACTCTCCTCGTCTCTATCTCTCTTTCATTTCTTCTCTCCACTCTTCCATTTCCCGTTTCAACTGGTTCCACTTTTCTTCTCCTAACTTTATTTGGCATTCTCTCTCTCGCTCTCTCTCTTGCACTCTCTCTCTCTCTCTCTTGCTCTCTCTCTCTCTTGCTCTCCCTCGCTCTCTTGCTCTCTCTACGTACAGTATATGTATGAACACTTATGTTCTCTCCCTCTGATCTGTCTGTTTTCTCTCCCTCTGTTCTGTCTGTTTTCTCTCCCTCTGATCTGTCTGTTTTCTCCCCCTCTGATCTGTCTGTTTTCTCCCCCTCTGATCTGTCTGTTTTCTCCCCCTCTGATCTGTCTGTTTTCTCTCCCTCTGATCTGTCTGTTTTCTCTCCCTCTGATCTGTCTGTTTTCTCTCCCTCTGATCTGTCTGTTTTCTCTCCCTCTGATCTGTCTGTTTTCTCCCCCTCTGATCTGTCTGTTTTCTCTCCCTCTGATCTGTCTGTTTTCTCTCCCTCTGATCTGTCTGTTTTCTCCCCCTCTGATCTGTCTGTTTTCTCCCCCTCTGATCTGTCTGTTTTCTCTCCCTCTGTTCTGTCTGTTTTCTCCCCCTCTGATCTGTCTGTTTTCTCCCCCTCTGATCTGTCTGTTTTCTCTCCCTCTGATCTGTCTGTTTTCTCTCCCTCTGATCTGTCTGTTTTCTCCCCCTCTGATCTGTCTGTTTTCTCCCCCTCTGATCTGTCTGTTTTCTCTCCCTCTGATCTGTCTGTTTTCTCTCCCTCTGATCTGTCTGTTTTCTCCCCCTCTGATCTGTCTGTTTTCTCCCCCTCTGATCTGTCTGTTTTCTCTCCCTCTGATCTGTCTGTTTTCTCTCCCTCTGATCTGTCTGTTTTCTCCCCCTCTGATCTGTCTGTTTTCTCTCCCTCTGATCTGTCTGTTTTCTCTCCCTCTGATCTGTCTGTTTTCTCCCCCTCTGATCTGTCTGTTTTCTCCCCCTCTGATCTGTCTGTTTTCTCTCCCTCTGTATCTGTCTGTTTTCTCCCCCTCTGATCTGTCTGTTTTCTCCCCCTCTGATCTGTCTGTTTTCTCTCCCTCTGATCTGTCTGTTTTCTCCCCCTCTGATCTGTCTGTTTTCTCCCCCTCTGATCTGTCTGTTTTCTCTCCCTCTGATCTGTCTGTTTTCTCTCCCTCTGATCTGTCTGTTTTCTCCCCCTCTGATCTGTCTGTTTTCTCCCCCTCTGATCTGTCTGTTTTCTCTCCCTCTGATCTGTCTGTTTTCTCTCCCTCTGATCTGTCTGTTTTCTCCCCCTCTGATCTGTCTGTTTTCTCCCCCTCTGATCTGTCTGTTTTCTCTCCCTCTGATCTGTCTGTTTTCTTTCCTTCTCCTCCTCCCTCGTTCTGTCCAGCTGGATTTGAGGAATGGTGAAATGTGACAAACAGACGTAGCTCCCCTCTCTCTCCCTCTCCACCCTTCATCAGATGGCACTCTTTATTTTCCTCTCCTCCGTTCCATAGACATACACCACATGTGTTCTACAGCACCCTCAATGCACTCTGCCCCTGATGGACACACACTCATAATGACTCAGAGAAAGGACAGACAGACTGGAACATAAACACACACTCTGCCCCTGAAGAAGGAACACACACACGTGCACACAGGTTAGCGTTTCTCCGTCACGAATCTTGTTCTGGAAGCAGCTCCGCAGAGTGGTCCCTAGCTGGCACAGACACAAAGTCATGTGTTTTTAAACCTAACCTTAACCCTAACCTTAACCACACTGCAAATCCTACTGCCTAACCCTAACCTTAAATTAAGACCAAAAAGCTCAGGTTTGTTTTCATTAATTTATACAATATAGCCAATTTTGACTTTGCAGCTGGCCTATCTCAAGGGAAATTGTTCAGTTCTGCCTCCAGGACAAGACTCATAACAACAAACGTCAACCTGCCACATGCACACTGATTCAGCCAAATGACACAGACTGAACATCTACCTCTCCCCCTATGGGCAAGGTAAATAGTGCTGACGTAAATCACTTCCTACTGTAGAGCCAGCTGGTTGTGAGTGTGCCCAGTAGCATTTGTTGACCTTCCCATAGCAGAGAGCAGAGAACAGAGCAGAGAGCAGAGTAGAGAGAGAGGCCATGTTGTAAAGCCATCAGCCAGCCAGCTGACCGGCCAGCAGCCATACAGCTGGAGGCTAGGGTCAAAGGTCAACAATGCTGAGCTATGGCTCTGTTCCCACAGCCTGGATTAGAGGCATGTCTACTGACTGACTGGGGAGGGAGGGATGTGGGTCTGCATCTGCATGCCATGGTGTTGGTGCATTTTCATTGCACATTCCTGTTTTCACTCCTTCTCTCTTACCCCCCTCTCTTGTTTTTCTCTCTCCATCTCCTCCTGTCTCTCTCTCTCTCTCTCTCTCTACGTGGCTTTGTGGGCCACAGGGCCTTTGAAAAGCCTCTTAAATCTCTGGGCCTGAGCTGAGCCACGGGCAGACAGCACAGGGCTCAGCTCCACACTAACCCCCTATAGCAGACAGCACACCCAGGGACACAGCCACACCCAGACTGGGCTAGGAGAAAGTTACAGGGAAACAGCCCCACCCAGACTGGGCTAGGAGAAAGTTACAGGGAAACAGCCCCACCCAGACTGGGCAAGGAGAAAGTTACAGGGAAACAGCCCCACCCAGACTGGGCTAGGAGAAAGTTACAGGGAAACAGCCCCACCCAGACTGGGCTAGGAGAAAGTTACAGGACTGGGCTAGGAGAAAGTTACAGGGAAACAGCCCCACCCAGACTGGGCTAGGAGAAAGTTACAGGGAAACAGCCCCACCCAGACTGGGCTAGGAGAAAGTTACAGGGAAACAGCCCCACCCAGACTGGGCTAGGAGAAAGTTACAGGGAAACAGCCCCACCCAGACTGGGCTAGGAGAAAGTTACAGGGAAACAGCCCCACCCAGACTGGGCTAGGAGAAAGTTACAGGGAAACAGCCCCACCCAGACTGGGCTAGGAGAAAGTTACAGGGAAACAGCCCCACCCAGACTGGGCTAGGAGAAAGTTACAGGGAAACAGCCCCACCCAGACTGGGCTAGGAGAAAGTTACAGGGAAACAGCCCCACCCAGACTGGGCTAGGAGAAAGTTACAGGGAAACAGCCCCACCCAGACTGGGCTAGGAGAAAGTTACAGGGAAACAGCCCCACCCAGACTGGGCTAGGAGAAAGTTACAGGGAAACAGGATTTGAATGAGGAGAAAAGAGAGTGTGGGATTATAAAAAGAGGAGAGAATGAAAAGAAGATAGAGAGAATGGGGAGCGAGATTTAGAGGAAAGAACAGGAGGAGGAGAGAGCTGTTGTTGTCCTAGTGTGACCCAGGGCTGTTTAACTTTCTCCAGGAGAAGTTACACGAAGGGAGAGGCCAGTAAACAAGGCTCCTGCATCATCAAACCCAGAGATGTAGGGGAACTCAGTAGACCACTGAGTTCCCCTGCAGTGGTCTACTGTGCCCTCTAATGGTCGCTGACAAAAACTGCAATCAAGTTGCTGTTCATTCACTACTAGGCTATATCAAGCCACAGGACACCCTTTGATTTGTTTGAGTGATTTCACTAGATAGATTGAATTCTTGATTGGCACATTATATTATATGAACTTTACCACTCGATAAAATAACTGTTGTGGTTTAGGGTTGGGGTTAGATTAAGGACTGTGGGAACTAGACATTCAGACATTAGTTTGTCTGTGAGTGCCACAGTTCCAGGGACATGAGAGAGCCCAGGGCCATTCCAGCTGAGTAACTAGGAAATGGGGACAGATTATATATTTATTATTGTTTTAATATTATTTTATTGCCATCTGCTGGACTGAGTGAGTATTACAGGAGACTGTATAGAAAACAAGAGAGCAGACTGGCTGACATTTGATTAAACATGACCGGGTATGAGTTGCATAAAATGTCTGATCTCTCATTGTTGAATAGGTCCTCTGTATGCTGGGGCTCACGTAGTGATTCACTTGACTTTGACATGACACCTCATCCAGGGCTGGGGCAAGGAATGGTGTTTGAGGGCTGTATAGAGAGAGGAGAGGATGGGGAGACTTTAAGTGGTCGTTTGAGTTTCCAATGCTCTTCACAAGTAGCCTAATGACTCTAAGCTAAGGAAATATTTCTACCAGAGTAACCAACCAATAGAAATCCCAAGAGCACTTCAAGTCCACAGTGTCCATGTGTATTGGATTCTTCTGCATTCCATTATGTGATAAATTCTCCAGTCCCAAATTTGTTCCATTGTTTGATGAATCTCAGGTGGTATACAGACTTTGGCCGTGCGCTAACTGAAAGAGTGTGGTGAGAGGGCAATAATAGGTTTGGATATTCAAATTACATTATTGAATTTGGGGTCCCCACGCGCTCCCATCTCCACACTGCATTGGCTAACAATATAGAGGGCCCCAGAGTGTAATTTAAGGATGCAGTGGGGCAAAACAAGGTCCCAAAACAATTAATGTTGAGATTAATGCACCAGGTACAGCACATTTGAGTCTAATTTTAGTATTTTCTCTCAGTTTTATACGCAAATGATTTTTCTCACCGCTTTATTGTCGCCTAGGAGGTTCTGTATGAATTGGGAAGTGAAACTATAGTTCCCTGTCAGGTGATTTATGGCAACAATTAATAGGCCTATAATTTGTTTCATTCATTAATCAACTATCTCCTATTAGGAGAAAACCTGGAGGATTCCTTCCCTCCCCGAAATGAGTAGGGCACTAGGGGGTAACTGCCCCCCTGTAATTCACGTTAAGACCACAAGATATCACCTAATTATTTTCCCAACACTTTCCCTCTTGCTCAACAAAAAATGTCCTCTGTGTCATTGTCACATCCTGACCAGCAGATGGAGCTGTTGTAATAGTTTGGGGGTCAGGACGTGGCAGTCTTGTGTGTCTTGTGACTCCTGATCAGGAACAGCTGGGAATCGTTGTTCCTGATTGGGAGTCATATATGTAGGAGTTGTTTGTCACTGGGGTTTGTGGGTGGTTGTTCTTGCACTGTGTTTTGGATGCATGTAAGACTGTCCCTGTTGTGTTTTTTTTTGTTTTTTTTTCCCCCCAGTGGATGCTTTACTCCTTTTTTTGAAAATTAAAATATGAGTATCCATGTTCCCGCTGCGCCTTGGTCCTCCTTTCAACAGCACGAAGGATTTTGTGACAGTCATCACAACATTTGGAGATATTTCAACAAAACGATATTGTTGTAAGTTAATAAAAAAAAAAATAGTTTTTGAAAATGTTGAAGATATATTTCAATGAAGTTAGATCTATAATAGTTGTTTAAATATACAAGTAGGAAAGCCTTAAGATAGATAGTCCACTTGTTTAGAGACAAAAACGTCATTTCTTTTTTTTGCAAAATAGTAATATGTTGGATGAGTGTGTTTAGGGGCAACTCGCCCCCCCCCCCCCACCCCCCCCCCCACCCCCCCCCTTACTAGGGGTAACTGGCCCCTGGGCACTTGTTGGCTGCTTTTCCTTCACTCTGCAGTCCAACTCATCCCAAACCATCTCAATTGGATTGAGGTTGGGTGGAGGCCACAATCATCTGATGCAGCCCTCCATCACTCTCCTTCTTGATCAAATAGCCCTTATACAGCCTGGAGGTGTATTTGGTCATTGTCCTGATGAAAAACAAATGATAGTCCCACTAAGCACAAACCAGATGGGATGGAGTATCGCTGCAGAACGCTGTGGGAGCCATGTTGGTTAAGTGTGCCTTGAATTCTAAATAAATCACAGACAGGGTCACCAGCAAAGCCATTTCTCTTTGCTTATCTGAGATGTTCTTGCCATAATATGGACTTGGTCTTTTACCAAATAGGGCTATCTTCTATGTACCACCACTACCTTGTCACAACACATCTGATTGAAGGAAGGGAAGAAATTTCACAAATTAACTTTTAACGAGGCACACCTGTTAATTGAAATGCATTCCAGGTGGCTACCTCATGAAGCTGGTTGAGAGAATGCCAAGAGTTTACAAAGCTGTCATCAAGGCAAAGGGTGGCTACTTTGAAGAATCTCAAATATAAAATACATTTTGATTTGTTTAACACTTTTGGTTACTACATGATTCAATATGTGTAAGTTCATAGTTGTGATGTCTTCCCTATTATTCTACAATGTAGAAAATAGTACAAATAAAGACAAACCCTTGAATGAGTAGGTGTGTCCTAACTTTAGACTGGTACTGTATATATACATTTCTATTTTTTTTTAAATATATTTTCCTTTGTTCCATTGTGTTGGTAGAGTTAGTGAGTTAGTGAATCCTTACCACTGCAACACCTGGCTATCAGCGGATCCTTGTCTAGCAGCGAAACAGTTCATTCAGCCTCATTTACTGCCTTTAAAAAAACATAGCTGACTTGCTTAAACAAATGTGGTTTCTACTGACAATTGAGATGTATAAACTATGGCATAAGGGGACGATGAGCAGATAAGAGGCAATCGATAATTTTTAGTAAGACATTAATGAGCGGGCTAGGACGGATGTAGTCAGTATAACTGTTTCTTCAGCACTTTTGAAATGTACAGCGACAGAATTCAGAACATGGGCCGTTCATACAGTACTCTCCCTGTACACCAAGTCAGAATCGTAGGATAAATAAAGGGGGCATATAAGCAGACAATGAAAGCTCTTACAATATTAAATGATTACATTTCTCGAAAACAGGCTATAGGCTTCATGTACACCACCAAGTCAGAACAGTAAGCTAAATTATGAGAGGGAAAGGGCCCACATTATTAGGGTGAGGCACATGGGCTACTAACAGCTTACTACACAATGTACACTTAGTATTACTTTCTTAGCTACAGTATACATATCTCCCTGGCATATTCCATCATTTATGGAGCAGCATACAAGAAATTATTGGACTAACCTTGTGCTGTGCTCACTTGAACAGGAAGGTGGCATGGCGGTCCTTGTGGGCAAATTTTGTCATCAAACTTTGTCATTAAAGTCTGGCATTCTCTGGATTTATGGTGCTTTCAAGACAATTGGGAACTCTGAAAAGAACAAGGTTCAATTATGACATCAGTGATCTTCAGGTCGGAGCTCTAGAAAGAGGCCCGAGTTCCCGACATGGAATTCCGAGTTGGATGATCATTCAAAACTTACTTTCCCAGTCGGAGTTTGTTTTTTTCAGAGTTCCCAGTTGTCTTGAACTCACTGAAGTCTGAGATTTCCCGGTTTCGACTTTCCAGTTGTTTTGAACGTGGCAGAAGTCATGCTGGATTGACAGCATGGCCGATGTATTCAAACTTTTCTGGCCCATGGTGTTGAATGATTATCCTTTTAAGCTTGGAAAATAGACCGTTAACAGATCACCAACCATTTCAAATACCACCGTACCTTCTCCGCTATGCAATCTGGTTTCCGAGTGGGTCACGGGTGCACCTCAGCCATGCTAAAAGGTCCTAAACGATATCACAAGACAATACTGTGCAGCCGTCTTCATCGACCTGGCCAAGGCTTTTGACTCAGTCAATCACCGCATTCTTATTCGGCAGACTCAATAGCCTTGGTTTCTCAAATGACTACTACTTCTCAGAGTTCAGTGTGTCAAATCGGAGGGCCTGTGGTCCGGACCTCTGGCAGTCTCTATGGGGGTACCACAGGGTTCAATTCTCGGGCCGACTCTTTTCTCTGTATACATCAATGATGTCGCTCTTGCTGCTGGTGATTCTCTGATCCACCTCTATGCAGACGACACCATTCTGTATACTTCTGGCCCTTCTTTGGACACTGTTAACTAACCTCCAGATGAGCTTTAATGCCATACAACTCTCCTTCCGTGGCCTCCAACTCCTTTCCCCTTATGTCAGCCAGGCTCATATTTTCAAAGAAACACCATTTATTTAAATCTCTAGTTTATTAAAATAATGAGTCTATTGCTTCAGTTTTGTTACTTGGTATATAATCAACAACCATGGATAACCACAAATAGTGTCACGCCCTGACCTTAGAGAGCCTTTTTATTTTTCTATTTGGTTAGGTCAGGGTGTGATTTGGGTGGGCATTCTAGTTTTTCTATTTCTTTGTTTGCCGGGTATGGTTCCCAATCAGAGGCAGCTGTCTATCGTTGTCTCTGATTGGGGATCATACTTAGGCAGCCTTTTTCCCACCTTAGTTTGTGGGATCTTGATTTTGTATAGCTGCAGTATAGCCTGCAGAACTTTACATTCGTTTTTGTCTGTGTTCATTTTAATAACAGTAAAATGTTCGCCTACCACGCTGCACCTTGGTCCAATCCTTCCAACAACGAACGTAACAAATAGAATAAGGTAAGGAAACAGTCCATGTGAGCCATGCCCATCTTTTTAAAGAAACAGCATTTATTTCAATCTCTAGTTGAGTAAAATAAATTGTTTTCTTCTGGTCACAAAATAATCCAGAAAATTGTGATAAACAGCGTCACAGTCAGGCAGAAAACTTAATGTTCTATTCTCAGCCAGTCCCATTTTTTAAAAGAAAACAATTTAACGGAATGTTCTATACTCAGCCAGTCCCATTTTTTAAAAGAAAACAATTTAACGGAATGTTCTATACTCAGCCAGTCCCATTTTTTTAAAGAAAACAATTTAACGGAATGTTCTATACACAGCCAGTCCCATTTAAAAAAACAAAAAAACAATTTAATTCTCTCTTTAAGCAAAATAAGTAGTTTTTTGTGATTACAAGAAAATCCTAACAATGCAGGTAATGAGCGCCACAGACAGGCATAAAAATCTGAATGTTCTATCATAAAGTGAGAACAATTACTTTCCCTGGTTGATATGGCTGCTACTTAGAAATACTATACCAGTACATTCATTCACTGCTATAAAGCTGTCTCCAATATAATCAAAAAGTTTACACAGACCCACCACGGACCTTTGACAAATACACCTCTTTCCTATGGTCCTGTTTTGTCAACGAACTCAATGTATTCCAAACATTGGTGGTAACCAAATGATCCCAATAATTTCGGTAGCCTAATAAACGATGCCCCCCTCTGGTGCATTCTATTGTGAACTGTTTGGGACGGAACATCGTTTATGTGTTGCAATGCGGGTGCGTCCACGGGAACTGTTTCTGCCCTGCAATTTCTGGTCCACTCGCGCCTCCACATGTGATGTTGATCAGAGTAGGATAGGGATGGATAGGCTTCGCGTATCATTGTCGTAAGGGGTAGGCTATACTAAGTTGATCATGCCAGCAGTCCCATTCAAAATGTCACCACAGGGTTGAATTAAAATATGACTAAAATAGTGAATACCCCACCTCCCCTTTGCTTTGAATGTGTTGTTCATTCGTGGTACCCTGTGCTACCCTGACTTACACGAGTGCAGTTAATTTGGGTTATTTTTTTAATATTAGCTCTCTGCCTGGCAACCGGTGTGGCGGGATAACTCGATCGGTTGGAATACGGCGACAGGAGCGCTTATGTCAACGAGCACTCCATAAACCACGCCCCAGTGGGCAGATCTTGGCGTGTTGCACTAGGACACGTTTTAATACAGAGAAACAAACTATCTTATGAGTCCGCCGTGGTTCTGTGTAGACTAGTTATGCTAATATATTTGAGACCAGTGTATTGCAGTTCATTTCGTATTTGACTTAATAAGTAAAATATATTTTAGAAGTGAACAGAACCTGGTCAGTTGCACAACTGAATTATATTCAACCGAAATATGTCTGACGCAATTAACCCAACCCCTCTGCCGCTGTACCAGCCTGGCAAGACTTGCTGTTGAATGCTTGTGGTTCGTTTCTATCCCCCCTCCAAAATAACGAGACAGATTCAGTTGACGTCACGTCCACTGATACCTATACCAATCTGTATGTGTATGCCCTCGCAACTTGATCGGTTGTGAGAAATTCAGGTTGGAAGTTGGACTGAACAGCACGATTTCTCATCATCGGCGCGATAAGCCTGGCAGCAGGCGAGGCAGTTTCGGAGGAGGCTGTGAAGCAACAGGAATACCGATTACAATTCCAATTCTTTGACTGCGGTTGACAGCGGTCCCACCATAGGAGCAAACCGACCATCTCCAGTGACAGATAGTGATGAAAAAAATCACCTTAACTTTCCTTATTAAGAACAACACCACTTTCTCTTGTGGTCCAATTTTGACGTCTTCCGCCTACTCTTTCCCCACCCCTCCACCCCAATGCTTAGGGGAGATATGGCGTATCGCAGGCGACTGGAGCCCAACAGGGACACTTTAGGATTGTGAACTGGAGATATTGCATTGAGGAAAGGATGGTGAGTATGGGGAAATGTTCAACCTGCTCTCATCTCCCATTCACCAGCTATTGCCCCCATTCACTCGCCTCACACTCACCCGGTCTCTCAGACCCCCGGTTCAGTTCAGACGGAAGGCCAGCGGTGTCAACGTGGTCACCTTTGAGCGTTATCATCGCATGACATGCTGCGCACATTCGGAGGCGCTCAAATCACAAGATGATGGGGTACTGGGGCAGACTCACACACAGTGCAGCAAATAGATGTCTTGTGAAAGTGATGTTTGCTCATACATGTAAAAAAACAAAAGAGTAAAAGGAATGGAGGATAATACATGGAGAAGATGCTCTACCTCCCTCCCTTCTTCTTTTCTCTCTTACTCTGTTTGTTTTCAGTACTACCCAAAAACTTGTTATAGAAAAAAGGAACATGAGGTTTTAATGAAACTTAAATCCATCAGTAGTGAGTGTGAATGTGGAGGGTGTCTAAAACTTTGTAGAGTATTCTTTAACCATGCTGTTTTCTGATAGTCCTGTCAGCCGAATTCCCTGTTCAAATCCACTAATCCATCCGGTGTGTGTGTTTGTGGTGTCTGGGTGCGCGCGCCGCCCACATATGTGTGCATGTGTGAGTGAATTACCTTGCTCGATTAGTGATTTCTAATACCTCATTGTTCTACACACATCAGCAGCACCAGGAAGATGGATAAAGCTATTTGTAGTTGTACTGATTTCAAGGCTTAATTACATCATTTCCCTGCATTTAGAGTTACCAATGATCTGTTGTCTGTTGATGTTGTATAGATGTTCAATTAAAATGATGTTCTGGAAAGGTTCAGACAGCACCTGTGAGACACAGTTGCTTTTAAACAGAATCCATATTCATCTCAAATATACAAAAGAAACCATAAGTCTGTACCTGCTCATAACATACTGTAGCAACAGGGAGGGAGTAACAAGGTCTGCTAAGATGTCCTCTAGTAGGGACTTGGAGGCCTCTTAGAAATGTTATTTTCAAAGTCTAGACTCCATCGTGGAACTTCATTCCAGAGATGAGTACTCCTCCATCCTTGAAAGAGATATAAAGAAATTGTGAGAAGCAAGTGCATTTTAACTCATTTTGACATTCACTCTCTCTCTCATCCTAGAGATGAGGGCTTCCAAACGTTCCTGAGAGAGAGAGATATGAGGGCACATGTCCATCCCTGAGAGAGAAAGAGAAAATGTGAAGGACAGAAAGCATAAAGAAATAGCTGCGTTAGCTACATTACATGTAGGAATCACTAGAGAAATAGCTACATTACATGTAGGAATCACTGGATAAATAGCTACATTACATGTAGGAATCACTAGAGAAATAGCTACATTACATGTAGGAATCACTAGATAAATAGCTGCATTACATGTAGGAATCACTAGATAAATAGCTGCATTACATGTAGGAATCACTAGAGAAATAGCTACATTACATGTAGGAATCACTAGAGAAATAGCTGCATTACATGTAGGAATCACTAGATGAATAGCTACATTACATGTAGGAATCACTAGAGAAATAGCTACATTACATGTAGGAATCACTAGATAAATAGCTACATTACATGTAGGAATCACTAGATAAATAGCCGCATTACATGTAGGAATCACTAGATAAATAGCTGCATTACATGTAGGAATCACTAGATAAATAGCTACATTACATGTAGGAATCACTAGATAAATAGCTACATTACATGTAGGAATCACTAGATAAATAGCCGCATTACATGTAGGAATCACTAGATAAATAGCTACATTACATGTAGGAATCACTAGAGAAATAGCTGCATTACATGTAGGAATCACTAGAGAAATAGCTGCATTACATGTAGGAATCACTAGAGAAATAGCTACATTACATGTAGGAATCACTAGAGAAATAGCTGCATTACATGTAGGAATCACTAGAGAAATAGCTACATTACATGTAGGAATCACTAGATAAATAGCTGCATTACATGTAGGAATCACTAGATAAATAGCTACATTACATGTAGGAATCACTAGATAAATAGCCGCATTACATGTAGGAATCACTAGATAAATAGCTACATTACATGTAGGAATCACTAGAGAAATAGCTACATTACATGTAGGAATCACTAGATAAATAGCTACATTACATGTAGGAATCACTAGATAAATAGCCGCATTACATGTAGGAATCACTAGATAAATAGCTGCATTACATGTAGGAATCACTAGATAAATAGCTACATTACATGTAGGAATCACTAGATAAATAGCTACATTACATGTAGGAATCACTAGAGAAATAGCTGCATTACATGTAGGAATCACTAGATAAATAGCTACATTACATGTAGGAATCACTAGATAAATAGCCGCATTACATGTAGGAATCACTAGATAAATAGCTGCATTACATGTAGGAATCACTAGAGAAATAGCTGCATTACATGTAGGAATCACTAGAGAAATAGCTGCATTACATGTAGGAATCACTAGATAAATAGCTACATTACATGTAGGAATCACTAGAGAAATAGCTACATTACATGTAGGAATCACTAGAGAAATAGCTAGCATTACATGTAGGAATCACTAGATAAATAGCCGCATTACATGTAGGAATAACTAGATAAATAGCCGCATTACATGTAGGAATCACTAGATAAATAGCCGCATTACATGTAGGAATCACTAGATAAATAGCTACATTACATGTAGGAATCACTAGAGAAATAGCTACATTACATGTAGGAATCACTAGAGAAATAGCCACATTACATGTAGGAATCACTAGAGAAATAGCCGCATTACATGTAGGAATAACTAGATAAATAGCCGCATTACATGTAGGAATAACTAGATAAATAGCCGCATTACATGTAGGAATAACTAGATAAATAGCTATATTTCATGTAGGAATCACTAGAGAAATAGCTACATTACATGTAGGAATCACTAGAGAAATAGCTGCATTACATGTAGGAATCACTAGAGAAATAGCTGCATTACATGTAGGAATCACTAGAGAAATAGCTGCATTACATGTAGGAATCACTAGAGAAATAGCTGCATTACATGTAGGAATCACTAGAGAAATAGCTGCATTACATGTAGGAATCACTAGAGAAATAGCTGCATTACATGTAGGAATCACTAGATAAATAGCTACATTACATGTAGGAATCACTAGATAAATAGCTACATTACATGTAGGAATCACTAGATAAATAGCCGCATTACATGTAGGAATCACTAGATAAATAGCTGCATTACATGTAGGAATCACTAGATAAATAGCTACATTACATGTAGGAATCACTAGAGAAATAGCTAGCATTACATGTAGGAATCACTAGATAAATAGCTGACATTACATGTAGGAATCACTAGAGAAATAGCTGCATTACATGTAGGAATCACTAGAGAAATAGCTGCATTACATGTAGGAATCACTAGAGAAATAGCTGCATTACATGTAGGAATCACTAGTTAAATAGCTATATTACATGTAGGAATCACTAGAGAAATAGCTGCATTACATGTAGGAATCACTAGAGAAATAGCTGCATTACATGTAGGAATCACTAGATAAATAGCTACATTACATGTAGGAATCACTAGATAAATAGCTACATTACATGTAGGAATAACTAGATAAATAGCTACATTACATGTAGGAATCACTAGAGAAATAGCTGCATTACATGTAGGAATCACTAGATAAATAGCTGCATTACATGTAGGAATCACTAGATAAATAGCTGCATTACATGTAGGAATCACTAGATAAATTGCTGCATTACATGTAGGAATCACTAGAGAAAAAGCTGCATTACATGTAGGAATCACTATCCAATAGCCTCAGAGGAACTCTTTAGAAGTGTATGTCTGTCTGCTCCAACTCAGGCTTAGAGATGACCATCTGAGGGATAAAGTGTCCACAGTAATCACTCGCTTTTCTCTCTCCATAGAGATGACAAGAACAGAAAGGTCTCTTCTGATTCTGCACTGCGCTTCACAGAAGTGGAGGGATTTGAAAGAGAGAGAGAGAAAGAGCACTGAAAGACTAGATAAGAAATGACACTGGCGGCGGCTGCTACATTTACGAGGCTTCTTTTTTTAAATAACTGCTGACTTCTCTCTCCGAGACCTCTTCACTTTTATTGCTCTGGACTTTTTATCCCTCACACTACCGACTGGGATCATTTTGACCCCAGAGGCATATGGTTTATCATAGTCCAAAGCTGATTTATATAATTCTTCCAATTGTCATGACTTTGTCAATCAACTTGTTGTTAATAAATCTAAATCATTGTTTAGTGTTTCTGTATCAACATGGACGTTATCATTTTTTATAGTCCTTTGGGGTCATTTTTACCCCAGCCAAAAACACCTAAATCTGCTTATAGTAAGTTGATAGATAGGACGTTTATTTAAATCCCGGTTTCTCTGGAGACATAAGTTACCCATACCCCCAGAGTCTGGAGGGGGACCTGTATCAGTGATTTTGACCAGATATACAGTTCATCTGCAGAGATATGGCTCCCCATGTACTCTCCTACCACATATTATATGGCTGTGTGCAAAACCAAAATAACCTTATTTTTGTGCATATAAAAATCTGCCCATGGTGTATAAAGTCTGCCAATGAATCTGCCAATGAATCTACATCCAGAGCTGTATAATTGGTGTGTGTTCTCTAAAAGGTAATACATCTAATGCAAATCTAAAAAATATACTTTATATCAATTAGGTTTCTCTGGAGACATTACATTAAGTTATCCATACCACCAGAGGGTGAAGAGGGACCTTTATCAATGATTTTGACCAGATAGACAGATCACCTGCAGAGATGGCATACCCTATGTACTCGCCTATGGTTATAACTGCTTATAACTAGGTATGACCATGTACAAAATCGATATTACCTTACATATAAATGATGCTTTGTTGCAGTAAAAACAGCTCATAAAAGTCTGTCAGTGGTATGAATACTTGGTAGAACTGTAATACAGAAACAAGGTACACTCTGAATATACATTCTCTGTATTTTCCAAATGTTGGATTTATTTTACAGAAATGTTATATAAATACCAGAATTACTATAATATCCTCCAATATTTTATATCTGCAACATGTTATGGTATTTGGGTTGCTATATCCTGGTTTGAAGTGACTTTGAGGATTTGGGCATGCTTTTTGAAGCACCCTAGTGATGCTAATGCCGTCTGTGGGGTAAATAAAGAAAGAAAACTTAGCCCTTTTTTGGTCATTGTCTCTTAGGATCAATGGATGAATCACTTTTTGTCAATAAAATTACAAATATTTCACATTTTGGTGTACCGCTCCTTTAATGGCAGTTGTTTTTACCACATATGTCAATTTATATTCACTTCAAATGTATTAACTAAATTATACTCAAATCAAATAATGGTAAATTAGCTTTTTAGTACTAATGTGGATTGTACTTTGGAAAGAAGCTGCACATTATTGAAGGGAAAAAATAATATTTTTGTTTTACAGAATAAGCTAAATAACAGTAATTGTGCTAAAATAACAGTCTGTTTTGGTTATTTATTTCAGATAACATTATTTACACGTCTAATGATGTTCTGATAAGAATTACGTTTCTAGTGTCTTCTTGGGGTCAAAATGACCCCAGTTGGTAATCCATGTATGTAAAATATGTAGTATGAGGGATAAGTATGTTTGGGAAGTGATTGTCACCAGATCAGTTTGTTTATGGCCTAAAATGCTTGGTTTCCAATATGCTCCATCATGTTGGTTTGTTTCTGCAGTGGTATATTGGAGACCCTCAGTAACCACAGTCATTACTCAGAAGGATTTATGAGTAAAAAGGGTGCCTACCTTCCTTCAGGAATGTGAACAAACTTCCTGTAAAGCACGCAGGAGTTTGTTGGAAATAATACTGGAGTTTAAAAGTTTGGACACCAAATCTCTTGCTCTCTCGCTCTCTCTCCTGAGAAGCGTGCTCATCAGTGCATGTTTTTACTCCTAACAGAGAGAGCAGGCAGCATGTACCCCTAGCCAAGGTCACTCCAACACACACACTGGACACATGCTGGGTATGCACGTGCACACACACACACACCGAGCTGCAGGTTGTGCAGACAGATGTTCCAGCCTAACACTAACTGTTGAATCAGGAATTCAACTAATTTGTTGTATTTGAGCTGGGCTGGAACAAACACCTGCAAACATGTGGCTCTCCAGCAGGATCAAAAGTGAATAACATTGGAATGCATGTAGTAAAATCCTTGTATTTTTCTATCACTAGACTGGTGGATGCTTCAGAGGTGTGGGTTAAGACCATGTTGTAAAGTGGTGCATATTTTATTGTTGCAGCTTGAGACCTAAAGATATCTGACCTTGCTCACATAAGGAAAAAACAAAAACAACAGCGAAATAACAATCTCAAACTGTTACTGTGTGCGTGAGAGAAACCATGGCAACAACACCTGAAAACAGGAGGGAACGGCAGGTGGACGACCACCTGTGATGTGTATGAGGGAGAGAACGAGAGAGAGAGGGTGTGTGTGAAAGAGAGGGGGGAGAGAGAGAGGGTGTGGGTGAAAGAGAGAGTGTGTGTGAAAGAGAGGGGGGAGAGAGAGAGGGTGTGGGTGAAAGAGAGAGTGTGTGTGCTGCTTGTAGGATAATGAGTGAGCTCAACAATAAAGACGTTAGTTGCTGATTGAACAATGTGCCGGAAATAGAGATGAGACGAGATATATTTTGTTAAGCTGTCGTGTGTGTGTGTGTGTGTGTGTGTGTGTGTGTGTGTGTGTGGGTGTGTGTGTGTGTGTGTGTGTGTGTGTGTGTGTGTGTGTGTGTGTGTGTGTGTGTGTGTGTGTGTGTGTGTGTGTGCGCGCATGTGCATGTAAGCAACAACAGAGGGCAGTGGTGCGAGCTGGAAGAGTACATGTGAATGAATACAACTTTTTGCTAGTGAATATACAGTACCAATCAAAAGTTTGGACACACCTACTCATTCAAGAGTTTTTATTTATTTTTACACTATTTTCTACATTGTAGAATAATAGTGAAGACATCAAAACTATGAAATAACACATATGGAATCATGTAGTAACCAAAAAAGTGTTAAATTAATCAATAAATATGAGATTCTTCAAAGTAGCCACCCTTTTTGCCTTAATGACAGCTTTGCACACTCTTGGCATTCTCTCAACCAGCTCCATGAGTTAGTCACCTGGAATGCATTTCAATTAATAGGTGTGCCTTGTTAAAAGTTAATTTGTGACATTTCTTTCCTTCTTAATGCGTTTGAGCCAATCAGTTGTGTTGTGACAAGGTAGAGATGGCATACAGAAGATAGCCTATTTGGTAAAAGACCAAGTCAATATTATGGCAAGAACAGCTCAAATAAGCAAAGAGAAACGACAGTCAAGCGCTATGATGAAACTGGCTCTCATGAGGACCGTCACAGGAAAGGAAGACCCAGAGTTACTTCTGCTGCAGAGGATATGTTCGTTAGAGTTAACAGCCTCAAAAACTGGCAATTAACTGCACCTCAGATTGCAGCCCAAATAAATGCTTCACAGAGTTCAAGTAACAGACACATCTCAAAATACACTGTTCAGAGGAGACTGCGTGAATCAGGCCTTCATGGTTGATTTTGCTGCAAAGAAACCACTACTAAAGGACACCAATAATGAGAAAAGACTTACTTGGGCCAAGAAACACGAGCAATGGACATAGGACCGGTGGAAATCTGTCCTTTGGTCTGATGAGTCCAAATTTGAGATTTTTGGTTCCATGTGTAGTTCCCACTGTGAAGCATTGAGGAGGTGGTGATGGTGTGGGGGTGCTTTTCTGGTGACACTGTTTGTGATTTATTTAGAATTCAAGGCACACTTAACCAGCATGGCTACCAGAGCATTCTGCAGCCATACACCATCCCATCTGGTTTGCGCTTAGTGGGACTATCATTTGTTTTTCAACAGGACAATGACCCACAACACACCTCCAGGCTGTGTAAGGGCTATTTGACCAAGAAGGAGAGTGATGGAGTGCTGCATCAGATGACCTGGCCTCCACAATCACCAGACCTCAACCCAATTGAGATGGTTTGCGATGAGTTGGACCGCAGAGTGAAGGAAAAGCAGCCAACAAGTGCCCAGCATATGTGGGAACTCCTTCAAGACTGTTGGTAAAGCTTTCCAGGTGACTACCTCATGAATCTGGTTGAGAGAATACCAAGCGTGTGCAAAGCTATCATCAAAGCAAAGGGTGTCTACTTTGAAGAATCTAAAATACATTTTGATTTGTTTAACACTTTTTTTAGCTACTACTGTATATGATTCCATATGTGTTATTTCATAGTTTTGATGTCTTCACTGGTATTTTACAATGTAGAAAATAGTAAAAATTATGAAAAACCCTTGAATGAGTAGGTGTGTCCAAACTTTTAACTGGTACTGTATGTGTGAATGAAGCTTTGAATAGCATCCACATAATTTTTTATCCCAGCATACCACACAGACACATACACACACAGATATGACAGAGGAGTCAGAGGAGGAGCGGGGTAGTGAAGAAAAGGGAATAAATTAGGCTGACTCACAAGAGGCCAAAAGAGAGAAACATAGAGCTGAGGAGGAGGAGAGAAGAGAGAGAGAATGCCAGAAGAGATGACTTGAGAACTGGATTAGATAGCAGAGACAGGACACACAAAAGCAAAGATACGGAGAGAATGGGTCAGGGAGGGAAAGAAGTAGACCTAATGGATAAAATAAGGATGGAGACGGAGACATAGTAAATGTTGCCGTGAGCGATGTTCGGTTTTGGTGGGCGCATGGTTATTGGTGGAGCCACAAAGTGAAATTAGTCTGCCACCTGTCTGGCATTCGGGAGTGGAAAATGGAAGAACCAGGGATGACAAGGCCAGTACAGGCACCACCACAAGTGAGCACGCTCAAAACCACTGTCTCTGATTGGCCAAGTCACCCTTCTACAGAGTTCTTTAATTGGCAAACATTTCCCAAAAATCATGGTGACAGAGTGTGTTGCCCCAGGTGCAGATCTAGTATCAGCTTACCGTCCCCAAATCAGACCCTTAACTAATAAAGAGGAAATCAGAAAACTGACCTTTGATCAATGTCCCACAGGGTTGGGGGCAGTGTCAATTCCATTTCAATTCCAGTCAATTTGCAAAGAAAACCAAATTACAATTGTAAATTGCCCATATTGAAAAGTATTGAACAGAATTAGAATTTCAGTTTACTTCCTGAATTGACTGGAATTTCAATGGAATTGACCCCAGCCCTGGTGTCCAAGGGCATCTCCATCTGACTCAGAAACGGCAAATTGAGAGAAGTTTAAACTTTTACACAAGTTTGTTTTCCTTTGAAGGGGAGGAAGTTTAGTGAGTTTAGATTAAAAGGCAGACAGGCTCAGTAGTTTGGGGAAATAAATGATTTTCCATGTCAAAGTTACAAAAACATTCAACAAAGACCCACTCAACTGGATGAATTCAATCATTCAATAATATATTTTATTTATTATTAATACATAAAATATAGTTTGTGTAATTTGGATCTCTGTGACAATATACTTTGGAAATGAAAGACTAATGTTTGTCATTGCACCAACCTCTCCTCAACCCCATTCTCTCTCCATAGTTCAATCAAGAGCTTTGTGATTTATGTATTTAACGGAAAAGCACTCCTCAAATGCAATTTATGATGAATCACTCTGTTTGGTTGAGCTTTTACCTATACAGAATAGTGACCATAGGGTATTGACCCATTCTTTAGAGCATTTTGCTATAGTCTACCTTTGTAGGTGGAGTGAATGAGTCATTGGAAATCAACATTAAATGATTCAGTTAAACACACACACACACGTTACACTCTCCCCACACACCCTCACACTATCAACAAGAACCCATTTCTAGGTAATAGTGGTGTCATGTTTTATACTGAACAAAAATATAAATGCAACACGCAACAATTTCAATGATTACAGTTCATATAAGGAAATCAGTCCATGGAAATAAATAAATTAGGCCCTCCTAATCTATGGATTTCACATGACTGGGCAAGGGCACAGCCATGGGTAGGCCTGGGAGGGCACAGGTCCACCCACTTGGGAGCCAGGCACAAACATTTTAAGTGCCTTTGAAAGAGGTATGGTAGTAAGTGCCAGGTGCACCGGTTTGTGTCAAGAACTGCAATGCTGTTGTGTTTTTCAGCCTCAACAGTTTCCCATATGTATCAAGAATGGTCCACCACCCAAAGGACATCCAGCCAACTTGACACAACTGTGGGAAGTATTGGAGTCAACATGGGCCAGCATCCCTGTGGAATGCTTCCGACACCTTGTAGAGTCCATGCCATTGAATTGAGGCTGTCTGAGGGCAAAGGAGGGTGCAACCTGGATTGTACAATATTAGGAAGGTGTTCCTAATGTTTGGTGTACTCAGTGTAAATTACATTTCTTTGCAGTTTTACTTTTTATTTTATTTTTATTTAACCTTTATTTAACCAGGTAGGCTAGCTGAGAAGACGTTGTCATTTGCAACTGTGACCTGGCCAAGATAAAGCAAAGCAGTTCGACACAAACAACAACACAGAGTTACACATGGAATGAACAGACATACAGTCAATAATACAATAGAAAAAGACTATACAGCATGTGCAAACGAGGTAGGATAAGAGAGGTAAGGCATAAATAGGCCATGGAGGCGAAGTAATTACAATATAGCAATTAATCACTGGAATGGTAGATGTGCAGAAGATGAATGTGCAAGTAGAGATACTGGGGTGCAAAGGAGCAAGATAAATAAATACAGTATGGGGAGGAGGTAGTTGGATGGGCTATTTACAGATGGGCTATGTACAGGTGCAGTGATCTGTGAGCTGCTCTGACAGCTGGTGCTTAAAGCTAGTGAGGGAGATATGAGTCTCCAGCTTCAGTGATTTTTGCAGTTCGTTCCAGTCATTGGCAGCAGAGAACTGGAAGGAAAGGCGGCCAAAGGAAGAATTGGCTTTGGGGGTGACCAGAGAGATATACCTGCTGGAGCGCGTGCTACGGGTGGGTGCTGCTATGGTGACCAGTGAGCTGAGATAAGGCAGGGCTTTACCTAACAGACTTGTAGATGACCTGGAGCCAGTGGGTTTGGCGACAAGTATGAAGCAAGGACCAGGCAACGAGAGCGTACAGGTCGCAGTGGTGGGTAGTATATGGGGCTTTGGTGACAAAACGGATGGCACTGTGATAGACTGCATCCAATTTGTTGAGTAGAGTGTTGGATGCTATTTTGTAAATTACATCGCTGAAGTTGAGGATCGGTAGGATGGTCAGTTTTACGAGGGTATGTTTGGCAGCATGAGTGAAGGATGCTTTGTTGAGAAATAGGAAGCCGATTCTAGATTTAATTTTGGATTGGAGATGCTTAATGTGAGTCTGGAAGGAGAGTTTACAGTCTAACCAGACACCTAGGTATTTGTAGTTGTCCACATATTCTAAGTCAGAACCGTCCAGAGTAGTGATGCTGGGCAGGCGGGCAGGTGTGGGCAGCGATTGGTTGAAGAGCATGCATTTAGTTTCACTTGCATTTAAGAGTAGTTGGAGGCCACGGAAGTAGAGTTGTATGGCATTGAAGCTCGTCTGGAGGTTAGTTAACACAGTGTCCAAAGAAGGGCCAGATGTATACAGAATGGTGTCGTCTGCGTAGAGGTGGATCAGAGAATCACCAGCTGCAAGAGTGACATCATTGATGTATACAGAGAAGAGAGTCGGCCCGAGAATTGAACCCTGTGGCACCCCATAGAGACTGCCAGAGGTACGGACAACCGGCCCTCCGATTTGACACACTGAACTCTGTCAGAGAAGTAGTTGGTGAACCAGGCAGGCAATCATTTGAGAAACCAATTCTGTTGAGTCTGACGATAAGAATGTGGTGATTGACAGAGTCGAAAGCCTTAGTGCCTTATTATAAACAGCTTGCATGTTTTGGAGCATTTGTATTCTGTATCGGCTTCCTTCTTTTCACTCTGTCATTTAGGCTATTATTGTGGCGTAACTACAATGTTGTTGATCTATCTTCAGTTTTCTCCTATCACAGCCACTAAACTCTGTAACTGTTTTAAAGTCACCATTGGCCTCATGGTGAAATCCCTGAGTGGTTTTCTTCCTCTCCGGCAACTGAGTTAGGATTGATACGCCATCCAAAGTGTAATTAATAACTTCCCCAAGATCAAAGGGATATTCAGTGTCTGCTTTTTTTCCCGCATCTACCAATAGGTGCCCTTATTTACGAGGCATTGGAACACATTTCTGGTCTTTGTGGTTGAATCTGTGTTTGAAATTCACTTCTCAACAGATAATTGTATGTGTGGGGTACAGAGACGAGGTAGTCATTCAAAAATCATTTTAAACACTCTTATCGCAACTTATGTGACTTGTTAAGCAAATATTTACTCCTGAACCTATTTAGGATTGCCATAACAAAGGGGTTGAATATGTATTGACTCAACACATTTCATATTTTCCTTTTTAATTAATTTGTAAACATTCCTCTAAACATAATCCCACTTTGACATTGTGGGATATTGTGTAACAGGCCAGTGACACAAAATCTCAATTTAATACATTTTTAATTCAGGCAGTAATACAACAAAATGTGAAAAGGTCAAGGGGTGTAAATACTTTCTGAAGACAATGTACATATACTGTAGGCAGGGTTAAAGTGACTAGGCAACAGGATAGATAGTAGCAGCAGCAGGTAGCCAATTGATTAGCTATTTAGCAGTCTTGATTTGCGGTCTCATGGCTTGGGGGTAGAAGCTGTTCAGGGTCCTGTTGGTTCCAGACTTGGTACACTGATACCACTTGTTGTGCTGTAACAGAGAAAACAGTCTATGGCTTTGGTGGCTGGAGTCTTTTATCGTTTCTTTGGGCCTTTCTCTGACACTGCTTGGTGATGGTCAGTAATGGCAGATATGTTACCTACCTTCACCGCCTGGGGGCGGCCCGTCAGGAAGTCCAGGATCCAGTTGCAGAGGGAGGTGTTCAATCCCACGGTCCTGAGCTTGGTTATGAAGTTGAAGGGGATTATGGTGTTGAATGCTGAGCTGTAGTCAATGAACAACATTCTTACATAGGTATTAATTTTGTCCAGATGGGTGAGGGCAGTGTGGAGTACAATAGAGATTGCGTCACCTGTGGATCTGTTGGGGCAGTATGCGAATTGGAGTGGGTCCAGGGTGTCTGAGATGATGGTGTTGATGTGACCCAAGACCAGCCTTTCAAAACATTTCATGGCTATAGATGTGAGTGCTTAGGGGCGATAGTCATTTAGGCAGGTTGCCTTGGCGTTCTTGGAGATGGGGACTATGGTGGTCTGCTTTAAACAAGTTGGTATCAGGGGTAGGTTGAAAATGTCAGTGAAGACAGTTGCCAGCTGGTCAGCGCATGCTCTGAGTACGCGTCGTGGTATTCCGTCTGGCCCCACTGCCTTGCGAATGTTAACCTGTTTAAAAGGTCTTAATCACAATGGCTACGAAGAATGAGATCACACAGACGTCCGGAACGGCTGATAATCTCATGCATGGTTCATTGTTGCTTGCCTTGAAGCAAGCATAGAAGGCATTTAACTCGTCTGATAAACTTGCTTCGCTGGGCAGCTTGCGGCTGGGTTACCCTTTGTCATTCGTGATAGTTTGCAAGTCCTCCCACATCTGTCAAGCATCAGAGCCGGCATGGTAAGATTCAATCCTAGTCCTGTATTGATGCTTTACCTGTTTGATGGCTCGTCAGAGGTTGTTGCAGGATTTCTAATAAGTGTCCGGATTAGTGTCTCGCTCCTTGAAAGCGGCAGCTCTAGCCTTTAGTTGAGTGAGAATCTTGCCTGTAATCCATGGCTTCTGGATGGGGTATGTACAGTGCATTCTGAAAGTGCTCAGACTTTTTCCACATTTTGTTACGTTACAACATTCTAAAATGGATAAAATTGTTTTTTTCTCCTCTACACAATACTCCATAATGACAAAGCAAAACCCGCTTTTTTAAATGGTTTGCAAATGTATTAAAAATCAAAAACAGAAATATAACATTTACATAAGTATTCAAACCCTTTACTCAGTACTTTGTTGAAGCACCTGTGGCAGCGATTACAGCCTTGTATCTTCTTGGGTATGACGCTACAAGCTTGGCACACCTGTATTTGGGGAGTTTCTCCCATTCTTCTCTGCAGATCCTCTCAAGCTCTGTCAGGTTGGATGGGGAGTGTCGCTGCACAGCTATTTTCAAGTCTCTCCAGAGATGTTTGATTGGTTTCAAGTCCAGGCTCTCGTTGGGCCACTCAAGAGACTTGTCCTGAAGCCACTCCTGCGTTGTCTTGGCTGTGTGCTTAGGGTCGTTGTCCTGTTGGAAGGTGAACCTTGGCCCCATTCTGAGGTCCTGGGCGCTCGGGAGCAGGTTTTCATCATGGATCTCTCTGTACTTTGCTCCGTCCATCTTTCCCTCGATCCTGACCAGTCTCCTAGTCCCTGCCACAGAAAAACTTCCCCACAGCATGATGCTGCCACCAAGCTTCACCGTAGGGATGGAGCCAAGTTTCCTCCAGAGGTGATGCTTGGCATTCAGGCCAAAGAGTTTAATCTCGGTTTCATCAGACCAGAGAATCTTGTTTCTCATGGTATGAGAGTCCTTTCGGTGCCTTTTGGCAAACCAAGCAGGCTGTCATGTGCATTTTACTGAGGAGTGGCTTCCGTCTGGCCACTCTACCATAAAGGCCTGATTGGTGGAGTGCTGCAGAGATGGTTGTCCTTCTGCAAGGTTCTCCCATCTCCACAGAGGAAAAACTCTGGAGCTCTGTCAAAAAAAAGTGAATGGGTCTGAATACTTTCTTCAGCATTGAAGGTCCCCAAGAACACAGTGGCCAACATCATTCTTAAATGGAAGAAGTTTGGAACCACCAAGACTCTTATAGAGCTGGCCTCCCCCGGCCAAACTGAGTAATCCAAACTGACCAATGGGGAGAGAAGGGCCTTGATCGGGGAGCTGACACAAGCTCCAGAGTTCCTCTGTGGAGATGGGAGAACCTTCCAGAAGGACAGCCATCTCTGCAGAACTCCACCAATCAGGTGTCTTCTCCTTCAATTGATACCATGCCAATGTATACCCATCTCATATTTGCTATGCTCTTAGCATTTACATTTGGGTGTCCATATATGTAAAAAGTCCTGTAGGCTATGAATGGATGAATGGATTCAGGATTTAGGATTATGGTGGCAGTAACATTTCAAAAGAGCTTTCCACATAACATTGGACTCCTGAATAACTGAGTCAAATTCCAGGATGTTGATTGTTGTCTGTGTCGTAGGGTGTAGACCAAAACGCAGCGGGAAAATGTATACTCATCTTCTTTTTATTTAGTGAAGAAGGAAAAACACAAACAACGTATACAAAAAACAACCGAACAAGACAGTCTCGTCAGGCATACAGCAAAACCAGAAACAATCTCCCACAATTCCCAAAACAAACACACTCCTAAATATAGGACCTTCAATCAGAGGCAACGATATACAGCTGCCTCCAATTGAAGGCCCCAATCCCCATTACCAAAACATAGAAATACAAACGCCTAGACAGAACATAGAAATAAACTAACATAGAACGATAACCCAAAACCCCGGAATACATAAATCAAATACCCCTCTACATACACAACCACCCCGAACCATATAAACCAATTACCCCCTCTACATGAACACATACACAAACACACCCTGAACCACATAAAACAAATACCCCCTGCCACGTCCTGACCAAACTATAAGAACAAATAACCCCTTTACTGGTCAGGACGTGACAGTCTGTCTGGCTTGTGTTCCCAATTTAAATATTATAAACATTTTTGTGGAATCACCTGTCCATCCAATGACACACATTATAAACACTGAAAAGTATTCTTACATATTTGTTTTATCTAAACATTAAGGTATGAAACATGAAAAGGTGAATGTAAGAAGAGCTCATTTCAAATAGGCTACATGTCATATTAAACAGCATATAAACACTCGAAATAGGTCAGGAGCCAGAAAGAAAAAAATTATTATTTAGACTATATTATTTCAAGGCTATAGCCTACAATTAAATACATTGTAAAGCATTTGTGAGTGTGACACTCAAGGCTGGTAGGGAGTCAGGTTAATTAAGCGCTCAGCATTTTAGCAACATTTAGTTGTATTAAATCATTATAGTCTATAAATTGCGTATATACTGCAGGATGTGACTTACTAAGCATTAAATAGCCTACAAATTAAACAAAACATTTCTTGTTCAGCTCAGTCTACAGTGCCTTTGAATTCATTTTTAGAAACAAGTTAGGCCCGAGTCTGTGCCTAGAGAGCAGGCAAGCAGCAGACAATATCCTCTCTGCACTTACACAGTCATGGGGGATGATAAACACCCTTTTGGCCACTCTTGACAAGGCTGGGCAGGGATGCAGAGTTGTTTTTTCTTCTTCTATTAGGGAGGCCTAAAGGATTTTAGGCAAAATAACCCAAATGGAAATCTCCTTGAAAGTTGGAATATGCCAGTCCTATTGGGCCAAAGTCAACTAAGTCCTTTTGTATAGATCAGGTATTCCCAAACTAGGGTAGGGGTACGGCAAATAAAATGTGATTGACACAAAAATATATATATTATATATATATATATATATATATTACACAGTGAGGGGGAAAAGTATTTGATCCCCTGCTGATTTTGTACGTTTGCCCACTGACAAAGAAATGATCAGTCTATAATTTTAATGGTAGGTTTATTTGAACAGTGAGAGACAGAATAACAACAAAAAAATCCAGAAAAATGCATGTCAAAAATGTTTTGAATTGATTTGTATTTTAATGAGGGAAATAAGTTTGACCCCCCTCTCAATCAGAAAGATTTCTGGCTCCCAGGTGTCTTTTATACAGGTAACGAGCTGAGATTAGGAGCACACTCTAGAAGGGAGTGCTCCTAATCTCAGTTTGTTACCTGTATAAAAGACACCTGTCCACAGAAGCAATCAATCAATCAATCAATCAGATTCCAAACTCTCCGCCATAGCCAAGACCAAAGAGCTCTCCAAGGATGTCACGGACAAGATTGTAGACCTACACAAGGCTGGTATGGGCAACAAGACCATCGCCAAGCAGCCTGGTGAGAAGGTGACAACAGTTGGTGCGATTATTCGCAAATGGAAGAAACACAAAAGAACTGTCACTCTCCCTGGGCCTGGGGCTCCATGCAATATCTCACCTCGTGGAGTTGCAATGATCATGAGAACGGTGAGGAATCAGCCCAGAACTACACAGAAGGATCTTGTCAATGATCTCAAGGCAGCTGGGACCATAGTCACCAAGAAAACAATTGGTAACACACTATGCCATGAAGGACTGAAATCCTGCAGCGCGCGCAAGGTCCCCCTGCTCAAGAAAGCACATATATATGCCCATCTGAAGTTTGCCAATGAACATCTAAATAATTCAGAGGACAACTGGGTGAAAATGTTGTGGTCAGATGAGACCAAAATGGAGCTCTTTGGCATCAACTCAACTCGCCGTGTTTGGAGGAGGAGGAATGCTGCCTATGACCCCAAGAACACCATCCCCACTGTCAAACATAGAGGTGGAAACATTATGCTTTGGGGATGTTTTTCTGCTAAGGGGACAGGACAACTTCACCGCATCAAAAGGAAAGATGGACGGGGCCATGTACCATCAAATCTTGGGTGAGAACCTCCTTCCCTCAGCCAGGGCATTGAAAATGGGTCGTGGATGGGTATTCCAGCATGACAATGACCCAAAACACACGGCCAAGGCAACAAAGGAGTGGCTCAAGAAGAAGCACATTAAGGTCCTGGAGTGGCCTAGCCAGTCTCCAGACCTTAATCCCATAGAAAATCTGTGGAGGGAGCTGAAGGTTCGAGTTGCCAAACGTCAGCCTCGAAACCTTAATGACTTGGAGAAGATCTGCAAAGAGGAGTGGGACAAAATCCCTCCTGAGATGTGTGCAAACCTGGTGGCCAACTACAAGAAACGTCTGACCTCTGTGATTGCCAACAAGAGTTTTGTCACCAAGTACTAAGTCATGTTTTGCAGAGGGGTCAAATACTTATTTCCCTCATTAAAATGCAAATCCTTTCATAACATTTTTGACATTGGTTTTTCTGGATTTTTTTCTTGTTATTCTGTCTCTCACTGTTCAATTAAACCTACCATTAAAAATACAGACTGATCATTTCTTTGTCAGTGGGAAAACATACAAAATCAGCAGGGGATCACATACTTTTTTCCCTCACTGTATATACACTGCTCAAAAAAATAAAGGGAACACTTAAACAACAAAGTCAATCACACTTCTGTGAAATCAAACTGTCCACTTAGGAAGCAACACTGATTGACAATACATTTCGCATGCTGTTGTGCAAATGGAATAGACAACAGGAGGAAATTATAGGCAATTAGCAAGACACCCCCAATAAAGGAGTGGTTCTGCAGGTGGGGACCACAGACCACTTCTCAGTTCCTATGCTTCCTGGCTGATGTTTTGGCCACTTTTGAGACGAAGTCTACAACCCACACAAGTGGCTCAGGTAGTGCGGCTCATCCAGGATGGCACATTAATACGAGCTGTGGCAAGAAGGTTTGCTGTGTCTGTCAGCGTAGTGTCCAGAGCATGGAGGCGCTACCAGGAGACAGGCCAGTACATCAGGAGACGTGGAGGAGGCCGTAGGAGGGCAACAACCCAGCAGCAGGACCGCTACCTCCGCCTTTGTGCAAGGAGGAGCAGGAGAAGCACTGCCAGAGCCCTGCAAAAACCTCCAGCAGGCCACAAATGTGCATGTGTCTGCTCAAACGGTCAGAAACAGACTCCATGAGGGTGGTATGAGGGCCCGACGTCCACAGGTGGGGGTTGTGCTTACAGCCCAACACCGTGCAGGACGTTTGGCATTTGCCAGAGAACACCAAGATTGGCAAATTCGCCACTGGCGCTCTGTGCTCTTCACAGATGAAAGCAGGTTCACACTGAGCACATGACAGACGTGACAGAGTCTGGAGACGCCGTGGAGAACGTTCTGCTGCCTGCAACATCCTCCAGCATGACCGGTTTGGCGGTGGGTCAGTCATGGTGTGGGGTGGCATTTCTTTGGGGGGCCGCACAGTGTGCTCGCCAGAGGTAGCCTGACTGCCATTAGGTACCGAGATAAGATCCTCAGACCCCTTGTGAGACCATATGCTGGTGTGGTTGGCCCTGGGTTCCTCCTAATGCAAGACAATGCTAGACCTCATGTGGCTGGAGTGTGTCAGCAGTTCCTACAAGAGGAAGGCATTGATGCTATGGACTGGCCCGCCCGTTCCCTAGACCTGAATCCAATTGAGCACATCTGGGACATCATGTCTCGCTCCATCCACCAACGCCACGTTGCACCACAGACTGTCCAGGAGTTGGCGGATGCTTTAGTCCAGGTCTGGGAGGAGATCCCCCAGGAGACCATCCGCCACCTCATCAGGAGCATACCCAGGCATTGTAGGGAGGTCATACAGGCACGTGGAGGCCACACACACTACTGTGCCTCATTTTGACTTGTTTTAAGGACATTACATCAAAGTTGGATCAGCTTGTAGTGTGGTTTTCCACTTTAATTTTGAGTGTGACTCTAAATCCAGACCTCCATGGGTTGATAAATTGGATTTCCATTGATTATTTTTGTGTGATTTTGTTGTCAGCACATTCAACTATGTAAAGAAAAAAGTATTTAATAAGATTATTTCTTTCATTCAGATCTAGGATGTGTTGTTTAAGTGTTCCCTTTATTTTTTTGAGCAGTATATATATACACACACAGTTGAAATCGGAAGTTTACATACACCTCAGCCAAATACATTTAAACTCAGTTTTTCACAATTCCTGACATTTAATCCTAGTAAAATTCCCTGTCTTAGGTCAGTTAGGATCACCACTTTATTTTAAGAATATGAAATGTCCGAATAATAGCAGAGAATAATTGATTTATTTCAGCTTTTATTTCTTTCATCACATTCCCAGTGGGTCAGAAGTTTACATACACTCAATTAGTATTTGGTAGCATTGCCTTTAAAATGTTGAACTTGGGTCAAACGTTTCGGGTAGCCTCCCACAATCTTCCCACAATAAGCTGGGTGAATTTTGTCCCATTCCTCCTGACAGAGCTGGTGTAACTGAGTCAGGTTTGTAGGCCTCCTTGCTCGCACACACATTTTCAGTTCTACCCACACATTTTCTACAGGATTGAGGTCAGGGCTATTGTGATAGCCTCTCCAATACCTTGACTTTGTTGTCCTTAAGCCATTTTGCCACAACTTTGGAAGTATGCTTGGGGTCATTGTTCATTTGGAAGACCCATTTGCGACCAAGCTTTAACTTCCTGTCTGATGTCTTGAGATGTTGCTTCAATATATCCACATAATTTTCCTCCTCATGATGCCATCCATTTTGTGGAGTGCACCAGTCCCTCCTGCAGCAAAGCAACCCCACAACATGATGCTGCAACCCACGTGCTTCACTGTTGGGATGGTGTTCCTCGGCTTGCAAGCCTCCCCCTTTGTCCTCCAAACATAACGATGGTCATTATGGCCAAACAGTTCTATTTTTGTTTCATCAGACCAGAGTACATGTCTCCAAAAAGTACAATCTTTGTCCCCATGTGCAGTTGCAAACCGTAGTCTGGCTTTTTTATGGCGGTTTTGGAGCAGTGGCTTCTTACTTGCTGGGCGGCCTTTCAGGTTATGTCGATATAGGACTCGTTTTCCTGTGGATATAGATACTTTTGTACCTGTTTCCTCCAGCATCTTCACAAGGTCCTTTGCTGTTGTTCTGGGATTGATTTGCACTTTTCGCATCAAAGTACGTTAATCTCTAGGAGACAGAACGCGTCTCCTTCCTGAGCGGTATGATGGCTGCGTGGTCCCATGGTGTTTATACTTGCGTACTATTGTTTGTACAGATGAACATGGTAATTAGAAATTGCTCCCAAGGATGAACCAGACTTGTGGAGGTCTACAATTGTTTTTCTGAGGTCTTGGCTGATTTATTTTGATTTTCCCATGATGTCAAGCAAAGAGGCACTGATTTTGAAGGTAGGCCTTGAAATACATCCACAGGTACACCTCCAATTGACTCAAATTATGTCAATTAGCCTATCAGAAGCTTCTAAAGGCATGACTTCATTTTCTGGAATTTTCAAAGCTATTTAAAGGCACAGTCAACTTAGTGTATGTAAACTTCTGACCCACTGGAATTGTGATACAGTGAATTATAAGTGAAATAATCTGTCTGTAAACAATTGTTGGACAAATTATTTGTGTCATGCACAAAGTAGATGTCCTAACCGACTTGCCAAAATTATAGTTTGTTAACAAGAAATTTGTGGAGTGGTTGAAAAATGAGTTTTAACTTTTTAAAGTATAGGGGGCAGTATTTTCATTTTCGGATGAAAAGCGCGCCCAGATTAAACTGCCTAATACTCGGGCCCAGAGTCAAACATTTGCATATTATTAGTACATTTGGATAGAAAACACTCAGAAGTTTCTAAAACTGTTTGAATGATGCCTGTGAGTATAACAGAACTCATTTGGCAGGCAAAAACCTGAGAAAAATCCAACAAGGAAGTGGGAAATCTGAGAATTGTAGTTCTTCTTTTGAATCCCTATCGAAACTACAGTGTCTGTGGGGTCATGTTGCACTTCCTAAGGCTTCCATTGGCTGTCAACAGCCTTTAGAAACATGTTTCATCCTTCTCCTGTTACTGGGCAGAAAATAGGAGCTCAGTCAATGAGTGGACTGCCTGGGACCAGTGAGTTGTTTACTGCGCGGGCACGTTTTGCGCGCCGCTCCTTCTTTTTCCTCTGTAATGAATACGCTATTGTCCGGTTGGAATATTATCGACGTTTTATGTTAAAAAAGACCCTCAGGATTGATTGTAAACAACGTTTGACATGTTTCTACGAACGGTAATGGAACTATTTGACTTTTCGTGTCTGGATTTACGCTCGCGCGTTATGCCTTTGGATAGTGATCTGAACGCACGAACAAAACGAAGGTATTTGGACATAAATATGGAGTATTTCGAACAAAAATAACATTTCTTGTGGAAGTAGGAGTCCTGGGAGTGCATTCTGACGAAGATCAGCAAAGGTAAGAGAATATTTATAATACTAATTCTGAGTTTAGTTGACCCCAGAACTTGGCGGGGATCTGTATAGCTTGCTTTGATGGCTGAGCTATGTACTCAGAATATTGAAAAATGTGCTTTCTCCGTAAAGCTATTTTAAAATCTGACACAGCGGTTGCATTAAGGAGAAGTATATCTATAATTATTTCAATAACTGTTGTAAATTTTATCAACGTTTATGATGAGTATTTTTGTAAGTTGCTAGCATCCCACGTAGCCCATAGAAGTTAATGACTCCAACCTAAGTCTATGTAAACTTCCGACTTCAACTGTATATATATATTTTCTCCACATTTTCAAACAGACCATTTATATTTTCCAACGGGGCTATACATTTGGGCAAGTTTTTTTCTCTCGCCTGAGTAGCCTCGTTTCACTGCCAAAAATCAAATTAAACCATCTAGTGTTCAGCGAAATTTACATTTTACATTTACATCATTTAGCAGACGCTCTTATCCAGAGCGACTTACAAATTGGTGCATTCACCTTATGATATCCAGTGGAACAACCACTTTACAATAGTACATCTATATCTTTTTTTGGGGGGGGGGGGGGTTAGAAGAAATAACAACACAATGTCAAATACAGGTAGCCTAGTCAAATAATTAACAGCCAATCACATTAACCGTTACTCTCTTGCAGGAATTCCACTAATGGTCCGTATGGAGCCAAAAATAGCTGCTGCTCATTCTGATAGCTCGAAAATTGATGAATGGTTAAAAAAAAGTAAGACCCGCGTCCATAGAGACACATACCAGCTCTACTGGTAGTACTGCTACTACCAGCAGTACAACACCTTCTACATTTGTTGTTAGCCCTGCTAGCATGGACACTGACAGTTGTGAATCTGATGCAGCCAAGGAGCTACTGTCCCCTTATCCGGGAAAGCACTGAACAACAGACAGGGACGTTGGACCACCGAAGAGGCGCAAATATGACTAGATCTACATTGATTTGGGGTTCACTTGTGCCTTTCCTCAGCCACAGTGTGTTATATGTGCAAAGTACTATCTCACAACTCGATGAAAACTTCACTCTTGCGCAGACATTTAGAATCATAAAATGCCAATTTGAAAAATAAGCCACGGGAGTTTTTTGAGCGAGAATTAAGACGACTTTCGAGTAGTAACACATATATAAAAGCAACAGAGACCATTAATAAGATGGGGCTAGAAGCGTCTTATATGGTGAGCTACCGAGTGGCTAGGACAGGCAAGCCCCATACTACTGTGGAGGACTTAATTCTTCCTGCTGCTGCGGATATGACTGGGGCAATACTGGGGGAAAAGGTCAAAAAAACTATACAGACAATTTCTTCATCAAACAACACTGCTTCACGACGCATCAGTGACATGGCAGGAGATGTTTTGAAACAATTACTGCTTCGCATACAGACATGGCGGGCCTGGCACATCTCCTGGTATATGTCCGTTACTTTTATGGGGCGTCAATTAAGGAAGACATCCTCTTCTGGAAACCAGGACAACAGGAGATAATACTTTTAAAGTACTGGACAGCTTTGTGACATCAAATGAACTTTGGTGGTCAAGATGTGTTTGGTGTCTGTACTGATGGCGCAAAAGCCATGACAGGAAGACAGTGGAGTGGTAATGCACGTGCAAGCAGTTGCTCCAGACGCCACTTGGGTACACTGCAGCATCCACAGGGTACACTGCGAAGGGAATGCCTGACAGCTTTAAAGACGTTTTGGACACTACAGTGAAAATTGTTAACTTTGTTAAAGCAAGGCCCCTGAACCATCGTGTATTTTCTGCACTACGCAATGATATGGGCAGCGACCACGTAACACTTTTACAACACACAGAAGTGTGTTGGTTATCAAGGGGCAAAGTATTGACACTTTTTTTTAAATTGAGAGACGAGCTTAAAGTGTTCTTTACTGACCATAATTTTCACTTGTCTGACCGCTTGCATGATGACAAGTTCCTCACACGACTGGCCTATCTGGGTGATGTTTTTTCTCTCCTGAATGATCTGAATCTAGGATTACAGGGACTCTCCGCAACTATATTCAATGTGCGGGACAAAATTGAGGCTATGATTAAGAAGTTGGAGCTCTTCTCTGTCTGCATTAACAAGGACAACACACAGGTCTTTCCATCATTGTATGATTTTTTTTGTCTGCAAATGAACTCAAGCTTATGGACAATGTCAAATGTGATATAGCGAATCACTTGAGTGAGTTGGGTGCGCAATTACGCAGGTACTTTCCTGAAACGGACGACACAAACAACTGGATTCGTTATCCCTTTCATGCCCTGCCTCCAGTACACTTACCGATATCTGAACAAGAGAGCCTCATCGAAATTGCAACAAGATGGTTAAATAAAGAGCAAAATTATTGATTATTATCATATTATTATTTGTGCCCTTGTCCTATAAGAGCTCTTTGTCACTTCCCACGAGCCGGGTTGTGACAAAAACTCACACTCATTCTTATGTTTAATAAATGTATCGTATAGTGTGTGTGGCAGGCTGACAATGATGGCAAAAAAACATTTGAGAGTGTGCTGACCCTGGTGCTAGAGGGGGTACGCAGCTGGAGATGGAATGTTTGAATGGATACGGAACTATAAAAAGTTTGGGAACCACTGGTATAGATAATAGAACAAAAATTAAGTACACTTTTAAGATATCAGATTTTTTGTTAAAATACTTTGCTACAATGACACAATTAGCTACCCACCTCAGTCCTTTATTTTAGCGTGTGGATGTAGTAAGTGCACCATCATGCTTTCGCCATGTGTCTTTTCAGATTCCACAATGATTCTTAAGTTGTGTGGACACTACCTCACCGCACTCCCTCCCTTGGTCCTCATCTTTGTAAGTCACCTTGATTTTGCACCTGTCTGTTTTATCAGTTTCAAGGGGCTATAGCAGCACACAAGTATACTGAAAATGCACGCTGGGCTGTGCATGCCCTGAGCTGGTGAAGTGAGCGCTACTGAAGCGCTATTGGAGTGAAATTGGAGCAGGCTAGAAGGCTGAAGCTACAGCCTTTGGGAATCTCGCTCTCTTCACTCCTCTCACATACTCTGGATGGGTGTAACATCAGCGCTCCATTATTGGTTAGACCGGCCATAGCCAGGTGAACCACGGGTCAGCTTAATGTTTACATAGCAGGTTAAGATAACTAATGTAGCAGGTTAGGAGAATGAACATAGCAGGTTAGGATAAGTAACGTGGCAGGTTAGGAGAATGAGGTTAAGGTTAGGTGTAGCTTAAATGCGTAGCACATTAGGATAACTAACGTGGCAAGTTAGGAGAATTAGTTTAAAGTTAGGAAAAGGGTTAGGCTTAGCTTAAACACAACAGTTGTCAGCAATCGACTCGTCTTGCATCCCCAATCAGCCACGCAAAACGGTCTTGAGTGGCAACAAATCTGCCCAATTAGCTGATTCGCTTTCCGTACATCCACTACTATTGATCCGCCTACATCTTTTGACACGCCCACTTTCAGACACTGCACGGATCCAGGTTACCCGTGACTCCACTGAATAGTAATCACGACAGCTTGAAAATAAAACACCTTTCAACACAGACACACCAATATCTAAACATTTCAGAACAGCGTAGATAGAAGAACAAAATAATAAACTATCTTTCAACGATATATTTGACTGACAAAACATCAAGGTGCAAGCAAGCATTTAAAATATTTAGCTAACATTCAGCGAAATCCTGAACTTTCACTGTTCGAAAAACTCGAGAACAGACTGTACCATTTGAACGAGCTAAAGGGGTGTCTCGTCCAAGCCACCAAGTCCCGCCTCTGTGTGGATCCTGGAAGAGATTTGGGGATATAAAATCAAGGAACTCTGTTATGCAGCACTTTTGAGTTAATCTCGTGAATGTCATCAACTTCATGACACATTAATTAGCCCCATGTTCTAATCACGCGCAAACAAGAGAGAGCACTTGTGTCTCACTGCAACCTCAAAATAATTCCTCACCCAGTCTCTCTGGCACTTCTGCTGGTAGCGCGAGCCACACAACGCAGCCATGGACGGCGACGATCAGCGCGCGCTACAGTATGAACAAACTTTGGTAAGTTAACTTGTTGCCACTTCAACTTCACTTCGTTACAAAGTGACCGCGGTGTGTGTTGCCCGTGGCGCCTGTTTGATCTAATGTGGTTCACAGTTTTTACCGTCTAGAACGGGTAACAAGTATTATGCTCGCACCTGGGTAGCTGAAGAACGCTCAAACCTGTTCTCTGGAGAAGTTGAGTGTTCCTCATATAGCGACTGGGCTGGTTAGTCTACAATTGATAAAATGAGAGGTGACGACATACTTATGACAGAGGTTTATGAATTTCACTCATGGTTGGTCAAATAAGTTATATTTTAAAACACAATTGAATGGGTGTAATCTCGTTCAGTTATTCACATACTGAAAATACACTCCTTATCAGGCGCTATTGTGAGAACACATCTGGATTTGTCCAGAACAATGTCTCTCATCACCGCAGCTCAATGCATACTGTAGGCTGCACCAGGTACTAATAGCCGGCGTAATAGCGAGCTATCCGTGAACGAATAACTTGTGTTCTCATCTTCAAACAAACAATACAGTAGTCAGTGCAGCTATGTGCCTAGTGCGACTGCGTGCGTGGGTTACATCGACATTTTCGACCCAACAATGGGTGACTTATTTTTTGGTGGTGCTGGATTGAGGCATAATGCGAGGACAATTAATAGACAAGAACTCCCCAGGTGTATATAAAACACAGTTGGCACATGTTGAATATTAATTAATGATGACCTGTTCTTGGGAAGTGGGGGTCGAGTCTCAAAGGGGATATTTGACACGTTCTCCTTTGGGCATGACAGGAGCTCAACAGGTGGTCCCCAGCTGAGGTGAAATGCTTATTAATGGGGAACTTGTAATGCGCTGCATGTTACACCTATGTGAGCTGTTTCCCCACTTGGATAGGTCTATATAACCAGTGGTGTGCTTTGCCTGAGTGCACTGCTTTGAATTGAAATCAAGTGAATCCTTTGCTGCTGTTTGGTATGGAAACCAGCAGCCCCATATGCACTGCTGTCGACCTAGGCCTATTCTATGGCTCCCAAATTGAAGTGGTGAAGTTGATCGAGGGCACAAGTGGTTGTCAGCTGTCCTTGATGATGATGATGATGATGATGATGATTCCCGTGAATTTCAACCCTAAATCCGCAAACATCTATATATTTAGCTTAAAAGCACCAACGGGTAATATTTGACCCCAAATTGATAATGATTCCAAGGATAAACAGCCTTTCAAGCAGTACACTTTGTTGTATTAACCTTTTTTAATAGATGGTTTAAATTCCCCCAAAATAAGCATTTATTTTCAAAATGTTCACACATTTCTAGTGAACGTGTTGTGTTTCTGTGATACTCAAAGGCTGACATACTAGTACGACCTAAAATGGCCAGCATTATTTAGGCGCCGTTGCCATCAGACTTTTCGCTCTAACTTTCTGGAATGCAATTGGGTATCAACTCTGCAGGGTTTCCATTAGGAAAATGTGTTTCTGGACATTTGACCGGCAGCATTTTAATTTGAATAAACGTTTGAGAAAATGAACGGACTGATATGCAGTGGGTTCGTAACCTGATTAGGCCGTCCACCCGTGGTGCTCAGGATAACAGGAATCACATTTTAAATTATGGTAATTCATTTTAACAGAACATGCAACTCCAGGATGCAAAGGCATGCATCCTTCTTACCAAATTCCAATGCACACTTTGAAGATGTTAGAATAACTGCCACATTTACTTTTTCCTCAGCCAACAAGATGAGTAACGAACAGCAAAATCACTTGCCTATGTCAATGTAGTTAAGTTTACGTATTCTATTGGTCAGCTTGTCGCTCTGTGTGAGAAAGAAATAGCCTATTCTAAACAGACTCGGGAACAGTTGTGGCATGATGGATCCCAAATTCATACAACCAGTAGGCCTAAGGTACATAACATTTTTTTAAAGCAATGAGGCTGATGCAATAGATCAGAACATTTAGCTTAAAATGTTGATAAACTATTATTTCTTCACATTATAAGTGCAGTAATGCGCACAAGGCAGTAGGCTACGCACAAATGTTTTCATTCCATAATGCAATTAGCGGGAAAACACTGTTGTTCAAAGCGCATTGCACATACGAGCGGTTTCATGCGATAGCGATGAAAATATCCATTAGAAATTTTGAAAGAGGGGAGATCTAAAGATGCAACAACTAGCATGTGTTGCTAATATGACTAGGATTGTGCCTTTGGCTACTGGAAAATGAAAAGAATTTGATTTGAAAACCAATAGATCATGAGAGAAATAGGCTACTGGTTTCAATGGCATATGGAAGTCTTTATAAAATAATTGCCTCCCACATTTCTATGGTCGGATTGTACTTTGGAGCAAGGTAAGACATGCATCATAATATGAAGTAAAACGTTCCGGTTTCAAACTTTTAAGTATATGATTTCAAAATGCATACTGCCTCCAGCTCATTGCAAAGTGGTGTGATGCGCTGAAGACTTACTACCGTTGCCTATATGCACTTGAATCTCGAATGGGTACACACTTCAATTACCATTTGAGAAATAAAAATAGAAGCTCTTTTTAATCGTGCCAACTGGCCATCAAAAGTGTTTTTAACACCCGATTGCATTTAGAATTGTTACACAGTGATTGGGCTTTTAAATGCACGTTTCAAAATGAGCTGTATGAAAAGCTGTAGCAGCAGCTTTGCGCTGTCTGGCAGATTTTCTGCACATAGGCTCTGTGTCTGTATGCTGTGTTTGTGATAAACATAACGGCTAATGAAATTACACATGCGCCAATTTAATACCATTTAAATTATACAAATTAATCTGTAGACCGATAAGCATGACTGGTAAAATATATTTCCATTGACTGGTTTTTACATCAATGAATAGGCTAAAAAGCATTATTTTGCAACGGGATTTTATTTTCCTGGACAATTGGCCTGCACCATTTTTATTTATAGTCTAAAAATTAAAAAAATGTCTGCCAAAACGCCGTTCCAATTGCATTGGAAATATGAAACTCTTGACTTGGTATAAAGTCATTGACTGGAAGCTATATATGTATTTACATTTATTTGTTATAGTGGCTGCCTCTCCATATCAAAATATTTTCAGGGTCCGTACATCTACCTCTGTCAAATTTGGTGCTTTTATCACAGTTTACTACTGAGTCCAGATTTTCAGTTTAGCTATGCACCACTAGTATACAAAATAGATAATTGGTAATTCCTCCATATTAACATAGAAATCATGGTACATTGTGTTTTTTTTGTCAGTTACTAGTTGCATGACAGTACTTACATTTAAGAAGGATAAAAAAAGTAATTTTTTTTAAATTGACATTTTTCATCCCATGGGATCAAAATGTACTCCTGTCGGCGCTTTTAGGGTTAAAGTATCTCGCTAATATGTAGCCCAGAGCAGACCATCCTGGGCTACATATTAGCTCATATACTTTAAATGTAAAGGCCCACTGAAGCGTGCAACCGTAACTTCTGAAAAGAGCAGTTGGGCCTGTTTTTCTTCTAATTATAGTTTATTTTTACTGAGACTTCCCCCTTGCTGTTAAGCTGTGTGTGTGCCTGTATGTGAGGGAGATTACACAATGAGCTGCTTGCTGATTCAGCGCTGGACACTCTGTCACCCTTGCTGGGTCTTGTGCTCGGGTCTTGTGCTCGGCTCCTGCTCGCTCTCCAACAGGCTCTCTGTGTGCGCCTATCTCTGAAGAGTCACTGAACCGATTACATTTTCCAGTCCCTCTCTCTGTCCCCCTCTCTGTTTTTCTCTCTGACTTCCTTTCTCTATTCCCCACATCTTTAGCTACACTGTGAGTCACCGTGACACTGTTCCATTGTGCCACATTGGCAGCGGCGGTGGTTGTGTGGGCATCGTATGTGGGGCAGAACTGTAAGAGACTACTGTAGCTAGTTCCACATCATGACACCACAACAAACAAACAAGCTGTCCCACTAATGGAAATGATAATACACATGTATGCTGTCCCACTTACATTTGGTGTTGTATGTCACCCTTTATGTTGTAAGACTTTGCTTATACATTATTGTGAAGAATCTATGATATAGTTTAAATGTAGGAATGCTTATGAAGACTAAATGCATGCTCTAGATACGTTTTGGTTCATTTAAAGTGGGACCATCACTGACAGAATAAAATGGTTGATAAACAGCAAAGGGTGGCCCTCGGCTGTCTACCCCTCCATTTAGTGTATGGCATTCTGCCACACTTGTTTTCTCACCTGCACCCCCTCTATCACCTTGTCTCTTTGAATTCCAGGTACTATCCCTCTCTATCCTCTTACGGCTTCTCACAGTCACTGTCAATCTTCCTGTCTCCTCTCAGGCACACCTGCTCACACACTCTCTCTCCTCTCTCTTGAGCTCTCGCTTGCTCACTCTTTCACTCATTCGCTTTCACAGCAGTATTTATGATTATTTGGCCCACTTTGACATACATCTTTTATGAGTGGAAGTCCAAGAGCTCTGGCTTTCGGCTGAACGGGACAAATGGGGCATTAATGGGGTTAGCCTGCAGGAGATGCGATGTCCCTAGACATCCCTAAATGTCCGTTGTCCCTCTGTGACCCTGTAGAGGCTTAGAGCCTGATGGCTTACAGCTTGTGATGTGTCTTTTTAATGTCAATCCGTGTGTGTGTGGAGGGGAAATTGTTCAGTGGGTCAGAAAAGAACTATTAGAGCTGATAGATAAGGCAGGACGGTGCCACAGGACATCCTTGGGCCACACTAAATGATGTTTGATCTCCTTCAGTGCTGAGCAATGGAGCTGTCATATAACTGTTATAGCTATCGCTGTCAGGCCACTCTGGAACTTTACATGGCTGCAGATTTGGAGGCGGGAGAGTGGTCATTGTGATTTGTACATGACATGAATTCCTTTATGACGTGAGCCTATGGTAATGTAGATTACATGGTTTTCCATTGTGACTCATGTACAGTTCAAGTCGGAAGTTGACATGCACTTATGTTGGAGTCATTCAACTTGTGGAGTCACTCGTTTTTCAACCACTCCACAAATTTCTTGTTAAAAAAACTATAGTTTGACAAGTCGGTTAGGACATCTACTTTTGTTTACAGACAGATTATTTCACTTATAATTCACTATCTCAATTCCAGTGGGTCAGAAGTTTGCATACACTAAGTTGACTGTGACTTTAACAGCTTGGAAAATTCCAGAAAATGATGTAATGGCTTTAGGAGCTTCTGATAGGCTAATTGACATCACTGGAGGTGTACCTGTGGATGTATTGCAAGGCCTACCTTCAAGGTCAGTGCCTCTTTGCTTGACATCATGGGAAAAAAAAAAAAAATCAGCCAAGACCTCAGAAAACAAATTGTAGACGTCCACAAGTCTGGTTCATCCTTGGGAGCAAGCGCCTTAAGGAACCACGTTCATCTGTACAAACAATAGTACGCAAGTATAAACACCATGGGACCATGCAGCTGTCATACTGCTCAGGAAGGAGACGCATTCTGTCTCCTAGAGATGAACGTACTTTGATGCGAAAAGTGCAAATCAATCCCAGAACAACAGCAAAGGACCATGTGAAGATGCTGGAGGAAACGGGTACAAAAGTATCTATATCCACAGTAAAACGAGTTCTATATCGACATAACCTGAAAGGCCGCCCAGCAAGGAAGAAGCCACTGCTCCAAAACCGGCATAAAAAAGCCAGACTATGGTTTTCAACTGCACATGGGGACTTGTACTTTTTTGAGAAATGTCCTCTGGTCTGATGAAACACAAATACAACTGGTTGGCCATAATGACCATCGTTATGTTTGGAGGAAAAAGGAGGAGGCCTGCAAGCCGAAGAACGCCATCCCAACCGTGAAGTACTGGGGTGGAAACATCATGTTGTGGGGGTGCTTTGCTGCAGGAGGGACTAGTGCACTTCACAAACTATATGGCATCATGAGGGAAAGTTAGGTGGCTATATTGAAGCAACATCTCAAGACATCAGTAAGGAAGTTAACCTGTTGGGGATAGGGGACAGCATTTGCACAGCCGGATAAAAAAACGTACCCGATTTTAATCTGGTTACTTCTCCTGCCCAGTAACTAGAATATGCATACAATTAGTAGATTTGGATAGAAAACACTCTAAAGTTTCTAAAACTGTTTGAATGGTGTCTGTGAGTATAACAGAACTCATATGGCAGGCCAAAACCTGAAGATTCCATGCAGGAAGTGGAAATCTGATTTGTGGAATCACCTTCAACACTTTGCCTATGAAACACACCGTGAGTTAGGATTCATTTAGCGCTTCCACTAGATGTCAAGTCTTTACAAAGTGGTTTGAGTCTTCTATGGTAGAAACTGACCGAGAGGCTTGGAAAGTTGGTCACATGGGGAGGGCCATTACTACTATGACGCGGGCGCCCATGGGTACCCTCTCATTCCGAAACGTTTAGTAAGACAATGCAATCGTCCGCCTTGAATATTATCGACGCTCTGGTTGAAAAAGGCCCTAAAGATTTATGTTATACAACGTTTGACATGTTTGAACGAACGTAAATATATATTTTTTGCTCTTTCGTGGCGACAAGTCCTGCGCGCTACAGTACATTATGAGTAGCCTTCGGAACGCGCTAACAAGAAGGAGCTATTGGGACATAAATTATTAACTTTTTCGAACAAAACTAAATTTGTTGTGGACCTTGAATTCCTGGAAGTGCCTTCTGATGAAGATAATCAAAGGTAAGGGAATATTTACAATAGTATATTTGATTTTAGATGAGTCCAAGATGGCGCTAATCTGTATCGCCTAGCCTATTTTTCTGAGCATACCACCTCGTTTATTGCAAAGTGTGATTTCCCAGTAAAGTTATTTTTAAATCTGGCAATGCGGTTGCATTCACGAGATGTTAATCTATAATTCTTTGAATGACAATATTACATTTTAACAATGTTTTCGAATAGTAATTATGTAAATTGTAGCGCTGATTCACCAGAAAATATTTTCCCTCAAATGCTTCCGAACGTCACGCGCCGATGTAAAATTCTGTTTTTATATATAAATATGAACTTTATCGAACAAAAAATGCATGTATTGTGTAACATGATGTCCTAGGAGTGTCATCTGAAGAAGATTGTCAAAGGTTAGTGCTGCATTTAGCTGTGTTTTGGGTATTTGTGATGCATGCTAGTTGCTTTGAAAATGGCAGTGTGATTTTTGTTTTTGGCTGGGTACTCTCCTAACATAATCTAATGTTTTGCTATTGCTGTAAAGCCTTTTTGAAATCGGACAACGTGGTTCGATTCAGGAGAGGTTTATCTATAAAATGGTGTAAAATAGTCATATGTTTGAGAAATTGAAGTTATAGCATTTATGAGGTATTTGTATTTCGCGCGACGTCCCAGGTTCCCAGACAGGTTAAAGCTTGGTCGCAAATGGGTCTTCCCAATGGACAATGACCCCAAGCATACTTCCAAAGTTGTGACAAAACGGCTTAAGGACAACAAAGTCAAGGTATTGGAGTGGCCATAACAAAGCCCTGACCTCAATCCCATAGAAAATCTGTTGGCAGAACTGAAAAAGCATGTGTGAGCAAGGAGGCCTACAAACCTGACTCGGTTACACCAGCTCTGTCAGGAGGAATGGGCCAAAATTCACCCAATTTATTGTGGGAAGCTTGTGGAAGGCTACCCGAAACGTTTGACCCAAGTTCAAAAATTGAATTGCAGTGCTACCAAATACTAGTAGATTGTATGTAAACTTCTGACCCACTGGGAATGTGATGAAAGAAATAAAAGCTGAAATAAATCATTCTCTCTACTATTATTCTGACATTTCACATTCTTAAAATAAAGTGGTGATCCTAACTGACCTAAGACAGGGAATTTTACTAGGATTAAATGTCAGGAATTGTGAAACTGGGTTTAAATGTATTTGGATAAGGTGTATGTAAACTTCCCACTACAACTGTAGATGTGGTTTTCCATTGTGACTTATATAGATGACGTGGTTTTCCATTGTGACTTATGTAGATGACGTGGTTTTCCATTGTGACTTATGTAGATGACGTGGTTTTCCATTGTGACTTATGTAGATGACATATGGGGGAGATTAATGTTATGTCTGGTGGCAGTAAAGGTCTATTTACAGTCCGAATATGTCAAGTGATTGTTGTTGGTGAGAATATTCTAATGTTGACCCAAGGCTTTATAGGAAGTGAGGGGAACGAGGTGTCAATCTAGTGTGTGTGGATGTGTGAGTCTGGCTGTGGCACAAGACAATTTGTAACCGAGTGTTCTTTGCCTGCTGGTCCTTTATGTGGTAATCTGGCTTTATGTAGCTGCCAACTTGTTTGATGTCAGCTTCTATAGCCATAACTACATTTTACCTCGGTTCGTCTTGAACACTCCTTCCTGTTTTCTTTCTCCATCTTTCCCTCTTTAACTAACACTACCTTATTCCTTCTTGCGAAATGATGGTTGTTTTGTCTTGAGGTCAACAGCGCCTTGATCCTGAGCATGTGTGTCTTTTTAATGTCAGGAGAAAGGGAACCTTGCATAACATTGTTTTGTGGCAATAGAGGATTCCAGATATGATCAAATGAGCACCATCATGAAAGTTCATAGGAGCGTGTCAAATGAAAGTCTATTTTTGAGAAATTTAAAGTGTGTGTGTGTGTGTGATATTTATATATGATTTTAACCATTTCCCATCCTAAAAATGAAGAATAAGGAAAGGCTTTGATTTCTTGTCAAACAGATGGAAAATGGGTCATGGACAACATCTACCAGGAAAGTCTTTAAAAGGTATTAGAAATGCATTAGAACACATAATGTTCAAGTAAAGAACCCTGCCAACTAATATCAACACTTATTTAGTTTTGGAGAAATTATTTGCCTTCTGTAAGTTTAAGGAACATTGTCTTGTCCCTTGTAATTCTGTTACCAAAAACCTTTTTTAAGGTATTTTATACATTTAGTTAAAGAGAATGCAAGTTCACAGAAGTAACAAGTAAAGGTAGACCTACCAATTAGTTAGTTTTTCTGAAATGAAGTTGATTAATTAAGTGACTAAAACACATTATTTTTCCAAATCAGTAAAGGAATTACTGAAATTCAATTGGCTATAATGGGAAATCATAGTAGTCAGAAACCACAGTTGGGTCACCTTCCACTGGTCACCTGCTACTGTCCTCCCTTCCACTGGTCACCTGCTACTGTCCTCCCTTCCACTGGTCTCCTGCTACTGGTCACCTGCTACTGTCCTCCCTTCCACTGGTCTCCTGCTACTGTCCTCCCTTCCACTGGTCACCTGCTACTGTCCTCCCTTCCACTGGTCTCCTGCTACTGTCCTCCCTTCCACTGGTCACCTGCTACTGTCCTCCCTTCCACTGGTCTCCTGCTACTGTCCTCCCTTCCACTGGTCTCCTGCTACTGTCCTCCCTTCCACTGGTCTCCTGCTACTGTCCTCCCTTCCACTGGTCTCCTGCTACTGTCCTCCCTTCCACTGGTCTCCTGCTACTGTCCTCCCTTCCACTGGTCACCTGCTACTGTCCTCCCTTCCACTGGTCTCCTGCTACTGTCCTCCCTTCCACTGGTCTCCTGCTACTGTCCTCCCTTCCACTGGTCTCCTGCTACTGTCCTCCCTTCCACTGGTCACCTGCTACTGTCCTCCCTGCCACTGGTCACCTGCTACTGTCCTCCCTTCCACTGGTCACCTGCTACTGTCCTCCCTTCCACTGGTCACCTGCTACTGTCCTCCCTGCCACTGGTCACCTGCTACTGTCCTCCCTTCCACTGGTCCCTGCACTGCCCCTCCACTGGTCTCCTGCTTCTGTCCTCCCTTCCACTGGTCTCCTGCTACTGTCCTCCCTGCCACTGGTCACCTGCTACTGTCCTCCCTTCCACTGGTCACCTGCTACTGTCCTCCCTTCCACTGGTCACCTGCTACTGTCCTCCCTTCCACTGGTCACCTGCTACTGTCCTCCCTTCCACTGGTCACCTGCTACTGTCCTCCCTTCCACTGGTCACCTGCTACTGTCCTCCCTTCCACTGGTCACCTGCTACTGTCCTCCCTTCCACTGGTCTCCTGCTACTGGTCTCCTGCTACTGTCCTCCCTTCCACTGACATACTGTTATATTCAGCTCATAACTGTTTTCTTTCTCTTTCTACCTGATGGTCAAACCAAGACTGTGAACTGTCTGGACTCTGTCTGTGTACTCTAGTGTGCTGTCCAAACTTTTTGGTCTTGTCCAGATCAACCAAATGTGGTCTTGTTTTTGGGCGGAGCTCATTAAAATAATAGCCAGTATTGAATAATACCCAAATATACAAAGGAGATTATTGCATATTTTTATACCTGTTTAGCTATTTAGGATACGTCACCTCACCATGAAGAGAATGATATTCATATTAATTTCTGTATAGTACAGATCAGGGACCCATGATGTATACTGAACAAAAATATAAATGCAACATGTAATGTTTGGTCCCATGTTTCATGAGCTGAAATGAAAGATCCCAGACATTTTACATAGCTTATTTCTCTCAAATGTGTTCACATCCCTGTTAGTGATAATTTCTCCTTTGCCAAGATAATCAATCCACCTGACAGGTGTGGCATATCAAGAAGCTGATTAAACAGCATGATCATTACACAGGTGCACCTTATGCTGGGGACAATAAAAGGCCACTCTAAAATGTGCAGTTTTGTCACACATCACAATACCACAGATGTCTCAAGTTGAGAGCGAGCATGCAATTGGCATGCTGACTGTAGGAATGTCCACCAGAGCTGTTGCCAGAGATTTTAATGTTAATTTCTCTACCACAATGTCATTTTATAGAATTTGGCAGTACGTCCAACTGTCCTCACAACCACAGACCACGTGTAACCACGACTGCCCAGGACCTCCACATCTGGCTTCTTCCCCTGTGGTATAGTCTGATACCAGCCACCAGCTAATGACACTGAGGAGTATTTCTGTCTGCAATAAAGCCCTTTAGGAGGGAAAACTCATTCTGAGTGGGTGGGCCTGTGCCCTCCAGGCCCACCCATCACTGCGCTCATGCCCAGTCATGTGAAATCCATAGATTAGGACCTAATGAATTTATTTCAATTGACTGATTTCCTTATTTGAACTGTAACTCAGTAAAATTGTTGCCTTTTATTTTTGTTCAGTATAATTCTGTTTAGCATCCCTGCAACTTTTTTCCACCTTTGTCTTAAAGGATTTGCCGTTATCAAAGCCTAAACTTTTATTTTCACAAACTGACTTAATCACGATTGCGGTAAAGTGTGAAATGTAGCTTTTATGCTGAGGCGACATTGGCATACACTACACTCTTAAACTCTTGATGGTGTCTAGGCAGTGCCCGTTACTAGCCTGTTACCATCCTCCTGGAAGTTCTAAACTTTGGTGAAGTGACATGCCTTACAATCTCTTTGCATAGCCCACCACATGCACTGTTTTCTTAACCACAACTGGACGGATGAATAAAGAATTGCTGTGCAAATAAATATCACTGAATGACGAATAAAGTAGGCTAATGCAATTGAAGGCATCCAATTGTTGCTTACTGAAACAACAAGTCATCAAATTGTTATACATTTGAAGTAATAGCCTACCCACTCGTGGTCAACTAGTCCATTTCAGCAATCAATCTTCATTAACCAATGAATGTATTTTATTAGTATTTTTTTCCTGAATCTCCTTTTGGATATGGATTAGGCTGGGGAAATGTTAGCCTAGTTAAGCTGAGTGCTGCTCATGATAATTTACATCTTAGTCATTTAGCAGACTTACAGTAGTGAATGCATACATTTCATACATTTTTTTTCTTCTTTTTTTTTTCGTACTGGTCCCCCGTGGGAATCGAACCCACAACCCTGGCGTTGCAAACACCATGCTCTACCAACTGAGCCACATGGGACCATCATCTTGTCTAGTTGGTTCATTCATTAGCACTGATCACAACATTTTGCCAGCATGTTATGTAGCTCAACAAGTGGATTATTTTTTATCTTCAGAACTTTAGTAGCCTGTCCTACTGCTTACCTAAAGTCTGTGACTTGTCTTAATCAATCAATATTATTTTAGTGTTACTGAATCTCTGTATATTTGTTTAATTCTCTGGTGGAGGTGGTGTAATAAGAGGTGGTGTAGCTCATCTATAACTGATCAGAAACATTTAGCATGCAGTAACGTAGCCTAAATCAACAGTAAGCCTATTATTTTGCTGGATCGCATATAGGCAACTCCAAAAGCCTGCAGAGGTTGTGAAATATGAACACCAGATTCACATTCTTTTAAAAATATAGATTGGTATTATGGTCTATGGGTATCATGAAGATACTCTCAATGTAAGACCCTATGCCTGCTCCCTAAACAAAGCAGGGTAGGGAAGAGATGAAACATGGTTTTTTAAAAAGCACGGGCTTGGCTCTGTTTTAAAATATCGCTTTTTTTTTATGACAGAAGTTCCACATGTTCTCATGACGCAAGTGTGTGTGTGAAATATTATTTGTATTTTATTATATTCCGTTATATTATTAGCTTACTATAAAATGTGTGTTGACTGTTTTAATGAACAAAATAACTATTGATTTCATGTGCATGGCACAGCCATGTAGCCTATAGGCTCAAACGCATTGAGAAGGAAAGGAATTCCACAAATTAACAAGGCACACCTGTTAATTGAAATGCATTTCATGTGACTACCTCATTAAGCTGGTTGAGAAAATGCCAAGACTCTGCAAAACTGTCATCAAGGCAAAGGGTGGCTACTTTGAAGAATCTGAAATATAAATATATATTTTCATTTAACACTTGGTTACTACGTGATTCCACGTGTTATTTCATAGTTCATGTCTTCTTATTCTTCAATGTAGAAAATAGTGTAAAAATAAGAAAAACCCTTGGTGTGTCCAAACTTGTACTGTATGTGGACACCCCTTAAAATTAGTGACTAAGGCTATTTCAGCCACATCCGTTGCTGATAGGTGTATAAAATTGAGCACACAGCCATAAACAAACATTGGCAGTAGAATGGCCTTACTGAATAGCTCAGTGACTTTCAACGTGGCACCGTCATAAGATGACACCTTTCCAATAAGTCAGTTCAAGTTTCTTCCCTGATAGAGCTGCCCCGATCGACTGTAAGTGCTCTTATTGTGAAGTGGAAACGTCTAGGCACAACAACGGCTCAGCTGCCAAGTAATAGGCCAGACAAGCTCACTGAACGGGACCGCCGAGTGCTGAAGCGCGTACTCCGTCTGTCTTCTGTTGCAACACTCACTACCAAGTTCCAATCTGCCTCTGGAAGCAACGTCAGCACAATAACTATTCGTCTGGAGCTTCATGAAATGGGTTTCCATGGCCGAGCAGCCGCTCACAAGCCTAAGATCGCCAAGTGTCGAATGGAGTGGTGTAAAGCTCGCCGCCATTGGACCCTGGAGTAGTGGAGAAACATCACTCCTGAGAACCTATCACACTTAACCATCTGGCAGTCTGACGGATGAATCTGGGTTTGGCGGATGCCAGGAAAACGCTACCTGCCCCAATGCATAGTGCCAACTGTAATGTTTGGTGGAGGTAGAATAATGGTCTGGGGTTGTTTTTTCACTAGGCCCCTTAGTTCCAGTGAAAGGAAATCTTAACGCTACAGCATACAATGACATTCTAGACGATTCTGTGCTTCCAAATTTGTGGCAACAGTTTGGGGAAGGCCCTTTCCTGTTTCAGCATTACACTTTTGAATGAATGGGGCACTTGTGAATGCTTAACTTTCCTTGCACCTGCATAACAATCAGTGTTCATAGTGGAGATAAATGGACAGGAGAGGCTAGGTGTGGCTATTGAGCCCCAGCCCAGAGGAGGCTAGGTGTGGCTATTGAGCCCCAGCCCAGAGGAGGCTAGGTGTGGCTATTGAGCCCCAGCCCAGAGGGAGGCTAGGTGTGGCTATTGAGCCACAGCCCAGAGGGAGGCTAGGTGTGGCTATTGAGCCCCAGCCCAGAGGGAGGCTAGGTGTGGCTATTGAGCCCCAGCCCAGAGGAAGGCTAGGTGTGGCTATTGAGCCCCAGCCCAGAGGAAGGCTAGGTGTGGCTATTGAGCCCCAGCCCAGAGGAAGGCTAGGTGTGACTATTGAGCCCCAGCCCAGAGGAAGGCTAGGTGTGGCTATTGAGCCCCAGCCCAGAGGAAGGCTAGGTGTGGCTATTGAGCCCCAGCCCAGAGGAAGGCTAGGTGTGGCTATTGAGCCCCAGCCCAGAGGAAGGCTAGGTGTGGCTATTGAGCCCCAGCCCAGAGGA